>NC_134485.1:303394321-303994321 GCF_040206685.1 Ascaphus truei | reverse complement strand
TCCAATCCCAGCAGGACTGAGGGTTCTCCGCCATCCACTCTCATTCAATTCACAGAGATATCTCGAATGAGAGTGGAAGGATGGGCTTTGGCTGTGGCAAGCCCGAGCTTCCCACAAACAGGGGAGGTATGTAATAGGGGACTTACCCTGTTCAGAAAACTTGCCTCTAATCCAGCAGTGTGCTGGTTAATTGACCAGCACACTGCTGGATTAGAGGTGTTAGAAAAAGCCTGCCTCTGAGACAGGAAGTGAGACTCCTTAGCACACCTTTGAGCTGAACAAGGAGACAGACGTCTTGAGTCTGCCAGAAGAAACTGCACACTGCCAGCAAGACACAGGGGAAATAACTTCTAAACCTGGAGAACAAAGAAGCCTTCCCCTACAAGAGACAGATAAGACTTTCCTTTCTAAGACTTTTTGTATATCTGCACATATCAAGATATATGTTTGGGGCTGGGAGACATGCTAATCTAAAGGGAGTTGTGGACTGCATAGGTTTAACTAGAAATACAGTGGAACAGAAGCTTTGTTTGACCCCTTATTTGCATACGTTTGATGTTTTCTTGTGTTAAAGAAACAGGCGCAATAAAAGCCGTATTTAATTTCACCTTAAAACAGTCTCCATTGCATACCTTTGCACATGTCCTCTTACAAACCCATCCGTTATTCCTATTTATTTGACATGATATGATATTCCATTTATTTCAATGTAGCCCCTCACTTATACACCCTAAAACAATTCAGGTGACTAAAAGGTATTTTTAAAGTATGACATATTTTATTAGATTACAGTAAAGGACATAGAATTTTTATTAAATAATACAATCTTCTTCCAAATGTACTGTACAATCTTCTTCAAGCAACATCTTCTATGGGCTGGCTCTTGTGCAGTTTTACCTGTAAAATAACTGTGAGTATGTTATTTAAGTAATAATCCTCGAAGAACAGGGCATTACTGGCCATATCAGTAATGGGCGCGCTACCAGGGACCTGTCTGCGTATGGGCGATCACACTGCACATGCGCACGCATTATCAACATTGCGGCGCCCTGCAAGTGGAGTCTCCAGCGATCCGATCGCCACTGCATTGACTGCAAGTTCCCCCCCCCCCCACACTGTAGCGGAGGTAAGCGGAGGGACTGTGGGACCAGGGGACCAGGGGACCAGGGGAGGGACTCTGCTATACTCTCCCCTTGGTTAAAAACCCAACGGCCCCGTTTGGGCACAGTGTAACACATAACAATATAACCACACAGAGCATTATATAATAAAAATGCAGTCTTGTATGTACAACTTATCACATTAAATCGGCTTTACATCATGTTGTACATCTCGTAAACATGACTATGACCAACTTGTATGACTATGCCTCATAGTATTGTAGGTTACCCTGTTTGGAGGTTACCTAGCACGCTGACTTCTGCGAAGCCCTTCTTCAACTCCCTCTGGGGAGTAATGTCCATATTCCTGAGGCTCAGCCTCTCCCTTTGGGGGTACTAGTGTCTCTGTAAAGTCTCTTTGGGGTACGAAGCAAGGGCTTCTAGGATTTAGAGAAGGGATCATTGGAGCCACCAGAGTAGGCATTTGTTGGTTGGGACCATTACCAGTCGCTCCTTCGGGAGGTGCACCTTGACTTATCCCACTTGGGGGATAGGTAGGAGATGAGTCCGGTGCCAGACCCTTACCCGTCCATCCGTGTCTTTTATATGGTAGACCGGGAGGCCCGGCATCTGCGACTCAACCTCAAACACTCCGTCTCGCCAACGGTCGGCCAATTTGTGTTTCCTGGGAATTACGAGGTTACGGAGGAGAACGGCATCTCCAGGACGAATCTCCCGATGTCTGACCTTATGGTTATAGTGCCTTTTGTTGTTGACATTCATCTGGGAAGACAACTTATCTGCCAGTTGATAGGCCTGCTGCTGGCTTTCATGTAGCCGTTGCACATATCGGAAGTGCGTCGTATTGTGTACCCCATCGGTTGATAACCCCAGACGCAGATCTACCAGCAGCCGAGCTTCTCGACCAAACATGAGGAAGTATGGAGAGAACCCTGTGGACTAGCGATGGGTACAGTTAAATGCATGTACCAACGTTTCCACATGCTTGCTCCATTCACTTTTCTGAGCAACTTTCAGGGTGCTGAGCATACCAAGAAGGGTTCTGTCAAAACTCTCCAGCAGAGCGTCTCCCTTCAGGTGGTACGGGGTCAATCGGGACTTACAGTAGTGATGTTGAGAAGCTTGAGTAATCCCTTGATGAGTTTACTCTGAAAGTCCCGCCCTTGATCTGAATGTAAGCATTAGGGAGGCCACAGTGCACAAAATATCGCTCCCACAGGATCTTCGCCACCAAAATGGCCTTCTGGTCTTTGGTGGGGATGGCTTGGACATAGTGTGTGTGTAATGATCCGTGATGACTAGCACATTACCGATGCCTCGGCATCGGGTTCAATGTACAAAAAATCCATGCACACCCGGTCCATGGGACCCGAGATTTTCAGATGAGCCATTGGTGCAGCTCTGGTGGGGAGGGTTTTGCACTGGATCCAAAGTGAGCCCAGGTGGCAGTGTCGTTCTACTGACTCTCACATCTGTGGCCAGAAGAACCGGTTTCGTATCAACCCAAAGGTCTTCTCTATGCCAAGATGGCCGTGGTCATCATGCAGTGATCTTAGGACCAGATGTTGCAGGTTCCTGGGCAGGACCAGTTGCCTTTTATCCAGGTGGTTATGGTACTGCACCATCCGATAGAGTAGACTATTTTCAATTTCAAAATTTTCCACTTCTCGCAAGAGTATGGCGACCATGTCCCTGGGGGCACGTTTCAGAATTACAGGCTTGTTGTGCTGGATGGCCTGACAGATGATGCCAGCCACTGGATTCCATATTTGATATTGTACCATATCCTTCCATGCGATGATCTTATCTGGGGTGATGTTCATCCCCTCTGGGTCACAGTAGGTGTCGGGGATAGTCTTTGATTAGCATCCCAAGTAATTCACGACCCTCAGTTTTGAGAAGGCCACTTTATCTTCTACGATAGCCACCGTGTTGCACATAACTCGCATCCCTGGTCCAGGGATCTCCTCCCAGAGGTCATCGTCCGGGGGGTGGTATCCAATCCCAGTCTTCTGGATAAAGCATCAGCTCCAATGTTCAGGGCCCTGGTTTTTACTTCAGGGTGAGCCAGTAGTTTTATATATATAACTTGGTGAGATACCGCTCGCCACAATCTTAAGTAATGTGTAGATACTGTAACAATTCAATTTCAGCTGGTGCAAGGGGATAGTAATGACAGACAAAACACATAAGGGAAACAGAGAATGATTCCAAAAAGATCCCCATTCACTGCACAGCAAAGCCAAAAAAGTATATTTGATCAGAGTACAAATACCCACTAGCAATATAGTAAAGTGGGCTGCATGGGGTACCATCAAGTAACCGCTCCCAACACTGTGGGAGGACAGTTACCACTATTCAATAAAAAAAATAAAAATAATAAATACTTTATTCAAAAATTATATATTCGACGCAGTAACACTAACTCTAATTATCATAAAAACAATTAAAACACTTAACGGGTGAGTAGGGTTCAGGGATATCTGAGAATAATTACAATATAATATTATGTACCCCTTAACCAAATATCCTGATCACAGTAGGTAAAGTAATGATCTTGAATCAAATCCAAATAGATAGCAATAGTGATATAAACAGCTAAAGGTGCAAACAAAACATGTCTGATATCCCCCTCTCTTGGTGGTTACACCTCCATTGCTCTAATATGTCCCCCAATAGTTCCAGGTACAAATAGGGCATATCAGGGTGTCATGAGTGTAGTACATGCGTTTTAGGCTAAATACCTGCTCGATAGACGCATAAACAAAACCCCGCTTTAACCCAGCTCTAGCTACCCCATCAGAAGTGATCAGGAACGATCTCACCCATGCTTCTCCTACACGACGTCAATGTGATGACGTCATGTCCGACGTACGTTTCGCGCATAAGGGGCTGGCGCTTTCTCAAGGTGGGAGCTCCATGTTGTGTTGCATTTTAAAGGCTGTACTATGTTGCATTTTAAAGCAGTCTTTATGATTACTTCCTACTAGGATATGGCACACAGTATTCTCCTATTTTGCTTTGTATGCAAGAGTACTCCACCCTGAGAGAATACTATCTTCTCTGTTAACCCTGTAGTGTGTGCATCACATCCACTACGATTAGTTTCACAATCGACACCACTACCTATATATGGTTACATGTGATGCGCTGCGCTGCACCTTTAGCTGTTTATATCACTATTGCTATCTATTTGGATTTGATTCAAGATAATTACTTTTTATTGATTCATATTATCATTAAACACAATACATTAGATGGTACATTTTGTCTTAGCAATCAACAATATGCTATAATGGGAGATAGACCTAACAACAGGATGATGTTGACATAACAGTTAGACACAGACTTTCGTACGGAGGGGACAAGACGTACTCATTCATAAACCAACTTACCCGCAGATGGACAGACAGTCCTACAGATGGACGGGCAGACAGACTGACAAACAGACAGACGGACGGGCTGACAACCAGGTGGGTAGACAGACAAACAGAGAGATTGGCAACCAAATGAATATGCAGACAGGCCAGGGGACAAACATGAAAACAAAGAGGAAAGGGGGAGATAGGTTGGGATAGGAGGGGGGAGGGCAGACTGGGGGGGGAGGGAGGGGATGAAGCGCGATTGTTTGTGTGTGTGTCTCGGGGTGCACGGGCAGCACGCCACACCCCACAGAGGTCCAGGCTTTACCCTAAGTGCTAGGATATCTACTTCTATACCGACTTGGGCTCTTGATAATTACCGTAGGATCTGTTTGCATTTCCCAAGGAGAACGTACCTAGCGCTATCACAGCCAAATTGTTCTAAAGGTGCACAAGCAGCACTTTCTAATTCAACCCATCTCTTAAGTCCCGGGTTGGATTGCCATTGTACAATTTGGCTTAATTGTGCCGCTTTATAATATGAGAGCAGGCAGGGTACCGCTAAACCCCCAGCCAGAACAGGTCTTTTCATATTAATTTTATTTATTCTTGGTTTCTTACCTCCCCATATAAATTTGGAGATGTCAGATTGAAGTGAATGTACATCTTTCAACCTGAGTGGTACTGAGAGTGTCTGGAAGAGGTAGAGGATACGGGGTAGTAAATTCATTTTGACACTATGGATTCGTCCTATCCAGGAGATCCTTTTGGACGTCCACTTCTGCAAGTCAGATTTTAGGGCCCGGATTAGGTTGGGGTAATTTGTGTTGTATATGTCTTTAACATTTTTGGTGATGTGGACTCCTAAGTATTTGATAGATCTCTGTTGCCAGTGAAATTTGAAGTTTAATTTTAATAATTTTTCTGTGTGTCCAGGGAGATTGACATTTAGGGCCTCTGATTTAGATTGGTTGATTTTAAAGCCGGAGATCTGAGAGAATCAGTCCAGCAGGTCGAATAGGTTTGGTAGGGAAGTGAAAGGTTTAGTGATAATCAAGAGGATATCATCTGCGTACAGGGCCGCTTTATGTGTTTGGGTGTATGCGTTTAACCCTGAGATGTCGGGGTTCCTCTGATTTCTACCGCATGGGGTTCAATACATAGGGCAAATAGGAGGGGTGAGAGGGGACAACCCTGTCTCGTGCCACTCCGTATTTGAAAGGGCAGAGAGGGGTAGCCCTGGTGTTTAACCCTGGCGGTAGGGTTAGAGTACAGCGAGAGGATCGCTTCACTCACCCGATCCCGAAAGCCAAATGCCACAAGCGTCTCTTTTAAATAGGGCCAGTCTATCCTATCAAAGGCTTTTTCTGCATCCAGACTTAACAACATACTTTGAGTGGTGTTAATGTTGGCCAAATCCAGCAGATCAATAAAACGTCAAGTATTATCCGCGGCTTGCCGACCTTTGATAAAACCGACCTGATCTGTGTGTATAAGTCTTGGTAGGATGAGACATAATCTGTTGGCCAGTAATTTAGCGTATAGTTTGATATCAGTATTGATTAGTGATATAGGCCGGTAGCTTTTGCAGTCCAGCGGATCCTTTCCAGGTTTATGAATTATTGATATAGACGCCTGTAACATCTCCCTGGGGATGGGTGCTCCTGCTAAAATTGCATTGAACACTCGGAGCAACCTTGGGGCAAGCAGCTTGGCAAATTTCTTATAATAGAGCCCCGAGAAGCCGTCTGGCCCTGGGGCTTTTGAGGGTTTGAGTTCTTGAATGGCCTGTGACAGCTCCTCTATAGAGAAATCGGCGTTTAATGTCTCTCTATCTGAAGCTGTCAATCTCACTAGATCCGAGCTGGCTAGGAAATCTCTTAGCTTACTGCTCGTTTTAGCATTATGTACCACTTTCTCTCCGTTATACAACGTCTCATAAAAGGAGCCGAATTCATCTACTATCTTCTGAGGATTGGTTGTGGGGGTGCCAGATTTTGATAGTACACTGGCGACACACTTTATTCGAGCTCGGCTAGTCCCACGAATTCAGGTATACCCGGGTGTATTGAGGTTTGTGACTGTTTTCTGCCCGAGTGCATTGAGTTATTTTCCGGCAGGGATTGAAGCATTTTATTCCCGCTGGCTGCAATACTGCACAGTACATATATATATATACTGCATTACAATTCATGAATTTATGCCATCTGGTAGACACACGAAGCATTGCAGCCTATTAAATCCTAATCATTATCATTTAACAGATCAGCCTCCTGTCAGCCAGGCATGAACCCAGGCTGGGAAGGCAAATGCAACGGGGCTTGTCAGAGGTGAGGAGCGTCGCATTCCAGGTATCTGCCAGGTACATACTGGGTATTTGCTCGAATAAAGTGTGTCGGTGCAGTATAGCTTGAATGTTATATTTAGTTTGCCTGTCTTTCAGCATGCGGGCCAGCATCGTATCCGGCCTGTTTGCTTTTTCGTAAAATTTCCTCTTTGACCAACTGAGCGAATTGTCAGCCCTGGAGGCCAGTAGCATGTTTAATTCAATTTTAGTGTCTTTTACCTCCTGTAGGGTTTGTGAACCCAGAGTCTGTTTGTGCTTAGATGAGAGAACCTGTAATTTAGTTTGAAGCGTAACAATTTTGGCCTTTCTCTCTTTTTTCCGTCTAGCTGTGATATTGATAAGTGTACCGCAGAGAGTCGCTTTATGCGCTTCCCAAAGAACCAAGTGCGAGGTAACAGAGCCTGCATTTATTTTAAAGAATTAGTCTATCTCGGTACTAATAGTATCACAAATCGCGGGGATTTTTAAGATCGATTCATTAAGTTTCCAATTCGTCCCTGGTCTATCTAGTCGAATATTATTGCACCGTAGCTCTATTGGTGCATGGTCAGACCATGAAATATCATGAATCTCCGCTCGGGTGACCTTGGGGACCAGTTGACAGGACACAAAGAAGTAATCGAGTCTGCTGTATGAACCGTGTGGATGGGAGAAGAATGTGTAATCTCTATCCGCTGAGTGTAATTCCCTTCAAATGTCTGATAGCTGTTTAATTTTGAGGCCCCGTCGTACCGATATGCCTGCCCCTTTGTTGTGTACCCCAGCGCCTCCTGATCTGTCCATAGGTGGGTGCATGACCAAATTAAAGTCACCTGCTTAGACAATGCTTCCTTGTGCTATGGAGTGTAGGGTTCTGAAGAATGTTTTGAAGAAGTTTGTGCTCCTTTCACTAGGGGCATATATGCATGCTATAGTAATCTTCTGTCCCCTGATTGCCCCTACCCCAATTATATACCTGCCGTCAGCATCTCGCTTAGTTAGCTGCCCTTCAAATGGAATGCTATTTCTGAAAAGAATGGCCACACCTCTTTTTTTAACCTCGGCAGATGCGGAGAAGACCTGGGTAAATTCTTTGTCAAGGTATTTAGGGATGTTGGGTTTACTGAAATGTGTCTCTTGTAAGAGCAACACATCAGCGTGCTTCCTTTTATAATCAGAGAAAGCTAATTTGCGCTTGGTTGGGTTATTGAAGCCTTGCACATTGTGGGAAATAAATGTTAACGCCATCTATTAATGTGATTGTCTATACGTATCATGGCATTAGTTGACTTACCCGTGACCTCTATGGTTCGACCCAGCCGGACGACCACCCCGACACGCACCTCTTCAACTTGCATTCTGTTTTGTCCATACGGTTGATATTCCTCTGGTTGAAGGAAAGGAGGGCGGGAGAAGGGGAAGGAGGGTGGGTGGGGGAGGAAGTGTGGGTGGGGGAGGGCAGGGAGAGGGCAGGGAGGGAGGGGGGGTCGGGTGAGACACACAGGGAACATGACAAGAGGGTGCAAGCGATACACAAATAATTCAGAGAACACTAGTGTACGAATAACAATTAAACACCAAGAGACAAGAGCCCACCTCGGGGGCCCCCAGAAGTGTCTCTTGCGCCCAAGGGGTTGGTCACTTATGACGGGATCTCCCCATTCTGCTGGAACCCGACCTCCCTGGGACTTGTTCGTATTCCCTGTATCCCAGGGAATGTAGCGGAGAGCGCATGCACGTCGGACAAGGAACCTCCCCGCCGGTGTGCCGCTATTTAACTTTTTATATTTTAACAGCAACATAACTTTTAAACTTTAAAACTTTTATCTTGAACACAACCTTGGAACCATTTAACTGCATCTCAACAACCCTAAGCATTTTCACCTACTCAGACCTCTTATAGTGCCATAACTACCCCCATATGAGTGGCTATCCCTTTGCTGTGACCCCCCCACTCCTGTCCCCCCCCCCCGGAATACAGCACATCTTTGGTCTCATCTGTTAAGGAAGAAAAAAAAAGACAACACTTGCAAACACAGAAACACCAAGAATCACCTGTACTCCCTCTCAGAGCCAGGCAGCATGATGTCCGAGTGCTATGAGGGCAATACACTTAGCTCAGTGGCAGGTGTATCAGCAACTGCACCATGCCGCCTGGAGGAGAGGGTAGAACAGGAGACCGCAACAGCAGGGCAGCAGTGGCACAGTTCAAACAGCCGGGGCCGTCGGAGCGCAAAAAGTATATACAGAGATCCGTGGGGTGACGTCACATTGTGCGATCACCCGATGGGGACCAGCAGTGGCTAATCCGCCGCCCCCCAGCTCCCTACTGCGCCTGCGGGAGAAGCCTCTGCATCTGGGGCCGCTCCGCGGCCATCTTTGGGCGCTGCCGCGTCATCCTCCCGCGCCATCGCACAGGAATCCCTCTGCGCATGCGTCGCTGGCCAGGTCTCAAGAGAAGGCGACGGGAGCTTTGGGGAACTGGTGACGTCACCGCTTCAGCCCGCGAAAAGCACAGTTGTTCCCGCGCTCCCAGGAGAGGGAGCAGGACAAGATGGCCGCATCGCGAAAATCGCAAGTAGAGCTGCGGTGGAGGCAGGGTCCCATAGCCATCATCCAGGGGCTGCAAGAGGGTGTCCAGAGGATTCAGACTGCGCAGTAGGGTCTCGATGGTCCCGATGCTACCGGGGATGTTGAGATCAGCCAGAGAATTGAAGGTTAGTTTAAACAGAGCTCAGGCTCACCTCCTCGCGTCCCGTGTCTGGTCTTGTACTCCCCAATGTGCACATGAGGGTGCAGGGGCGCCATCTTTGGCTGCTACTAGGTGAGGGGGACTTTGTGGGGAACCGAGGACCTTCTGGAGGAACCCTTCTCCATCTTCAGTATATTTAAGCGTGTGCGCAACCCCGTTTTTCATGACTAGGATTGCACAGGGGAATAGCCATCTGTAACGCACCTCCTTATCACGCAGAGCCCTGGTAGTGGGGGCCATGGCTTTCCTCTTTGCCAGAGTGGCAGGGGAAAGGTCCTGAAACACCTGGAACTTGATGTGTTCAAATTCCACCACTTTCATCCCCCTGGCAATGCGGCAAGCCTCTTCCTTTGTGCGGTAACAGTGGAATCTCAGCACAATATCTCTGGGGGGGTCCCCCTGTTGGGGTCTTCCCCGCAGTGCGTGGTGGCACCTGTCCAGCATCAGGTCCCTGTCTGCCATGTCTGGGAAGATATGTTCTAACCACTTTGTGGCAAAGTCCTCAGGGTCTGTTATAGATTCGGGTACCCCTCACAGGCGGATGTTACAGCGGCAGTCCCGGTTCTCCCCATCCTCAATCTTATCCTCTAAGGACCTGACCTGTTCCTTTAGGGTGCCCAGTTGTGCTTGTGTCTGAGATAGTGCACTGACAGTTGCATCAGATTGAGATTCCAAGGTGTCCGTGCACTCCCCCAGGGCATCTACATCCTTTCTCAGTGCCCAGAGTTCTGATTTGAAGAACTTTTTCATATTGGAGCAAAACTCCTTCATATCCTTACGGTGCATAACCGCCATATCGTCCAGGTCCTCATCAGGGGCATCCATTTTGGGCTCTGCTGCTGCTGGCTGTTCAGGGGATTCTGGTGTACCGGCCTTGGTTGATTCTTTAGCCTTGAAATATGTGGTCACCGGCTGAGTTTTTCTGCGTAGCCCTTTGGTTGTAGCCATCTCTGATGGTTTAGGCATGATTTGCAGTCTTTAGTATTGCAAACGGTCACGTTTATGTTGCTGTTTTTATAGTTAGACACAGAGGGGGGAATGGAGCTCACACTCTAAGCTTCCATTCACCTCTCCATCGACACGCCCCCTCACCCGTTAAGTGTTTTAATTGTTTTTATGATAATTAGAGTTAGTGTTACTGTGTCGAATATATCATTTTTGAATAAAGTATTTATTATTTTTTTATTTTTAATTGAATAGTGGTAACTGTCCTCCCACAGTGTTGGGAGAGGTTACTTGATGGTACCCCATGCAGCCCACTTTACTTTATTGCTAGTGGGTATTTGTACTCTGATCAAATATACTTTTTCGGCTTTGCTGTGCAGTGAATGGGGATCTTTTTGGGAATCATTCTCTGTTTCCCCTATGTGTTTTGTGAGCCAGTAGTTTGACAGGGTCGCCAGCCATCTGTGGCCAGTAGCGTCCAGTTTGGTCGACATCAGTACAGGTATGTATGTCAATGGGTTGTTATCCGTCCACACTTTGAAGGCGACACCGTACAGATAATTATGGAGTTTGTCCATGATTGCCCCCTTGAGAGCGAAGAACTCCAACTTGTGGACAGGATAATTCTGCTCGCTAGGAGTCAAACTGTGACTGACATAGACTAATGGTCAAAGGCCAGCCGGGAATTTCTGCTGCAGGACTGCACCTAGGCCATTGAGGCTTGAATGTACATGAAGAGTGTAGGGTTTCTCGGGGTCAGTATATGCCAGAACGGGCACCTCCATAAAGCTCCTTTTCAGGCCGTTGAATGCTGTTTCACACGCGGCCGTCCATTTGTCGCCAAACGGTGTTCGCGCGGAGGTGGATTTTCGCTCAGTATCCTCGGGGTAAATTTGAGGAGGTTGTTAAGGAACTTTTCTTTGGCTAGAATACCCTTCCACAAAGTGGCGATAGTAGCCACAGAAGCCTAGGAATGAGCGTAGTTCAACGATGTTCTCTGGTCTGGGCCAGTTCACCACGGTTTCTATTTTGGCGGGATCGATGGCGATTCCATCCGCAGATACAATGTGTCCCACATAGATCACGGACGTGTAACAGAATTGGCATTTATCTAAGGACAGCTTCAGACCTTCCTGGCCCAGATGATCCAGTACTTTCAGCAGGCATTCCTCATGCTCCTCCAGGGTCTATCCGAATACGATGATATCGTCCAGGTAGACTAAGCATTCCCGTTGATTCATGTCGCAGATGATTTTCTCCATCAGACGCTGGAACGTTGTTGGAGGTCCACAAATGCCTTGGGCATACGGGTGACCTGATAGAATCCCAGGGGGCATACGAACGCTGTCTTCTCCTGGGCTTCTGCACTCATTGGTACCTTGTTGTACTCAGATCAATCGTCCAGTACACTGAACCATTGGCTCACCGACAGCACGTTCAGAAGTTCTTCAATCCTCGGAAGAGTATATTGGTCAGGTACCGTGCGATTATTCAGTGTTCGATAATCCACACACAAGTGGATCGACCCATTCTTTTTCCTCACCACCACGATTGGTTACTCGTATGAGCTACGGGACTCTGTCACAATCCCCGCCATCGCCATCTCTTGTAGAACATCTCTCGCATCCACCACATCTTGAGGATCGATGCAACAGGACCGTTCCCGGAAGAGAGTGGTATCACTTAACCGGATGGTATGCTGGCCGCTACAGCTGCAACCCACATCCATTTCACTAGTGGAGATTACTTCCCTTTGTTCTTCTAGCTTGGCCGTCAGCTGCTCCCTCCACTCGGCAGACAGAGTCGAGTCCCTGAAGTCGAAGGCTAGCCTGGCCGGCGGATCTTGTGCTGCGGTGGTGGTCGCTTGCATGGTCATTATTTAGACCGTATTAACAATTTCTGACCATGATCGAAGGCCATGGGGTAAAGAGAAATATTCTGGATGAACACCTTGATCCTTCCCGGCAGCTTGGTTGTCCATTCACCGGACTTCAGGCACCAACTTGTAGCCTCTGTGTTCGTCCTCCTCAGGCATACTCTCTAGAGAGAAAAGGTGGTCGGCTTTGTCTCGGCCAGGATAACAGTACATTGCGGCCATGCTCTTCACTCCCCCTGGTGGAACGTCTACCCTGTGTTCGGTACTTGACACCAGGGCGGTTGTTGGCCATCCCCCGGAAAGATGGGGGGAGGGGAACGTTTTGGCTTGAGAGGAGACCTCTGAGGAGAGTTCCGAGGTGAACATTTCCCATATTTCTATTAACTCAGGATATATGAGTGGGTAGCCTTCGGGCAGGGCCTCTGGGGTATGGAGAGTCTGTAGAGCCTCTACCTGGCATAGTTCTTGACCCGGCTTTTGCAATATGGTAGAATACAAAAACGATAAACAGCACTCATAATGAGAATAGCAAATGGGTATATAATGTGGGGTGCCGTGGACTAGAGAGGTCCCAATTCCTCTAAACACAATATACAATACCGAATAGTCCAGCAATCCCTATAAGAAGAAATAAGGAGATAGATCAAATCATTGGTATAAACTAAAAAAAAGGGGGAATGATAATTTAATATATGCACAAGTGAATCAAACAACACTCAACACCAAAAGTATAATATTGAAAAAAACTCTAAAAACATATAGGTAGAACCAAATACAGGGGTGTGGGGGGGGGGGGGGGGGAAACAGACAATAGGAAATGGCAAATAACAAAGGAGTGGGTATAAAAGGGAGTACAGGGGGACGTTCCCCAACGTTTCGGGGAACACCCCTTCGTCAGGCCCGTTCCCCTTAGCCCCTGAGGGATAGAAGGGTACTTCCCGGTTCCCACAACCCACACGGATAGTATAAAGCCCCAAATAAGGACAAACAAACTCTCCAGTATCTAGTATTAGTGGAGGGTTTGTATCTATGTATCTAGCAATGCAATATACAAACAGTAAATGAGGATGCAGAAACAAAATGTCCAAAAAGTCATATGCAATGGATAAAGTGAATCAAACCACACAGTCCTCAGTGTAATTGTCGAAAAGCTCCTGCTCCTCTCGCTCAAAAGGGTGTCTGTGGTTAACTGCACTGTCAGACCCTATATACATGCCCTCCGAGCTATCCCCGTTGTCTTTCTTCTACCATGTGATCGAATTACCACCTCGCTTCTAATAACGGATAAGAGCATCAGCAACGGTCCCGGAATGCTATGAGTTAATTACATTGGAACCAAGTACATAACTCTGCTTCAGGACTTCGTTAGTGCTGGGGGTTATCAAACGAACCCCAATGGATCTGAACAAACTTTGCATTATTCACGGACATATTGGGCTGGTAACTTGCGCCCCTTGCAAAAGTACTGCATTTTAAAAGACATTATTCCGGTGCTTTGTTTCGTCTCTGGACATTTTATCCCGTTCTCTCCCTAAGTAAGTGTTTGTCAAGTATATTCTAAGGTTGTCGTGTGTCTGTCTATTAAGGAAATAAATGTCAGTTTATTTTGCTCAACTTGTGTGCTTAATCGAGATACCCAAAATATAAAAATGGTTGATAAGGTCAGTCCATCGTGACACTGACTTGAACCATGACTGGTTTTGGAAGTGCTGGTGTCTTGTGGAACCGCGGGCTTTGAGACACAGGTTTTAGAAGGGATATATGGAAAACTGAGGGTATTCTCATGGATGAGGGGAGGTCCAGATGGTATGCCACAGTGTTAATATGTTCCACCACTGAGAACGGGTCCAGGTACCTGGGGGCCAGTTTGAGGCTAGGGGTCTTTAGTTTAATGTTCCTGGACGAGAGCCAGACCTTGTCTCCAGGCTTGAAGACTGGTGCCTCCCGACGGTGGCGGTCTGACTGTGCCTTTTGTTTGTGGGTTGCCTTTACCAGTGCCTCCTGTATCTTCCTCAAGGATACCTGCAGATCTTTAATTCGATCATCTTGCCGCCGGGACCCCGGATGGGACTGAAGAAATTTGAAGCCATACCGGATGGAACACGTAGTTTATGAAAAAGGGAGATTTTTGTTTGGGTTAAGAGAGTTATGTACAAACTCTGCCCATGGGAGTAGGTCTACCCAATCATTCTGGCTGCCCATAACGAAGCACCGAAGGTATTGCTCTAATGTATAGTTCGTCCTCTCGGTTTTCTCATAAGTCTGCGGATCGTACCCGGAAGAGAAGTGGAGGGTGTTATCCATCCTTTGGGCGAAGGCCCGTCAGAACTTAGAGATAAATTGTGTCCTACGGTAAAATACGATGGAGAGTGGGGCCCCGTGAATGCAGAATAACTATGATAAAAATGTCTGCCAAAGTAGCAGAATTGGGCAACCCTTTGAGAGGGATAAACTGGGCTTGCTTGGAGAACCTGTCCAGGACTACTAAAATGGTATTCATCCCATTAGTGTTAGGGAGCTCCACAATATAATCCATAGACAGGTGGCTCCAAGTACGTTCCGGTGTTGGCAGGGGTCGCAGAAGACCGTGAGGCTTGTTGCGAATGGTCTTGACCTGGGTGCAGGTTGGAAAAGGCTTTTACGAATTCCAAAATATCTTCCGACATGGTAGGCCACCAGAAGGTGCAGCTAATGAGGTCGGAGTTTCTAATGGTACCTCGATGACCGGCTGACTTGGATGAGTGGCCCCACTCTCGAATTTTCTTTAGGAAGCGTGGAGCTGCATAGATGACCGACCAGCACCTCAAGGCCGATCGGGAGGTTAGTCTGTGCTGCCAGAACTTGATCCAAGATATCGAAGCAGTTGGCCGAAATTACGTATTTTGGGGACAGGATCGTCTCGGTGACGTCTTCTGACTTGTCTTCGACCAGGAATTGCCGTGAGAGTGCATACGCCTTTTGGTTCTTTGACCCGTGTATGTAAGAAATGAGATAATTGAACCTCAAGATAAAAAGGGACCATCGAGGTTGACGGGCTCCTAAATGCATGCGCTCTCAATACATAGAAGTTTCTTATGGTCAGTGAGGATTGAAATGGGGGTCCCCATTCCCTCCAAAAGATGTCTCCATTCCTTTAAGGCAAGTTTGATAGCCAGGAGCTCTCTATTACCGACGTCGTAATTTTGTTTTCGACGAAGAATTAAAAAAATAAAAAGAACCCGCAGGGGTGGAGTTTGGCCTGTGGGGACTGCCTTTGTCAGAGAATGGCGCCTGCACTGATATCTGATGCATCTACCTCCAAGGTAAAGGGAAGCCTGGGGTCTAGGTGGTGCAAGATGGGGGCGGAAGCAAAAGACCTCTTAAGGGATTCAAAGGCTTGAAGGACCGCAGGTGACCAGGCTGCTGTGTTAGCTCCCTTCTAAGATATCCAAAATGTGAAGGGAGCGATAATCAGGAACACCCCAAAAGAGAAACACAATAATAGTGTAATAAAATCACACAGTGATTGGCTTTTTAAAATCTTGGCTCGTATGAATCTTCTACTTACAAGAAGTAAGTGAAGAGTCAGCGTTTAAACAGGATAATGAAGAATCAGCGTTGATCAGGAAAGCAGGATTGGAAGATATTCAGGTATGTTCTTGTTCAGAGTTGTAGTCATGTAAAAAATATCAAAGGAAAACCATAGTATGGACCAATTGGCACAGGTTTATAAGGTAAAAAACATAAGAAATGTACTCACAATATGTACATCAAGTGTAGGCACATACAGGTATCTTTTGAGGCGAGGTGAGAGTCTGGTCTTTCAGTGTGAAACCTCCTCGATCTGTCCGTGGTAACCGGCGTCTGACGTCACATCCTTCTGAGATGAACTGCTTCCGGTACAGCGGAGGACAGGAGCGGATGGTAAGGCGGCACGGAAAACTCTTCACCTCTATCTTGGAACAGGAACGGTCGCATGCGGTGTACAGGCTTAGCTCTACGTGTTTCGCTGATCTCACAGTCAGCTTCCTCAGGAGAAATATGGCATCTATGGGTCTATAGCTTATATAGTATGTTCAATTGGCAATTAATTAACAAATTAATCACAGGTTCTCTCTTAAAGGAGTACATAACCATGTGATCCAAAATCAGACGAACATTTAATAGGTTTTAATAGTAATACAAAAAATAATAATAAACAATATATAATAATAAAAAACATTATATTAAAAAACATTTTACTAAAAAACTTTTAAAAAGATAAGCAGATACTCGCAATAGGTAACATAAAAATGGGAGAGAGGAGAAAAAAGGAGGCATTAATAACTATTCATAGAGTCATATAAAGCATAAAATGCTATTATAAGTAATATAGAGAGAGAAGAAAGTATAGTTAAACTAGGGGTAACTAACGGAAAGGCTGGTCAAAGGAAAGGTGTAATTTCAAAGTCTGCATTGAGTCCATTAGGTGTTAAGGTATTTAATCTATGGATCCAATACATCTCACGTTTACTTAGATCGCTATCTCTACTACGACCTCTCCAATGTTGGATTACATTTTCAATGGAGGTGAAAATTAGACCTTTGGGGTTTGAATTGTGACAGAGAGCAAAATGTTTTGAAACGCTGTGCGTCATTATGCCTCGTCTGATGTTGCTTAGGTGCTCAATAATTCTTTTTTTTATAGCTCTCTTTGTTTTCCCCCCATATTGTAGCCCGCATGGGCATTCTAATAGGTAGATTACGTACTCCGTATGACAATTCATGTATTGTTTGATCTTAAAAATTTCATTTTTGTTATTTGATCTGAAATTTTTCTTATCAGTTTGCTTGTGCTCACAGGCTTTGCATGTTGAGCACCCATAGAAGCCCTCTAGTTTTGGATCCACCCCTTATCTTTATTTTCTATCTTTTTAAGAGCACTTGGTGCAATAATATTCTTCAAATTCTTTGCTTTTTTGAATATTATTTTTGGATTTTTGGGATTTCGTTTTTTAGTATCGGATCATTTAATAATACATGCCAATGCTTCCGAATTATTTTTCCAATATTGCTTGCTTCTCTATTAAACGATGTCATAAAGGCTGTATCAAAATTGTTTGTTTTATTCTTTTTTATTGTTGTTGTTTTATTCTTTATCAAAGTTTTCCTATCTAGAACCTTTGCTTTTTCAAAAGCTGTGTCCAGAACTTCTACACTATAATCCTTTTGAGTAAAGCGTGTTTTTAATATCTCACATTGTTGTTCAAAGATTTCATCATCTGTACAGTTTTTACGCATTCTTCTGTATTGGTTAAATGGAACATTGTCCATCCATAATGGATGATGGCAGCTAGAACGTAGGATGTATTTGTTGCTATCTACGTCCTTAAAAAAGGATCTTGTTTTGAGTTCTCCATCCTGGACATAAATGTTAAGGTCCAAAAAATTCAGTGAAGTTTTGCTTACAGTAGAGGTAAATTTTAGGTTATAGTTATTAACATTCATATTTTCCAAAAATAACTTGAGACTTTGATCGTCACCCTGCCAAATAATAATGATGTCATCAATGTAGCGCCGCCATAGGACAAGGTCCGACCCCAGACTATCACCATGCCAGATGTGGTTCTCTTCCCACAATCCCATAAAGAGATTGGCATAGCTGGGGGCAAACCTCGTACCCATGGCGGTGCCACATTTTTTAATATAAAAAGCATCTTCAAACCAAAAATAATTTTTGTTAAGTATAAACGAAATACTATCCAAAATAAATTCTATTTGTGTGTTGTGAAGATCGGAGTCTTTATTTAAGAAATGTTTAACAGCTTCACACCCTAAATCATGCTTGATAGAGGTGTAAAGGGAAGAGACGTCGATAGTCGCCATAATACATTCCTCTTTCCAGATAATGGTCTCTAGAAGTTGGAGAACATCTGAACTATCTTTTAGATATGATTTAAGAGATTTAACGTATTCCTGTAAAAAGCTGTCAATATAGGCTGATAGGTTAGATGTAAGGGAGTCTATTCCAGAGGGACTTTGAAAAGATGAGGATGATCGCGAAAGATCTCATCAACAAACTCCTGGAAGACTGCCAGGGCATTGCAAAGGCCAAAGGGCATGACCAGGTATTCATAGTGCCCATCCCGGGTGTTGAAGGCAGTCTTCCACCCATCGCCCTGGCAAAAGCAGATAAGATTTTAGGCTCCACGGAGATCAAGTTTGGAGAAGATTGTTGCCCCCTGTAGGTGGCCAAAAAGTTCAGCAATGAGCGGTAGGGGATAGCGGTTCTTGACCGTAGTCTTGTTAAGACCCCTGTAGTCAATACAGGGGTGAAGGGACCCATCTTTCTTCTTGACAAAGAAGAACCCGGCTCCAGCTGGAGAGGAAGAATTCCAGATGAATCCCCTCTTCAGATTCTCTTGGATATATTCGGACATTGGCTTGGTCTCGGGCATGGAAAGAGGGTATAAACGGCTTTTGGGTAGAACCGCACCAGGCAGAATGTCAATGGGGCAGTCAAAGGATCTATGGGGCGGCAGCACCTCTGAACGTTCTTTGTCGAAGACATCCGCGAGGTCCCTGTAGACCACTGGAAGAGAGATCTTGTCTTCCGCGGGTAATTCCACTCCAGCTATCATCTGTTTGGGTGAAAGACAAGTCTTGAGGCACGAGGACTCCATTGTACGTGTCCCCTGTTGGTCCTTGTCACGGGGACTGACCTGTAATACAATTTTATATTTATGGGGAACTAGATTGAGCACACAAGTTGAGCAAAATAAATTGTCATTTATTTCCTTACTACAGTAGACATACACATGACAACCTCAGAATATACTTAACAAAAACACTTACTGAAGTGAGAAACGGGATAGAATATCCAGAAAGGTGCAAAGCACCAGAATATTGTCCTTTAAAATGCAGTCCTTTTGCAAGGGCGCAAATTGCCAGCACAATCCTTCTGTGAACGGTGCAAAGTTCTTTCTGGTCCGTTGGGGTCTGATAGATACCCCCAGCAATAACGGATTCCTGGCGCAGAGGTATGTCCTTGGTTCTGATGTAATAAGACTCTTCGCGTCCCAGGGTCATTGCTGTTCTTTTCCGCTGTTAGAGCGGGATGGAAGTTTTAGTGATGGAAGTCGCGCTGTTAGTGATGGAAGTCCGCTCACATTGTAGAATGAAAAAACGAAACACAACGGGAAAAGCTTGGGCATCATGTATATAGGGTTTGAGAACCTAACTCCAACATACCCATCCAATCCCTCTCGTGGGAATTTTCTCATTCCCCAATCCCCTACTTGCCCACAGTTTGGAGAGCGGGCACTCTAGGGATTTCCTGCTAACATAGCGCCTGTGCGACATTGCTACCTGGCCTGCTTAGCATACTGCACCGACACACTTTATTCGAGCAAATACCCGGTATGTACCTGGCAGATACCTGGAATGCGCCGCTCCTCACCTCTGACAAGCCCCATTGCATTTGCCTTCCCAGCCTGGGTTCATGCCTGGCTGATGGGCGGCTGATCTGTTAAATGATAATGATTAGGATTTAATAGGCTGCAATGCTTCGCGTGTCTACCAGATGGCATAAATTCATGAATTGTAATGCAGTATATATATATATATACTGTGCAGTATTGCAGCCAGAGGGAATAAAATGCTTCAATCCCTGCCTGGAAAATAACTCAATGCACTCGGGCAGAAAACAGTCACAAACCTCAATACACCCGGGTATACCCGAATTCGTGGGACTAGCCGAGCTCGAATAAAGTGTGTCGCCAGTGTATGTGTACTTCCCTTTCTACCTGGCGTCTCTCAGGCTGGGAGGGAAACTCAGGGTGTGAGCTAGCCCAGATGGCTAACAGTATCTCCTATTTAGCAACCATCCTGGCTAATTCACACCTCCTGACTCTGGGACTTCCATATGCAACACTTCCCTAGACTCACAGGCATTGCCTTAGCATGTGGTCTAAGAAGCTTGCATAGGAAAGTTTCCCGGCTCATAGGGGTCAAAACATTTGGTCCCTGTGTGCATTTCAATGACAGTAGAAAAAAGCCTCATCCTGCCTGCCTTTTTAAAACTGCAGCAAAAATACACGTTATTAAAAATACATGTTTTCCTTATCCTACAAATATATTTTTAATATGTGGGTGCTTATGGTGTTACATTGGGACTGCATACCAATTTTCAGGTTGCTGGCCCTTTTCCTTCCCGAGTTATGGCTTCTTCTTGAACTGGCAATGCTGGGCTATGGGATTCTCACATCAATTGACTTGCGGTTTCGGCTTTCTCACGTCAATTGACTGAGTTCCCACGCCAATTGCGAGTTGCCTTTCAAGATGCTCCATTAACCGGGACGGAGATACATTGTATCCGAGTATCACTTGAGACGGGAAACCGCATCCCTTTGATTCAATTGACTCTGCGGTTACGGCTTCCAGTCTCAGTAATGGATACCTATGCTTGGCAATGGAACAAAGAGACTGCGCCACGCTTATCCACTTAACTTGTGGTTTAGCGTTCACAGCGGCATCTTGTGTCCAAAGCCAGTAACGTCAGTGTACTGGGTTATACACTATTGCAGGCACATACACTCCTGCAAAATGGGGACAATTAGGGGCAGAGGGAAAAATAACACATGTACAGTGCACATAAAATTAACCCCTTCATCCCCAATACGAAATAGGGGTAACCAGCCGAGCATACTGCCTTTATTAATGTACTGATTACCCACAATTTTGTACCTCATTGGGCTTTGGCGTTTCCCGAACGCAGGGGACAGCTTGCCAGAAGATGACCGGGATGCCTGCAGTAGTGACACAGACCACCATCTCATCGGTGCTGTCTCTCAGAGATAGATAGCCAGTGACGTCCGAGCTGCATAGGTTCTGGTTCATCTAGAGGTTGGGGAACAAAGGGAACAAGACTGCGGCTAGTAGTCCGGGGAGGACTGGAACTAGGGAGCGAGCGTTCGACTCTTCTCTCCTGGAGGCACTGGTCCACCTGATGCAAACTGCAATCAGGTCCTCCAATCTGGTGGGTCTCTCCTGTCTCACCAGATGTTCCTTGATGGTTTTGGACAGTCCCTGCCAGAAGGCTGCCGAGAGGGAGTCGTCATTCCAGGTGGTCTCAGCCGCGATGGTCCGGAACTCCAGGGCATACTGGATGACAGAGCGACCACCTTGAGAGAGATGAATATGGTGTCTAGTAAATGGCCTACGATATTTCGCCAAAGGAACCTATGTGGTGGAGTATAGATCATCTGCCCACGGGGATTCCTTCTGGATAGATAAACCATCCATCCCCGTGGGCAGATGATCTATACTCCACCACATAGGTTCCTTTGGCGAAATATCGTAGGCCATTTACTAGACACCATATTCATTTTTTATTATTTCTCAATTATCATAGGAGCACTTCACTCCCTGTGATAATATTATCTAATAATAAATATTAAGCAATTCACAATAATCACTTTATCACGAAATATTTTTCTAATATTTCTACGTATTTTTGTATACTCACTTTTATTACTAGTCACTGTATTCTATATAGTACATTACTATTGTCTATATGTTTTACACATTTATTTATATCCACTCATATTTTCATACACATTAGTCCATTATTATTATATATTCACACACCACTTCCCATATTGAATATGTCACACCTATATACATTCACATATATTCTTACACATATTAGCACACCAATATATATTAACACACTACGGGGCACATTTCACCCCTCACTTACCTATTATATTAGCCAATCAGTTTGGTTCACACTAGGTTACATTCTGCTCAATATACTTCTTACATAATTGTTGTTTAACCACATATACTATTACTAATGCGGTCTATCAGCTTTATCCACTTTCAGTTTTATCATGTTATATAGTGATAATGTTTTATTGCATCCTATGGTTCTAGAAATTATGTATGTACTAATAATATACTTTTGTGTAATATATTAACTAATAATATTTGTTTATTGTCATTTTTCATTTTGTTTTGTGTCTATGTCATGTTTGTGACGCTGAGTGTCCCAGCGCATCCATCTGCGCATGATCAAGTTCACAATGGTGTACTGCACCTTTAATACGGGACTACATATACCGGGACATACAGGGACTACTTTTCTATATCACGTTTACCCCTGAGGAAGAAAGTTTTACTTTTGAACGCGTAGGGTGGTTCTGTGAGGCCTCCTACACTCAGTGGTGATTACTGTCCCCCTTGGAATCGATAGCTGCTACCTGCGGGCTGCTGTTTCTTGGCGCATATCCATCTGCATTTGAATCTGCTCCGGTTGGCGCGCTTGCAGCAGCCAGGCAGGAGGTGTCTACAGCTGCCAGCTTACACGCCAGCATCACGTGTCCACTGCGGACAGAGGCGGATGCCACAGGCTGAAGGAGCCTGCACTATCCACGCAGGAGACTACACGTGTGAGCCCAGGAGTTCGCTACAGCAGCAGCCATCCACAAGAGGGGATACTCTTTTAAAATATCCACTGCCTGATACCTTCTTACATTCGGTAAGCAGGTACCCCCACTTGAGTTGGAGTGTCCTACCAGATCCTTATATATGTTTTTATGTATTTTTATGTATTTTTAATGATATACCTTATTAAATGTGTTTGTAATTTGTCACCTGTTGTTCTCAGCGTCTGTCTCATGTTGCATGTTTGTATGTGTGTTTCACAGTAATACACTATGTTTTGATTTTCTTTCCTTACATGTTTACCCACCACGTATGGAGCATCTATACCAAAGGGAGAATATCCACGACACTGGTTGTATAATTTTATTTTATATAATATATATGGTATACTTATTACTAGTGCAGAGCGCCATAGATATAATTTTTTGTCATATTCATTACCTGACTGGGGGTCAGGGTTATATCACAGGCTGCCTGCCTATTGGGATATAGCACTACCTATTTGTTTTCCGACCTGTATCCTTAAACTGGGTACCTATCTCTGGCCATCCGCTTGTCTAGGCTATGTCGGGGGGACTGGGAACAGGTAATGGCTACAGTAAGTCAAGGTCAGTGTGCGACTTATTCTGGCTTACCTGTCTGATCTCCGCAGAGACCCCGTGAACTGTAGGTCCAAAATGCAGGGGGACAGGGGTTGATTCCACTGCGATCTTGGCTGACTGGCTCCTGGTGATTGCTGCAACAGGGGCCAGCTCGGCTGTAAACACAAACGAAACATGCCCCAGGTCATTACCAAGGAGGACCTCAGCACCTAACCCAGGCAATACCCCCACCTCCTCATGCCACAACAGGCACCCCAATACAAAAAGACCAGGGCAACCAAGAGCGACCGTTGCCCTCCATCTGGCATGGTCACTTGCATCCCGGTGCCCGGGAGCAAATCCTTTGGCCGCACCATATCAGGGTGTACCAGGGTAACGGTGGCACCGAAGTCCAGCAAGCCACTCACTAGCCGGTCCCCAATGGTCACCCTCCACAGATGCTTCTGCCGGACATCGTTGTGCTGCAACCCGACTGGTGCAACTGATGTCCTCCGATCTCCACTGCTGGTTCCGATGTGGCAAGTGCAGGGTCTCCCATGGGCATCCCTCTGTGGGTTGATTCCATAGCTTTGCTTGGCTCCTCTGTGTGCCAGTCACACACTGGTGACTAAACTCGCAGCTTTTGATCGTTGCCCCTGTTGGGGTCCCCCGGACCGGTCCCGTTCCGGGCAGTCTGGCCTGAGGTGACTGACTTTATTGCAGGAAAAACACCGCCTCTCATGTCTAATATCTGCTTGTTTGGGTGCGTTGCCTTCTGCTGCAGGCTTGTGGGTTCACAGAGGGGTGGATTTGGCACCTTTGGCAAGGCTGGCCACATCTTTGGGAGCCGCTTTCTTATTCATCAATGCCCTGCTGGTCACATACTCATCTGCCATCCTCGCAGTATCTACATGGGTCTTGGGTTTTTGGTCTGGAACTTGCCTCGGTATGCTTCTGGGGTGAGGGTGTACTGGTTGAGCAACATGCTTTTTACACACGTGGAATGCCCTGCACAGTTCGTTTGGCCAGACCAGACAACAAGGGGCACAATTGCAGCACCATATACTGGCGTGGGACCCTGTATCCATGACTTTGCATTTCAAAGTAATTTAAGAACACATCTATCTGGTCTGTGCAATCCACGAACTTGCTGAAGCTGTGGTGGTCCACCTGGGGAATATCCTGTTCCCCGTTGACAAGGTGAAATTGAGGGTCTTTTCCATGCACTGCGGAAGCTGTATACGATCCGCTGCTGTAGCCCTTTCTCCCCATGCGGCCAGGAGAGCTATGAGCCCAGGGATGGCAAGTCTGGAAGTTGCAACGACTACCTCCTCCATACTCACTGGCGCCAAGCCACCAATATCCAGGTGATCACGTGCTCCCTCCCCATGTCCTTGCAGCTCCGGAACTGGATTGACCTCCTGCACTCCGGGCTGATTGGTGTCAGCAGCCACTGCAGCTAAGGGGCCAAGCCCCTCCGGTGGAGCCATTTGGGCTTCATGGCTCTCCAAGTCCTCCTCCAGTTACACCTTTGACTCAAGCTCGGTCCCAGGATCAGAAATGTCCGGAGCGGTGACTCATGATGTGACTGCTAGCACAGGTATATGGGTAAAGGGAAAGGTGTACTATCTCGTGCTCTTGTGAAGCGTGTGTAAGTTGCCACTTGTCTTGAGAGCTCGCAATCTATGAGTTTCCCCACTATGTTACAGAATCCCGCAGGAGACTAGGCTCAATATGCATCTCACTGCTGCGACCAGTAATAAGCCTGTCATGGTAGACCAGGTCTCATCAACACATTAATACCGGGATTCTGGAATGAGCACAACAAGGAGGGCAAAATAAATTGTAATGTAGTTCCTTTTCAGACAAACACACAATTCTTCACAATTATACCTAATAAACACTTACTGGGATGGGGAAACAATAAAATGTCCATGGAATGAATGCCTTGAAAACAAAGTCTCTGGGCACCCCTGGACGCATGCAAGTGGGTGCGCGATTTGAGCCGTGCAACAATCCTTGGCTAGGGGCGCAAGTTGCTATCGCTGTATCTCCGCCGGAAAGAATCTTTTCGTTGGGTCCTTACAGGATTTGTTCGGGAATCCTTAGCTGAAATGAATTCTGGAAGAGGGGCACGATCCTTGTTTATGATGTTGTTAACCCCTCACACTCTGGAACCGCTGACGCTGTAACTTGGACAAGTGAGTCTTAGATGGAAATCAGATGAATCTAACTAGGACTGGGTGGCAGGCATTTTTATAGGGTTAAGGGTCCTACAGTATCTCTAACATACCCAGCTAATCCTCGAACAACTTTTCCCACCTATCCCAGACTTGCCAGTAGCTCACAAAAAAAGCAGAAGTTGCTTCCCGGTTTGCTCAGAACATATGCTAACTTGACACCTAAGCTGCCTAGCATACTGGGCCCAACACCTTACCTGGCGACAGTAAGTCTGGGGTTTGGTTAAGTGTTGATAGCCCATACTTCGTACTGATATCCAGTACTCTGCAATAATCCAGCCGCCCTGACACTTAGGGTCTCTGAGGCTTTTAAACTCCGGTCTTCTCTAGACACTGGGCACCAACACAGCAAGGTTCCCATTGAAGTATGAAGATGAAAACGTCCTCAGCTCATCCACCCTTAACACATTTACATGCTAATAGATTCATTGCCTGACTGCCAGGAAAGGGTTCATGCCTTTACATTTTAAAACATACCTGAAACACATTTTATTTTTATATGTACTTTTTGTATATTAAAACAACATGTATGTGAATGTTACATTCTCAACTATCTGTATTCCAAAAATTAGAGTGCTAGCTCCTTCCTAACAAAAGTTAGCTACTTAATTGAATAGGCTCTGTGATGTGGTTTGCGGTTTGAGCTATGGCATACAATGTATCACTGCTTGCCAGAATCGGTAACCGCAGAAGCACTCCACTTGACCTTAATTGGTTAACGAGACCGCAGGACACATTGTTGCATTCTGCCACTTCAACTAGACCCCAAACCACTTATCCACTTGAGTTTATGGTTAAGACTTCCCTGGTGGGTTTTGCGGTTTAGGAAGTGATACAGAGCATCAATGGAGCCGCTTACCACAGACGCACTTATTCAATTAACGCTTGGCACAGCGTTTAGAAGCTCCCCCCTGTGTTGCAAATACAGTTTGCACATTCAACATACATTCATAGGACTGCAGCTAGTTTCTGAGATGCAAAACAGGGACATTACAGATGATGTATAGGGGAAACATGGCATTGTGGTGACCAACAATTAATCCCTTCGTCCCCAACAAGGTTTAGGGGTAACCAGCTGGACATAAGACTTTTATTATTGGCCTGATTAACCCCATCACCGCCATACTGATTAAATCCTTACTAATTGAATATCGATTGGATCACAATTATGTACTTTTTGTAAATGAGATAACCAAGGTTTTAAAGCCTGAAACATAGAAACGCCCTTGAGTGCCGTTGGTTTTCCAGGATCACAAACACTGGGTGTTGTGATTCTGTGGCTGTTACTTGCCTCCATCTCTCCCTTGAAAACGGGCATTCATAGCATGTCTCTGCCGTAATGACTATCATAATGTGCAGGGAACGTCATAAAGGCATTCCAATGGTTAATGTATAACATTTCCAATGTGCATTTGCATATCTTCATTTATATTCCTCTAGAAGATTGTTTGCATACATTTATGAAAAATAAAGAAGTTAACTTGACATCTTGAAATACATATTTAAAGCTTAATATGAAGTATGAAGTATTTTGTGTTTTCATGTATTCTTTTTTATGTTGTTTACACATCTGTCACAAAATCTGAACTGTGCTAAAATAGCATAAGTTAGCTTTTGCTTTCTTTGTTTTTGGTTATAAAAAACACTTTGTTAACAGCTTCTATAAAAAATGAATTCTTATGAATTAATTAATAGTCCCAGAAGAACAGTGCATTACTTGTCAAATACTGGTTAAAGTCCCTTGGCTTCACCTCAGGCCTTAAAATCTTCTATGGCGTTATTAACCAGTAATGTCATGTTCTTTACTACTATTATAGGTAAATGTAGACTTTTTTCATAAATGGACACTTTTGTATAGTTATATTGATTTTTTCATTAAACAAAATGGTAAATTCTGTACATTAAAGCACCTCTATATACAGTACACAGCAGCTACAGTACCTACAGTATATCTATAGATATACACACATACACACATACACACATACACACATACACACATACACACATACACACATACTGCAGCACCCCCACTCTAGAAATTCAAACACTGTGCCGCCTCTACACAAACTCTGCAGCCCCCCTATGTACACACAAACACACACTCTGCAGCTCTACACACACAGACACATGACACAACGCAGGTCTAAACACACACAAAACTGCAGCATACACACACACATTCACAAAATCAGCAGGCAGACCTACACACATACACACAAACTCTGAGGCTACAAACACAAACTCTGTGCACACACACACACAAACTCTGAGGCTTCAAACATAAACTCTGCAGACAGACAGAGATACACAAACTCTGCTGCTAAACACACACACATACACACAAATCTGCAGCTATACACACCCACAAACAAATTGCAGCTACACACACAAACACAAACTCTGCAGACAGAAACATTCAAACTCTTCTGCTACACACACACACACACACACACACACACACACACACACACACACACACACACACACACACACACACACGCACGCACACACACACACACACACACACACACACACACACACACACACACAGATAGACACACATACAAACTCTGCAGCTACAAACACATGCAACATATATGTTGTGGCACAACCAGAAGGTGCAATACCACCTGGTACATCTGTATGTTAATATGTTTATTTAAAAAATCATTATCACAAGAAAATATTACCAATTCAGAAATTATTGAGTTGTACTCGATTAAATTCCAAAGGATATAAAAAGACCAAGAGGCCTATTCTAGTAGCTTCTATAATCAAGTCATGAAGGATTTTGAGCAGCTATCGCAAAATTATGCTAGGTAGCTGTTCAGAGAGCCCTGATAATTTGGTTAAATCGTGTGGGGAAGGCATTTTTTCACAATTTCTGGCCTGTGGCCAAACAGATTGCATGGGAGCTGCAAAAAAGCTCAAACTAGCATTTTTGCTCAAAAGTAGTGCCTAAGCTACCAGTCTGTGTGGTGCTTTATACTTGTTTGGCTCCAGAAGAGATGAGCTTCAGCAATGTTGTGGGGAAAAGGACAGGCTTTTGATGATCCTCAGGTTCTTCTCACAGGTGTCAGCGCCTCCAATCAAAATAGGCTCAAGCTGAGTTTGAGGCAGTCCCCACCATGGCAGTCTTTTCTCCTATACCTCTGCCCAATAGACTGCGACTTAGGCAGAAGTATATAAAAAGGGATCTTAATTCAGGCATCCATTACAGCGTATGCCTTGTATTGGAGAATGGGTCCCAGACCCGTGGATGGTGCGAGCCTTCTGGCAATAGTGAGGCCTTGTGTTCTGCACAGATCTACTGTTTAAAGTAAGATGTGGGATCCTCACCCATCCAAAGGTAGGTGACATCTTCTGGCTCCACAGGTTTCTCCGCAGGCAGGTCTTTAGCAGCGCCGGTGTTTTCCTTGGTCGTGAGGCTTCTCCGGGGTTCCTGAAGTACCACAGCCTTCTGGATGGACACCTAGGGACTGGAACTTGCTGCAGGACACAGGTATGTGAAGATCTTTTCTCCACAGGTGTTTGGTAGATTGCTTCTTCTTCTTCAGAAGAGGGTAAGGACACTTCCTCCAGGTCGCGATGTCGGAGCGCCTCGCACTCCCTCGAAGCAATTGGCACAGAGCAGGCCTGCTCCGGTGCCACCAGGGGAAATGCACCTAACACCCTTGGAGCAGTCAACTCAACCGCCCTCTGCACCAACACCATATCCGGCCCTGGAACTGTCGGAAACTGGACCGCAGGGGCCGTCTCCGGCACAAGAAAGCTGGTACCTTGGGTAGTCGACAGTAGGGCACATGGGCCCACTGATTGTTCCGCTGCATACAGGTTGGAACAGGCCACATCTAGCAGCCATAATGGGCCAGTTGTAGGCCAAAGTAGGGGCCACACATAGCAGCATCCGGGCCCAATCATAGTCTGGCGTAGGAGAGACCGCAGGGCCAAACCGGATGGTGTGGGCCCCGGTCTGTCGGCTGGAACACCGCAGGAGTTGGTACAGGGGTGGCAGGCCACATGTACAGATCCTTGCAGTTATGGCACTGCACAGTGGGGCTGGCATCGCCTCCTGGAAGCCGGAAATTGGGGCACACACAGCGCAAGTGGTGTTACCCGTTGATAGTCACTACCAAGTAGCCCCCTGGTAGGTAGTAGTTTGTCAGCTCTAGCTCAGATATTTTTTCTTTAGGTGAGGTAAGATAATAGCAGCAGTTAAGCAAGGCAGCTCCTCTCTCTCTCTCTCACAGCTCCTTAAAACTAAAGTAAAGCCGGGTGTGGTTAACTCCTCCCATGGCAGAGACAGAGTCCTGGATTAGATATTAAGTGTTGTCCCTCCCCTAGTTGGAATATAGGGCAGGGCAGATCATGGAGTGACCTGGCTCTGGCTGAGCCAGTCACAGTGATGGGTGGAGTTAGCTTTTGCCACCGAAAGTCTTGCAAATGATTTTTGCAGGAACTTGCAGAAGTTTTGCAAGCCTATGCAGTCCTGTGGTTTCCGTGGGAACTCCATTTTGAGAGCATGGAACATGCAGTAGACTCCATTTTAGAGCACACACCACAGTCCATAGAACAAAAGTTACACAGGGTCCCTGGCGATGCTGCAGGAGCCCGTTCCTCACATTTTTAATTGTAGAACAGTCCATACTGACTTAGGTGCACAGGGTCCCCAGCCTACAACTGACAGGGGCCCATCCCTATTGTGTATTAGATGCCTGGTTCACGCTCCCTGGACAATTTCCCACAGGGTGCCCCACATAAGCACATTTCAGGTACCCAGGGTCCCAAGTCTACAAATGAAAGGGCTAAGGCCCTAGTATTTTCTTTTAGGCAGCTTGAAGGTACACCCCAACCACTGGTCTGTATTTAACTGAAGTGTTCATGCTCCCTGGTATCATGCCCTCAGGTTATGCTTCAACTCTCTTTATTATGATGAAAGGTATCCACTCTCCCTGGAAACATGCCCTCAGGGTACACCTCAACATAGTCCTTCTTCTGGTAATGTTCTAGGCTATCCCCCTCCCTGGTGTCGCATCAGGGCAAGTCTCCTCCTTCCTTAATGCAAATTGGTGCCCAGGGTCCCTGGTGAAGCATCAGGGGCCTGGCCCGGCATCTCATGGGCTTCCAGCTGCACTGTCCTTAAAAGCTTGCCCTGTTGCTGCATCTCAGCAGTGCCTCCCTTTGTATCACAGCTTGCCCCCCCACCCCATCCCTCTGGGAGATTTTGCTTATGCTACAGGTCTGTGTGGTGCTTTGTAACTATTTGGCTCCAGGAGAGATGAGCTTCAGTGATGTTGTGGGAACAGGACAGTCTTTTGGTGATCCTCAAGTTGTTCTTATAGGTGTCAGCGCCTCCAGTCACAATAGGCTCAAGCAGAGCTGGAGGCAGTCCCTACCATGGCAGTCTTTTCTCCTATACCTCTGCCCAATAGGCTGCGACTTAGGCAGAAGTATATAAAAAGGAATCTTTATTTAGGAAGCCACAGTAGATGTAATTATAGCATATGCCTTGTATTGGAGAATGGGTCCAGACCTCTGGATGTTGCGGGCCTTCTAGCAATAATGAGGCCTTGTGTTCTGCAAAGATCTTGGTTGCATCTCTCAGGAGGGGAAGAGCTCCACTACTTACCCCAAGAGGGGAAGGGCTTGACTGAAACAATTTGGAACATTCCTCCCTAAGGCTCAGAGGGGGGGGGGGGGGGTCTGGGGTCAGCACCATGATTGGCTGTGCACAGACTCCCATTCACATCCACCCCTGTCACTCAGAGGTGGGATAATAGCAGCAGTTAAACAAGGCAGCTCCTCTTTCTCTCTCTCAACTCCACAAAACAAAAATAAAGCAGGTTGTGGTTAACTCCTCCCATGGCAGAGACAGAGTCCTCGATTTTATTTTAAGTGTTTCTCTCCCTTAGTTGGAAAATAGAGCAGGGCAGATCAAGGAGTGACCTGGCTCCAACTGAGCCAGTCACAGTGATGGGCGGGGTTAGCTTTTGCCACTGAATAGATTGTAACTGAATTTTGCAGAAACTTGCCACTTGCTTTGCAAACCCATGAAGTCCCGTGGTTTCGGGCGGGAACGCTATTTTGAGAACATGGAAGATGCAGTAGAATTCATTTTAGAGCACACCCCACAGTCCATAGAACAAAAGGTACACAGGGGCCCTGTCCCTGGCGATGCCTCAGGGGCCCGTTCCTCACATTTTGAATTGCAGAACAGCCAATACTGACTTAGGTGCACAGGGTCCCCAGCCTACAACTGACAGGGGCCCATCCCTATTGTGTATTAGATGCGGGTTCATGCTCCCTGGACAATTTCCCACAGGGTGTGCCCCCATAAGCACATTTCAGGTACCTAGGGCCCCTTGCCTAAAACTGAAAGGGCCCTAGTATTTTCTTTTAGGCAGCTTGAAGGGCATCCTTTGTGATGGCGAGTGGTACCCAGGCCATTAATAAAGGTATTTGGCCCGGCTGGATGCTCCTGAGCCTTATTGGGGAATTGTGATTATCAGCTCTTCAACCCAATCATGGCATGTAACTGCATTTGTAATAAAGGTGTATGTGTATTTTTACTGTTCCGGTAGTGCCGACCAGCAGAGATGTGCATGGCATGAGCTGCAGGGGTGATTTTACGGTAAAATGTTGTCAGGGTGTGTTAGGGTAGATGGGGGACAGTGTTGCTGGTTACCCCGAAACATGTACTCAGGAATCCCCCCAGATTCCTGAGAACATAAGGAACACAGACCACCAGATAAAATCCTCCCTAGAAAGCAGTTTGCAGGTCACAGCCAAATCTCCCTGCTTCAGCACAGACCAAGAACAGCAAGACCGGGCAGGGAATTGAATTACATTCAAAGGTCCCTGGTATATGCCCAAGAACCCCATAACCAAGGGGGGGGGGGGGTTCAGTTAATCTCCTGCAAGGTATAAGGTGTCGAGAGTTATATGTCTGTAAGTTACAGTGTATCAGATGGCAAGGTTTCTCTGTATGTGAAGAAGAAAATGGTTTTAAAGTCCCAAAGGTTTATATTGTTATTAAAGTAATGTTCAGAGGAAGTCATTCACTATGTATAACAATCCATTTGCATGGGAAGCAGAGGGGCTACTCTGTCCTCTAAAGCTTCAATGTCAATCCAGGATATGGAGATGTTAAACCTTTTGTTAGCAAGGAGGGGGTATGGCAGGAAACTTCAATACACCATCCTGGCCAGCTTCAAAGGCACTCCAGGATTTGGAGGTGTTAAAACCTTTGTTAGCAAGGAGGGGTAAAAGAAAGGGGAAAAAACTTCAATAAGCCATCTGTCACCATGCCCAGCCTAAACGGCACTAGGTAAGAGGGGCAGGGTCTCATATGCTAATCGGCCAAGGTGCAAAGTTCACACATGCCTAGAGCGGAATGAGATGCCCCTCTGCCAGGTTTGCAAAGTATTGGCAACTCCGTGATAGGGGGAAAGAAATATTCCCACAGAGAATATAGGCTGTACTAGTGAGAAATAGGAATGTTAACCCTATAAGTACCTGTGTAGCCCATCAGGAAGGACAGTCATCATGCTATGAGAGAGTCATCATGCTGTAAGAGTTTCATACCATCAAAGGATTCATGCAAGAAACATCTAAGTTTCAAGATTTTAAAGTTTCATCATGAAAGAAGCAACTCCAGCGGAGTAAACAGCAACGGCAAGTTGCGCTGCTGACCGAGGACTGTTTCAGGATCTTTTTGCTAGAAACTCCTACTCCTGGGAAATTGCTCCTAGAGACTTTGTTTTGGCAACATTTTGTTTTGGGAACATTTTATTTTGTTTGACCCAGTTCCAGTAAGTGTATTTTTTGTTGTAATTGTAAATCAAGCTGAGTATGTTCATTCTGTTAATAAATCACAATTTATTGTATCTCTTGCTTTGCTCAATTAAAGGATCCGGGTATTTTGGTGTTAACAGCTCTGGTCTACCGTTACATCCATGTTTCCTGCACTTTTCCCACAGGGTACACCCCAACCACTGGCCTGTATTTAACTGAATTGTACACTCTTCCTGGTATCATGCCCTCAGGGTAGGCCCCAACAGTCTTTATTCTGATGAAGGGTATCCACGTTCCTTGGAAACATGCCCTTAGGGTACGCCTCAACATAGTACTTCCTTTGGTAACGTTCTAGGCTAGCCCATTCCCTGCTGTTGCATTAGGTAGAGGCTACCCCCTTCCTTAATGCGAATGGGTGCCCAGGGTTCCTGGTGAAGCATCAGAGGCCTGGCCCTGGCCTCTCCTGAGCTGCCAACTGCACTGTCCATAAAAGCTTACCCTGTTGCTGTATCTCAGCAGCACCTCCATTTGTATCAGTGTTCCCCTCCCCCTGGGAGATTTTGCCTAAACTACAAGTCTGTGTGGTGCTTTGTACCTATTTGGTTCCAGGAGAGATGAGCTTCAGTGATGTAGTGGGGAACAGGACAGACTTTTGGTGATCCTCAGGTTCTTCTCATATGTGTTAGCAGCTCCAGTCACAATAGGCTCAAGCAGAGCTGGAGGAAGTCCCCACCATGACATTCCTTTCTCCTATACCTCTTCCCAATTGACTGTGACTTAGGCAGAAGTATAAAAAAAGGGATCTTTATCCAGGAAGCCATTGCAGATGTCATTACAGCGTATGCCTTGTATGGGAGAATGGGCCCAGACCCCTGGATGTTGTGGCCTTCTGGAAATATTGAGACCTTGTTTTCTGCACATATCTTGGCTGCATCTCTCTATCCCAGGATGGGAAGAGCTCCACTCCTTACCCCAAAAGGGGAAGGGCTTGTCTGAAACAATTTGGAACACTTCCTCCCTAAGTCTCAGAGGGGGGGGGCTGGGGTCTACACCATGATTGGTTGTACACAGACTCCCATTCACATTCACCCATGTCATTCAGAGTGGAAGCATGAGGAGGGGTAAACCCACAGGATAGCACGTCCCTGTCTGTTGTTATCAGAACTTATGTGAAAGGAAGGCAGAAAGATAGTCTGGACCAGCCATGGCTATAGTAGCCATTCAAGTAGCTCCGATGAGATAATCGTAGCTCTGGAATTGCGAGTTTATCAAAGATTTATCTTGCCAGCCCAAGGACGGCAAGATGGGATCTGAGTGCAGGACTTCGACAAAAATGCATTTTTCCTGCATCGGATTGATGCTGAGAGTGTCCAGAGATTATACAAACTAATAACAGCTCCGGAGACCCCCAGCTTCAATCATATGCAATAAAAATACATGTTTAGGCAGCTGTATTAACTTATCAGCTGACCCTGAGGTAATGGAGGGGTTAACTACCAGTGCCCAGTTTATTATGGGTAGCAGGTGTGGGTGAAGGTAGTATTTGGCCCATGGTGGGTGTTTAGGCCTTGCAGTGGGGTAGTGGGAGGAGTTAAACCCTTAATTACATTAGCAGTTAGTACCACTAAGGTAATTAAGGGGTTAATCCCTCCCACTACCCACCCGGTAGGCATAAACACCCACCATGGACCAAATACCACCTTCTCCCACCCCTGCTACCCAAAGTAAACATTAAAACACAATACTAGCCAATACACCCATTAATTCCCAGTGTGCTTAACTATGCCCTCAATGGGAGCAAAGATAACCCCAATGGGAATGAATGGGCACCCCCTGTACCCCCAACAACCATAGCATTACCGTACAATAATGGGCAAAATTACTATTATCCAGATATGGATAATAGTGCATTTGCCCTTTCAAAATAAAACATTATCCAGCCAGCATACAGTAAATACAACTTCTACTTACCCCTGCCAGGATGAAGGCTGTCCTTATCACAATCCTCCACATCCATTTCCTCTGGGGGCAGCAACAGTACAATAAACATACAATCTAATGGCCCCAACCCCCTTAATCACCTTAGTGATTAGTAACTGCTATAGTAACTAAAGGATTAACCTCCCTCCCCCACTACCCACCCTGGCGGCCTAACCACCCCAGGACAACTGCCCCCACCCTATACCCATTGATTTGCACAGTGGTACATCATGCCCATATAGTATGGGCATGATTAGCCACTATAGCAGTCAATGAGCAACCTAAAAAAAACTGCACCAAAAAGACTCAACAATAAAAAATATCCAAGCACCTAAACACCAGGACAATGAAATAAATCAAACCTCTAAACCACACAACATTAAAAGAAATCAAATGCCAAAACACCAGAAGAATAAAATTAATCAAACGCCTAAACACCAGAAGAAGAAAAGAACTAAAAAGCCTAAACAACAGAAATTAACAAAAAATAATAATTAAAAACAACCATTTGTCAAAAAATGCATTGCCTGTAACTGTATTTATCCAGGACAAGTGAAAGTGACAAAAAGACGCAAACAATATTAAGTGCTCACTAATAATAAAGTGAAGAAATTATTATAGCAATTCAGTGCAAATGTGTTAATAGTGTAATAAGAAAAGATAATACAAAATACAATACAATATAAAGGTCTATACTCCCAGCTCAAACCCTCTGGTGGGACCAGTCTTCATTGGCTCCAAAGTGTGAGTACATTTTCATACAATCCAGGGGGAGCATGTAGGGAGAAAAGACAGCAAAAAACGACAAATTAAGTGCAGATGTATTTCAATAGTGGAAAAAAAATGCTGAAGACATGGCTCTATACACAGCATACTCACAGGATACTAGATGCAAATGGGCAGGTTTTTAAAGTGTAGCTGTAGCTGTAGCTGGACATTCACTGAGGATCTGTAGCAGTCAAGGATCCCATGAAATGACTCAGGGAAAATGTGTCCAATATAAGAGGATAAAGAGAGACAACTTAGCACAGATCAGTAATACAGTATCAAAAAAGTATCTTAAGTATAAAATATAAAAAACGCACTTACGCACTCATAAGCGACTTGAAAAAATTAGAGTTAATAAGGCACCTGGCCCTGATGGCATACATCCAAGAGTTCTCAAGGAGTTAAGCTTAGTAATAGCAAAACATTATATTTAATATTCAAAGACTCCATTTCCACAGGCTCAGTACCACAAGATTGGCGTAAAGCAGTTGTGGTGCCTATATTTAAAAAGGGAGCTAGATCACAACCGGGAAATTACAGACCTGTAAGCCTGACTTCAATAGTAGGGAAACTACTTGAAGGTTTAATACGGGATAATATTCAGGAATACGTAATGGAAAATAAAATTATTAGTAATAGTCAGCATCGTTTATGAAGGATAGATCTTGCCAAACTAACCTTATTTGTTTCTTTGAGGAGGTAAGTAGGAATCTAGACCAGGGTAATGCCGTTGATGTGGTCTACTTAGATTTTGCAAAGGCTTTTGATACGGTTTCACACAAGAGGTTGGTGTACAAAATAAAGAAAGTTGGACTCAGTAATAATATATGCAATTGGATTGAAAACTGGTTAAAGGACAGACAACAGAGGGTTGTCATAAATGGAACTTTTTCAGGTTAGGCTAAAGTCGTGAGTGGAGTACCTCAGGGATCGGTACTGGGACCCCTGCTTTTTAACTTGTTTATTAATGACCTTGAGGTTGGGATCGAGAGCAAAGTCTCCATCTTTGCTGATGATACTAAATTGTGTAAGGTAATAGAATCAGAGCAGGATGTAATTTCTCTTCAGAAGGACTTGGAGAGACTGGAAACGTGGGCAGGTAAATGGCAGATGAGGTTTAATACAGATAAATGTAAGGTTATGCATTTGGGATACAAGAATAAAAAGGTGACTTACAAATTAAATGGAGATATATTGGGGTATCCTTGATGGAGAAGGATTTAGGAGTGCTTGTATACAGCAGGCTTAGCAATAGTGCCCAATGTCTTGCAGTAGCTGCAAAGGCAAACAAGATCTTATCTTGCATCAAACGGGCAATGGATGGAAGGGAAGTAAACATAATTATGCCCCTTTACAAAGCATTAGTAAGACCACACCTTGAATATGGAGTACAATTTTGGGCACCAATCCTAAGAAAATACATTATGGAACTAGAGAGAGTGCAGAGAAGAGCCACCAAATTAATAGAGCCACCAAATTAATAAAGGGGATGGACATTCTAACTTATGAGGAGAGGCTAGCTAAATTAGATTTATTTACATTAGAAAAGAGGCGTCTAAGGGCCTCATGCAGTAAGCCCCGATAAGGCGTTTTTCGCCATTTTTTGCCTCCCAGATTCAGTAAGCGCCGATAAGTGGGAATTATCGGCAACTTTTCCTCGGAAAAAAAAATTATCGGCATAATAACTATATTATACAAATATATTCAGGGACAATACAAGGAGCTTTCAAAAGAACTATTCATCCCACAGGCAGTACAAAGGACTCGGGCCATCCCTTAAGGTTGGAGGAAAGGAAATTTCACCAGCAACAAAGGAAAGGGTTCTTTACAGTAAGGGCAGTTAAAATGTGGAATTCATTACCCATGGAGACTGTGATGGCAGATACAATAGATTTGTTCAAAGAAAGGTTGGACATCTTTTTAGATGGGAAAGGTATACAGGGATATACCAAATAAGTATACATGGGAAGGATGTTGATCAAGGGATTAATCCGATTGCCAATTCTTGGAGTCAGGAAGGAATTAATTTTTCCCCTTAATGGGGTTTTTTGTTTGCCTTCCTCTGGATCAATAAGTATAGATAAAGGATAAAGTATCTGTTGTCTAAATTTAGCATAGATTGAACTTGATGGACGGAAGTCTTTTTTCAACCTCATCTACTACGTAACTATGTTACAGCTCAAATCCAATTTTTTTTTTAAAGGATGTGACATCATCTCCAAGGGAGGTATGTCACATCTTTGAAACCACATGGCTGCCATCATATGGTACTATAGCCAATCATATTGTCCCCAATCTGATTGGTTGAAGTACCATGTGAGGTTCTATTTTTTTTTTTAGTATGTGACATCATGTTTAAGGGTGATGTCACATCCTTTTGAAAAAAAAAGTTTGCCATCACATGGTACAGGAACCAATGGGTTTATGAGTGTACCATTGGATCCTGTACCATGTGATGGCAGCCTTTTTTTTTTTAAATGATATGACATCACTCTTAAAGATGATGTCACATCCTTTAAAAAAAAATGAAAATGTCACATGGTACAGCTGCAGCGGCCATTGTCTGATCATTTACCTGGGTGAATCATACACTATACCGCATGGTGGTCTGAGATGGTCCTCTGCAGACTAATTGCCCCATCGGATTAACACTTCAGTGGTCCCTGCTGTGTTAATTCTACCAGGGTCTACCTGTCTGTAAGAGATGCGCAGTAAGAGATAGGCTAAATCAGACACTCTAACTGTGCGTTTCTAACTGGAGATTGCAAGGGGGTTTATCTAAATTCTAACACTACAGCATTGTAGCAGGGGGTGTCCGGAGTTGAATCGCATTGATTTCAGGTATGGGGACCCTTTACTTCCCAAGATACAGGCCGTGTTATGGAGTGCCAAGCACCGCATAACGGGGCCTGCATCTCGGGAAGTAGGGGTCCCCGAGGCTGAAATCAACTTATTTCAGATCAGACAATCCGGTGAAGGGGAAAAAACGGAGCATAGAAGTGAAAATATAGGAGAGCTACAATACTGTAACTAGATTAAAATCAATTTAATGAAAAAGGTCACAACATGGCACAGGTGAAGTAAGTGAACTCGAACCCGTTACGCACATTCTTCGGCGCTTCGTCGGAGAGTATGTGACCCTATTGAAGGTGATGATTTATGTAGCTGTCTCCCTCAACCGGAAATTACGTGAAACCAGGTGCCGCACGAAGATAGTATCAGCAAGATTGGAGCCGACAGAAACAAGTCTATCAGCTATCTACAGTGACACCGTCTGGGTGGGGGAATAAGCATATCACAAATGTTACTTTGTTAAAGAAACAATGACAGAATATAAGTAATCAATAATAGAACTTACTATGGAACAAAGAATTCTGTAGAACTAAGCAGTATATATATTCTGAATGAAAGACCCAAATAAGTCTGAAACAATGACTATGGAAGATACATAATCGGTTATTTAAATTGTTTTTAATAATTAAGCAATAAAAGATAAAAAAAGTTTCAAAACCATGGATCTGTACATTATATTATCAAATGTTCTACTTGAATATAAACACATATGTTGTGCTGTGTATTTCTAATGGAATGCAATAACCACTTGTTGATTTGGATAGTACAAATAATCAAAGAAAGTTTAAGAAGAAACCTCCAATCCAAAATAATCAATATTAAACCTGTAATAAAGAAATCAATTTTAAAGACATGTAATAAAAATGTCCCAAATGAATAAAAGAGTATTTCTGAAATAAAAATGAGAATAAAGTAATCCAAATTGTATGGCATTCCTAAATAGCAAATACCCAATATAGAGGAAGCATATACTTGCACTGAATATATATACAAAATATGTAACCCATCAGGAAACAGTAACATAAATATAAAGATATTGGTCTCTCAGTAGTGTATTTCCATTGAAATAGTAGAGACCATAGATTGTACAATACTCTAATATATTTAAGAAGAGGAATAGTGTAATATGAAACATCTGTATACATATTTTGATAGAATTAAAGAAAGTCACTGTATATATCAATGAAGAGAGATATTGTGTATATATCAAAGGACAGATAAATGATAAATCACCACATACCATGAATGCAAGAAATATTCAGATGCAGCGGCTATTTTTCGAACATATCACGGAGCCGTTTTCGTGTGCGCTGCTGTACTCCACACGACTAATCACGTGGTTGATTTGTTTGAATTTCATGGATCCCAATTTCTTTGGGTGCAATTCTTCGCGTTTTCGTGGCAGAAATGAATGAATTGTAATGTGTACAGTACTGTGTCAATTTGCAGGTGTTTAAAAACCAGAACACTAAAATGCCATTTTCTGCACTTGATAAAACATGAGTCAACACGCAGTAATGACGCACCGTGACATGGGCATTCCGAGGTATAAAACGCGTGATATGTTTGAATAACGCCTGCTGCATCTGTAATATTATTTGACAAGAAAATGTTTGAGCTCACAATCGGTATTTATACCCCCGGGTACAAGTGACCCGAGGGTATAAATCCAATAAATCTCTGTATGATTGAGAACTGCTTCTCTATTGCCCCCCCCCCTTGTATGTGGCTGAATGTGAGCCAGAGCACTAAATGTAAAGGTGCTAATGGAACCAGAGGGGCAATTGGAGAAGTGTCTTGAGACTGATATCTGTCTTCTTTTTTTCTGATAGATCTCAGGTGCTCCATGATTCTAGTCTTTAATGGCCTGATTGTTCTGCCAATTTACAAATTACCACATGCGCATCTTAGGACTTAAATGACATATCTTATGTTACAAGTCAAAAATGTTTGAAGTTTGTGTCTATAGTTTGTATATTTACACTTCACAGATTTAAGCAGAGTGGCATATTTGAAGTTATTACAATTGCCACATTTGTAAAAACCCTTCTGGGTTTTCATATGAGAATTAGACCCAAAACTAGATTTAAAGAGACTGGGAGAGAAATTATAACGATGGTTTTGGCCTTTTTTTTACAGTGCAATACATAAATACATTTCCCCCAACCCCAACACATACAGAACAGTAATGGGAAAAATTACTATTATCCATATATGGATAATAGTGCATTTGCCCATTAAAAATAAAACCACCCTTCATAAAGTAATAAAAGTTACACTTACCCTTTCCAGGATGAAGTTTGTCCTCATCCCAATCCTCTGTGTTCTTTTCCTCCATTGGCAGGGACATTACAATAGAAAACAATCTAATTGCCACTAGCCTCTTAATCAACTTAGCAGTTAGTACCTGGTATAGTAATAAAGGGGTTAACCCCCCCCTGCTACCCACCCTGGAAGCCTAACCACCCACCCAGTGGAAACCTCTTGCCCCTACTATAATCCCTAAACTCAAACACATTTTTAACTGCTCCCTCTACTTTAGTAACTCTCCCTCCTAATTCAAACATGCAATAGTTATACCATTACTCAAAAACAGCAAGCTTGACACTACCTGTCTTACCAACTATCAACCTGTCTCCCTCCTGCCTTTTGCCTCTGAACACCTTGAACGTCTTGTATTCTATCGCTTGCTCCACTTTCTCAACACCTATTCTCTCCTAGACCCTGTGCAATCTGGCTCCTGCACTACTACTCCACTGAAACAGCCCTCACTAAAATAACTAATGACCTCCATGCTGCCAAAGACAGAGGTCATTACACTCTGCTCATACTACTTGACCTCTCTGCAGCATTTGACAAAGTGGACCACCCTCTTGTCCTTCGCATTCTCCAAACTATTGGTATCCATAACAAAGCTCTATCCTGGATCTCCTTTTACCCCTCCCATCATACTTTCAGTGTCTCATATGCTAACACCTCCTCCTCTATCAGTATCTCTCTGTGGGGGTACCCCAGGGCTCTGTCCTGGGACATGTTCTCTTTTCTCTGTACACACTTTCTCTCGGTGATCTAATCACATATCTTGGGTTTAAATATCACCTTTATGCTGACAACACACACATTTACTTTGCAGCCACTGACCTTACACCTGCTGTACAGACCAAAGTTTCTGAATGTCACTCTGTGATATCATCCTGGATGGCCATCCTCCGACTTAAACTTAACATGGAAAATACAGAGCTCCTCATACTTCCTCCCAAATCTGGCCCTACTACCTCCTTCCACATTACTGTTGGGAGTAATGTTATTCACCCAGTAGCCCAAGCACGCTGCCTAGGGGTCACACTCGACTCCTCTCTCACATATTCCTCTCACATTCTAAACGTATCTAAATCTGACGCTTTTTCCTCCGCAATATTACAAAGATGCGCCCTTTCCTCTGTTGCTCGACTGCTAAAACTCTGACTCAGGCCCTCATTCTTTCCCGTCTTGATAACTGTAACCTCCTGCTGTCCAGCCTTCCTGCCTCTCACCTGTCTCCCCTACAATCTATCCTAAACACTCCTGCCAGAATCATACTATTCTTTCCTAAATCTGTCTCAGCATCTCCCCTGCTGAAATCACTCTCCTGGCTTCCTATCAAGTCCCGCATTTCGCACTCAATTCTCCCCTCACTTTAAAAGCATTACACTCTTCTACATCTCAGCCCTAATTTCTCGCTATGCACCATCCCGACTCTTGCGTTCTGCTCAAGGATGCCTTCTCTCTATCCCCTTTGTATCTAATGCCCTCTCCCGCCTTAAACCTTTCTCACTGACTGCCCCACACCTCTGGTTTGCCCTTCCCCTCAAAACCCGACTGGCACCCTTTCTATCCATTATTAAGACCCACCTTAAAACACACTTGTTTAAAGAAGCATATGAGTAGCAGCTTGGCTAATACTTTACACATGATAGATAAAGCTTGGCCCCCCCTGCAGATGCACTTATCAGAATGCCCTCATACTGTCTCTGTATGTTCTACCTACCTACCAATTAGAGTGTAAGCTCTTCGGAGCAGGGGCTCCTCTTCTTAAATGTTACTTTTATGTCTGAAGGACTTATCCCCATGATCTGTTATTTGTATAATTTGTTATTTATATGATTGTCATGTGTATTTCTACTGTAAAGCGCTATGTACATTAATGGGGCTATATAAATAAAGACATACATACAGTACATACATACAACTACCCACACCCTCCACCCCTGCTACCCGTTGATTGGCACAGTGTTAAACTATGGCCATAATATATATTTTTTTCTTAGTGAGTACCATTTTTAAACACATGTTTTAGTGTGTGGTAAAACAATACAAAGTCGTTCGGCAATGCACTGATTTTATCGAGATTTAGTGAATAAGCCCCTAAGTGTTATAAGTCTCTAGGTCACATTTCAATCTACTTTCGGTGTGAACATTCTGAAACAGAATACTCAAACTCATTTTGGTTATTCTAAAGACATGCCTAACGTACCATGGCTACCCTTTTCAAAATAAGCAGAAATTAAAACTTGCCATAATGTACATGTGTACATGCATAATAATATTATAATACACATTCAGGGATCTTCTAACTGCACATAATTATATCAATGTTTAGCTCTTCTGTAATAAATATGTTTCCCCTTATAATCAGTTATGACGGTAATATAGTTCTCACTGAATATGTTAAGTAAGTTCCAGGATATATAGTCAGGGTGGCAGCTCTAGAATTAATCACTTTAACAATCCCCTCAAATTCCAGGAGACAATAACCCTTGTGTTCCAGCAAACTTGAGGACAATTGCTTCCTGGAAGATTCAATCTTATGGGATTGTGAGTAAATTATAAACTGCAGTATTGTTTTGCCTTCACTTAATGTTTTAATTATGATGGAGCTCTGGAGGAGTATTTCTAACAAGCAAATTAATATATTGTAAAGAATAATACTTTATTTTCACTGGGTTTAATTACCAGGTAAGCCAAATAATTATTATGATGGGTTTGTGCAATACAATTCTGGTTTAAACTAATATTTTTTCCCTCTTTAAATATGTTTCTCTTATTTCTAAACATTGGAAATTAAGTATTTCAAATACAGCCTTTATTAAAAATGATTAATATAGGTTTACAGTATCTAACACAAATTAAGACAATCAGAGACCAGGATACTGTTTAGTTTATCTACAGTATACACCTTTACTTTCATTTTTTTTTACATGTACTGTATATGTAAACACATGTATAACACTTCCATAAGACCAATAAAGCAGAGTAATACTGATTTGATGTAAAGGCCTATATTTAACTAATTGTGCCAGCTTTACAATAATATATGCTACATGTACGTATACAGTATCATGTTTGGGAACTGGCTTCCATTACATTGTTCTATCAAAGAAATCAGATAACTTTTATTGTTAAACTGTCTGATTCATAATACCAAACAGATGTTTTGATGTATATCACATTGAATTCAAGAGCATGTTTCATGACCTTGTGTGTTAACTGATGAAATTGTTGTGCTTTCAGGGCATTGCTATTTTTATAAGATGGAAATGCAAATTCTTGATTACAGCAGAATTGATTCAAGACTCTAACATTATAAATTAGGCAAAAGTAACTGCAGTTAATAAAATACAAGAGGTATCAGTCTTTAAGATTTGAACTAGTTGAGACCAAGAGAACTGCAGTGCTGTAAATTTCATGATCTCGGCTTGAAGCAGCATTTCATGCAAAGTTTTATACTATACTATCTTTTGATCCCGGCGTCGCCTGTGGAATGTAATATTGAATACATGTCCCCACCCTCCCCTCTCCCCCCCGCTGCCAGCAAATCTCCCCGGGCTTCCCTTCCCCCCCCCCCCTCTACTGGATGTAGTGCGGGATGAGATTTGTCTCTGTCTGTGTGTGTCTGTGTGTGTCTGTCTGTGTGTGTATATGTGTGTGGGTCTGTCTGTGTGTTTGTGTCTCCCCCCCCTTTGGTACATCTCCCCTCGCTGGCGGCACATTTTCCCGGCCCCCCTCCCCCCGTTGGTACATCTCCCCCCACTGCCGGCACATGCCCCCCCCTACCCTGCTGGTACATCTCGCCCCGCTAGCTAGCACATCTCCCCCACTGGTACATCTCCCCCCGCTAGCTGGCATGTCTCCCCCCTCCCCCCCGCTGGCATATCTCACCCACATATCTCACATCACAAACAGAGACACACACACACACAGCCTGATCTAGGCAAGGACATGCCCACTCCCTTAGTAGCCACGCCCCCGCTCCTGCTCTAACAGATTTGCTGGACAGCCAAGGGAAATTTTGAATGTCCCTAATTTGGGAGGTGAGTCACATTGGAAGCTCAAAATAGTTGAGTTGACCTACAAATCTGCAGCAGAATGTCCAGTGAAAGTTTTGTTGTGCTACGTGGTGCCGTTTCTGAGATTTTGAGGCTTCGGACACACAAACAAACAAACAAACGGAATCCAACTTAGAATTATAGTATAGATGTGTTTTTTTTAAGTAAATCAGTTTTGTACTATTAGATAATACTTACAAATTTTTTTTTCACTCTTTATGCCAATTTTTTATGATTTTCTATGTGTTTATCTTCTTTGGGTTGCCACAGCAACTATTTAGGAAGCTACACCTATTTTGAAATAGGCAGCAATATTTCTTGACCTGGAAAGCCGGATATTTGGCAATTAGTCACGGGAGAATGGAAAAATCGTCAGCTTACAGTACATATAGATAATTGCATTGCTGTAAAGGCAAGGAACAGCTGCATTTATTTATTTATTTATTTATTTATTTAAATAGGACAAAAGGTAATATAATATTTTTTAATTTGTTGAAATAAATGCAGACAGTTCCTTAGATCTGTCTTATGAAGAGATTATCACCTAATAGTTCCTTCTTTAGATTGAGATAATTGGCCTCATTTGCTAAATTATTATAAAATAGCATATGTTGTCATAAATGTAATACTTTAAATTATCTACAGTAATAGGAATTTACTATGTGACATTCACATTTTAAACACATGGCCTGGGCACTAAAATGAAAGTAATGCAATAACAAGGCTGTTTTTTTTACCAATGTATTTTCCCTGAGACATCTAGGGTATCTTGCATTACTGAAGTAATTAAAAAGGTATGTGCTGCATTATCAGAAGCATCTGTATGAACTGGAAAGGTTTGCATATATGCATTTGAGAAGTATGGAATACACATGCCCCTGTGCAACTTCTCAATTTTTTCTACCCATTTTTTACTTAGTGATGATGAATAAAGATTCAAATGGCTGTTGGTCAGAATTACATTGTATTTGCAACGGGGCATGCATGTAAATAAAATAACCGCCATGCATATAATGCTGAATTGTTTGGTCTTTCATTATCTGTTGTGTTATGACAGTAAAGATTGTGTTAATGTTGGAAGGATTTAATTATTTGTGGTCTTAGATGCTTCTTTTGACATGTCAGTGTCAATTTTATTTTTGCTTTGTTGAATACATATACATTCATACAGGAGACTCTGGCATTTCTGTTTCCTTTGTAATGTCTGATTAATAATAAGAGAAAGATGGTCCGCCTGACTTGTATTGAGATGGTGTTGTGCTAAACTTCTTTTGAATTAAACAACAGTTTGCACTGTTGGAAGCTATCTAGGAAGTAGTCACCCTTCAGCCATAGTGAGTATCTCTATTAAATAAATATCATTTAGCCAGACAGAAGCAAAATCCTTATTTTTTTTTGTAAAGCACATAAATTTCCTAAACACACAGATACCCAGCAAGCTCTGAAAACCCCCAACAATTACTACACAATATGTATGTATACTGCTGCGGCCGAGTTTATTCGAGCATTTGCCCGTTCTCGGCCGCAGCAGTAACCTGGAGCGCGCCAGAGGGTGCCGGGCGCGCGCCGAAGACACGGAGGAGCGCCCTCCGATCGGGGCTTTCTCCCTCCCGCTGCCGGCTCCGCCGGGTCCCCCGGAACCCCCTGCCGCCGTCCCCCACATCGCGGGACACCAGGGCTCCCTCGGGGAGCCCTGGACGCGCATGCAGGGGGCGCAGGCACCCGATGGCGCGTGACCGCGCGTCGATGACGCGCGGCACGCCGAGGGAGTGCGGCTAGCATGCCGGGGCATCCCCAGGCTTGTGGAGCTAGCCGCACTCAAATAAAATGTGCCGCCTCTGTATGTGTCAAAAGGAGTGATTCTGGGCATGGCTAAATGTATACAACAAGAAACAAAGAAGCCCAAAGCTTCATCAAATATGACAAAAATACACAGTGAAATACCTATATATTCTCTTGAAAAATGGTCATTAGTTTAACCCTTTGGCCAAAGCTTTTTAAGCCTGCTGCCACATCAAGGCATGACAATTAGCATGTCCTAACACTACCTGAGTTAAAATTCTTATTTACCTCTATAATTAGAGGAAGAATGATCAACATTGGATCTGTCACAACACATTAACATTTTAACTCAGGTAGTGTTAGGACCTGCTAATAGTCATGCCTTGATGTGGCAGCAGGCTTACATGCTTTGGCCAAAGGTTTAAACTAAATTACCCTTTTCTAGAGAATATATAGTTATTTCCCTCTCTATTTGTGTCATATTGAATGAAGCTTTGGGCTTCTTTGTTTCCTGTTGATGCATTTAGTCACGCCCAGATGCACTCCTTTTTACACACACACACACACACACACACACACACACACACACACACACACACACACACACACACACACACACACACACACACACACACACACACACACACACACACACACACACACACACACACACACACACACACACACACACCTAATGCCACATCAAGGCATGACAATTAGCAGGTCCTAACACTACCTGAGTTAACATTTTGCTGGGTTGTGACAGATCCAATGTTGATCATTTTCCCTCTAATTTTTCCTCTAATTTTTCCTCTAATTAAAGAGGTAAATAAGAATTTTAACTCAGGTAGTGTTAGGACATGCTAATGGTCATGCCTTGATTTGGCCTTGATTTGGCAGCAGGCATAAAATGCTTTGTCCAAAGGGCCAAATGACCCTTTTCAAGAGAATATATAGGTATTGCCCTGTGTATTTTTGTCATATTGGATGTAGTTTTGCGCGTCTTTGTTTCTTGTCATAAATTTCCTAACAAAGATAATGTCAGGTCGAGCTCACCACAAACAAGGCGGGACCGCGGTGCTGAGGTGGGAAAGGATATAATGCCACCCACAGCCACGAGGGCACGTCTTGAGAGTAGAATGGTCTGGGTGTCCGAGTCGGGGCAAGAGAGGTACGGATGGTAGTGGGTGCTGTTAGCCAAGTCCGCGGTTAGAGAGAGAGGCATAATCGTTTTACCGTTTGCTGAGTTCGAGATGCCAGAGGTGCAGAGAGTCGTATTGCTGTATGCCAAGTTCGGGGTGCCAGAGGTGTGAAGAGTCGTATTGCCGTATGCCAAGTTCGGGATGCCAGAGGTACGGAGAGTCGAAGAGGAAGCCGGTTCAGTACACGAGGAAGACTGCAAAACAAGACAAGACAGGACTAGGGAGGCAGAGAGTACTGAGAACAACTGGTTCTATGCTCAGCCGACGAGTCAGTGAAGCTGCAGCGTATATGTAGGTGAGAGGATCCAATGGCAGTGTAGCAAGGTGGGGGTGTGTGGATGGCCCAGGGATAGGGGACAGGGATAGGTCCAGAAGGGCTCCCGGAGGAGGGGCTATAGAGCCCAGTAGTAAGGCTGCATTTGATTGCAGCATTGGATAGTGGTAGTGTGCCTTTAAGAGGCTGGTGCGCCTCCGTGTGGCCATGCCCACGGGCGCGTGACTGGGCATGCGCCCAAACCGAGCACCAGAAGAGGGATGCCGGCGTGCGAGCGCGCCCAGGTGAGACGGCGATCGGAGTCCTGGAGGGAGGATCTCTGTGAGGCTCGGGAGGACCTAGCGGAACTGCGGGTGAGTGGGGAGCACGCCGAGGGTGGCGTGACTCCCAGATCATTACAATACCCCCCCCTTCAGGGGCGACCTCCGGGCATCCATGACATGGCTTGGAGGGATTCCTACGATGGAAAGCCTGGACGAGTCGGGGCGCGTGGAGATCTCGGTAGGGAATCCATGAGCGTTCCTCAGGTCCGAACCCCCTCCAATGGACAGGTACTGTACTCCTCCTCTGGAGATCCTAGAATCCAGGATAGACTGGACCTCGTACTCCTGTTGACGATGACGAGAACGTTCTGTCTTCCTCTCCTGCAGACGCTGGTCCACCCGAATGCATAGGGCGATCAAATCCTCTAGGTCAGTAGGACTTTCCCGTGCCGCAAGCTCATCCTTTAGGGGCTCCGACATGCCCTGCCAAAACGCCAAAGATAGTGCTTCATTGTTCCACCCCGTCTCGGCTGCAATGGTCCGGAACTCCACAGCGTACCGGGCGATGGGACGATCTGCCTGGGTTATGTGGAAGAGAGAGGAAGCTGCCGTTAACTGCCGTCCAGGTGTGTCAAAGACCCTTCGGAACTCACAGGCGAAGAGGTCGATGTCTTGTGTGATGGGAGACTGTTGTTCCCAAATGGGGGAGGCCCAGGCCAGCGCCTCGTTGAAGAGAAAAGCCACGATATAGGCGACCTTAGAGCTTGAGGAGACAAAACGAGAGGGTGAAAGTTGAAATTGAATAAAACATTGATTAAGGAAGCCCCTACATCCTTGGGGGTCCCCAGCGTAGCGGTTGGGGGTCGGAATTCGGGGTTCCATAGCAGACGGAGGAGATGTAAAGACAGTTGCGGAGGACATTGAGGCCATTGGTGAAGGTCCCAGACTGGAAGCTCGTGCTTGAACGGTAAGGGAATGAAGGCTCTGCTGAAGCAAATCCATCCGCCTATCATTTTGTTCCAGATAAGCCTCTAGCCTGGCGAAGAGATTAGTGTGGGAAGTCAAAGTACGCTCCACCACAGCGGGGTCCATGTTTGTTGGGCTGAGCATAATGTCAGGTCGAGCTCACCACAAACGAGGCGGGACCGCGGTGCTGAGGTGGAAAAGGATATAACGCCACCCACAGCCACGAGGGCACGTCTTGAGAGTAGAATGGTCTGGGTGTCCGAGTCGGGGCAAGAGAGGTACGGATGGTAGTGGGTGCTGTTAGCCAAGTCCGGGGTTAGAGAGAGAGACGTAATTGTTTTACCGTTTGCGGAGTTCGGGATGCCAGAGGTGTGGAGAGTCGTATTGCCATATGCCAAGTTCGGGGTGCCAGAGGTACGGAGAGTCGAAGATGAAGCCGGTTCGGTACACGAGGAAGACTGCAAAAAAAGACAAGACAGGACTAGGGAGGCAGAGAGTACTGAGAAAAACTGGTTCTACACTCAGCCGACGAGTCAGTGAAGCTGCAGGGTATATATAGGTGAGAGGATCCAATGGCAGGGTAGCAAGGTGGGGGTGTGTGGATAGGGGACAGGGATAGGGGACAGGGATAGGTCCAGAAGTGTTCCTGGAGGAGGGGCTATAGAGCCCAGTAGTAAGGCTGCATTTGATTGCAGCATTGGATAGTGGCGCCCAACCCGGCACCAGAAGAGGGATGCCGGCGTGCGCGTGCGCCCAGGCGAGATGGCGATCGGCATCCTGGAGGGAGGATCTCTGCGAGGCGCGGGAGGACCCGGTGGAACTGCTGGTGAGTGGGGAGAATGCAGAGGGTGGCGTGACTCCCAGGTCATTACAGATAAAGATACTGTAACGCTTGCTCAAGCCCACAAACAAGACCTGACCCCGGCACTGAGGTGGGAAGGACTGTGCCACACACCCACAGTAGCGGGGGCAAGCCCAGAAGGTGGTTTGTAGCGTTGCTGGGTCTGGGTATGTAGAAAGGGTTAATCCAATACTTGCCGGGGTCCGTGGGTTGGAGAGGTACACGTAGTTGGAGTCCGTAAGCCTGTGGTCTGGGGTTGGAGAGGTACGTGTCGTCGTTATCCGTATGCCAGGGGTCAAGAGCCAGAGAGAATCCAAATGCAAAGCCAGGTCGGTACACGAGAGGTTAACTGCAGAGAACAAGACAAGACTGGGCTGGACAAGACAGGCACACGCAAAGGCTACACAAGGTTATGTTCAGCAAGGTATGACAGGAAGAGGAAGTTTCTTATAGGAGACAGGAACCAGTAGGAGAGGGGACAGAGTGGAGGCGGAGCCTCTGCAGATGCAAAGGATAGGCTGCAGGAGACAAGGGCTCACAGCAATCTTGACTCACAGCTGGGGCTCGTTGCGTGACGTCACGCGTGCACGCCGTGCGCAGTGGAGGCGCGGCGTGACTGAGGGGGCGGAGCAAAGGTCTGTAACCTGGTAGAAGAGGAGCAGGTGCGCACACGCTCTGTAAACAGAGCGGGGGTGCGCGCACCAGCGGGGGGAAGATCGGAGGCTGCAGCCGCTGCAGTACTGTTATGTAGAGAGGAGAAACCGCGCCACAAGGGACGCAATCCCCGAATCCTCACAGTACACCCCCCTTGAGGATCGAACTCCGGACGATCCATAAATGGCTTGTCTGGGTACCTGGCATGGAAGCGTCTGAGCAAGCTGGGAGCGTGAATCTGTTCACTGGGGACCCAAGAACGTTCTTCAGGACCGAAACCCTTCCAGTGTACAAGGAACTGCACCTTTCCTCTGGAGATTCTTGAGTCAATGACAGAGCGGATTTCGAATTCCTCTTGACCATGCACCAACACAGGAGGAGGAGGGGAAACAACTTCAAGATACCTGGAACTCTGTTTGACAGGTTTCAGAAGAGAGACATGGAATACCGATGGTATCTTCATAGAGGGAGGTAAGTCCAGGCGGTACGCCACAGGATTACCTGTTCCAGGATCTTGAATGGTCCCAAGAATCTGGGAGCCAATTTTAAGGTAGGTGTCTTTAATCTGATGTTCTTTGATGAGAGCCATACCTTGTCTCCTGTCTTAAACCTGGGCGCCTCTAGACAATATCGATCCGCCTGGGTCTTTTGTCTCCGAACGGATTCCTGGAGAGTTCTCTGAATCTTATTCCATGACTCTTGAAGAGCATTGATTCTGGCATCAGCAGGAGGGACTCCAGAGTTATTAGAAGAAATAGGAAGAGAGTTAGGGTGGTAGCCTTAATTGACGAAGAAGGGCGACTCTTGGGTGGATTCGTTTCTAAGGGAGTTATGTGCGAACTCAGCCCATGGTAAGAGATCAGCCCAATTATCTTGTGTATCAGAAACAACATCTTAGATATTGTTCTAAAGATTGATTTACCCTTTCAGTCTGTCCATTGGTTTGCGGGTGATACCTGGAAGAAAAAAGAAGCGAGATATTGAGTCTTTGAGAAAAAGCTCGCCAAAACTTTGATACAAATTGGGATCCACGGTCGGATACAATTGAAACAGGAACCCCATGTATACGAAAGACTTCTTTGACGTACAGTAGATATCAGCTAGAGTTGCAGAGTTAGGGAGGCCCTTGAGGGGTATGAAATGGGCCTGCTTGGAGAACCTATCCACAATGACCAAGATGGTATTCATGCCAATGGAAATTGGCAGCTCCACAAAAAAATCCATTGATAAATGGGACCAGGGACGTTCAGGAATGGGGAGCGGGTGTAGAAGACCAGAAGGCTTTTTTCGAACGGACTTATTACGAGCACAGATGGAACAAGATGAAACAAATTCCTTAATGTCGTTCAACATCTCTGGCCACCAGAAAGTACATTTGATTAAATCGATGGTTCTTTTGATCCCACGGTGACCGGCCGACCTGGAAGCATGACCCCATTCAAGAATTTTTTGACGGAATTTGGTTGCCGCATATAGGCAGCCCTCAGGTACCTCCAGGCCCTCTGGAATCCGGGTATGAGAGTCCAGAATTTTGTCCAAAATATCGAAGGAATTTGCTGCAATGATAAATCTTGAAGGAAGAATAGTCTCTGGAAGGTCGTCGGATCGGTCTTCGGAAATGAATTGATGGGACAAAGCATCGGCCTTCAAATTCTTTGTACCAGGAATGTAAGAGATTACATTGTTGAATCTTGAGAAAAAGAGAGCCCAGCGAGCTTGACGGGAACCAAGGCGTCGAGCACCTTCAATATACAATAAATTCTTGTGGTCCGTAAAATAAGGATCGGTCTCTCGGTACCTTCAAGAAGGTGTCTCCACTCATGGAGTGCAAGTTTGATAGCCAAAAGTTCTCTATTACCTACATCATAGTTGATCTCCGCGGGGGAGAATTTCTTGGAAAAGTAGCCGCATGGATGCAGGTGATCTTGAGGAGAACATCTTTGGGAGAGCACTGCCCCGGCTCCAATATCCGAAGCATCGACCTCCAACGTGAAGGGAAGGGAGGGGTCGGGGTGATGCAAAATGGGAGCGGTGGTGAAGGCCTTCTTTAAAGACTCGAAAGCAAGACCAGCCTCCGGAGGCCAGGAGGAAGGATCAGTATCTTTCTTGGTCAAAGCGGTAATAGGAGCAACCAGTGTGGAGAATTTATGGATGAACTTACGATAATAATTGGCAAAGTCAAGGAATCACTAGATGGCTTTAAGCGACATGGGCTGGGGCCAATCTAATACCGCCTTTAGTTTCTCAGGATCCATGGAAAATCCCTTCTCGGAGATTATATAACCCAGGAAGGAAGTAGAATTTTTATGAAACATACACTTCTCCATCTTGGCATACAGACGATTCTGACGAAGCCGAGAGAGTACTAGCTTGGTAAGCTGGATATGTTCAGGCAAGGATTTAGAAAAAATTAGTATATCATCAAGGTATACAATGACGAATAAATTGAGAACATCACGAAAAACATCGTTAACAAACTCCTGAAAGACCGCAGGGGCGTTACAGAGTCCAAACGGCATTACTAGGTACTCATAATGGCCGTCGCGGGTGTTAAAGGCCATTTTCCATTCGTCTCTTTTCCTTATGCGTATCAGGTTGTAGGCACCCCGAAGATCAAGTTTGGAGAAAATTGAGGCACCTTGTAGACGGTCAAACAATTCAGATATGAGTGGTAAAGGGTAACGGTTCTTCTGTGTTATCTTATTCAAGCCTCTATAATCTATGCAAGGGCGAAGAGATCCATCCTTTTTCTTTACAAAGAAGAACCCTGCCCCAGCAGGAGAGGTGGAGTTCTTAATAAAGCCTTTTTTAAAGTTCTCCTGGATATACTCGGACATGGCTCGGGACTCTGGAAGGGACAGTGGGTAAGACTTGCTTTTAGGCAGAACGGCACCAGGAATCAGATCAATGGGACAATCGAAGGGACGATGTGGAGGAAGAATCTCTGAACAGACCTTGTCGAAAACATCAATAAACTCATGGTAGACTTCTGGAAGGGACCCCTTGGAAGGATCCACAGTCTCTAATCCGGCAAGAGAGAGTGAAGTGAGAACACAAGGAATGGCACATGGGGTAGACCAACGTATGGGTTGTTTATCAGTCCAGTCAATCACCGGATTGTGCAGTTGTAACCAGGGGAGGCCCAAGATTACCTGTACAGATGGTGAATGAATGACGTCCAACGAGATTTGTCCCTTGTGTCCATCCTTGGTGGAAAGGGTGAAGATCACGGTCTCTAGGGTGATCAAGGCAGGCTGGAGTGGATGACCGTCTATCGCTTCGAGTCCTATGGGAGTGGACTTCCCAAGCAGTGGGATCCGGTGTTTTATTGCAAAATTCTGATCCACAAAATTTTCTCCAGACCCAGAGTCGATGAAGGCAAGTGCAGAAATATGAAAGTCCGTATCCTCCATTATGATAGGTAGAAGGATCCTTTTTGGCATATTTTTCTTGGAAGGAGGACAAGAAGATATAGTATCCAAAGAAACTCCATCATACCTTATAGGCCGCTGGCATTCTCCTGGACGCGTAGGACAGCGGTACGCCGAATGACCAGCTAGGCTCCAATAAAGACATAGCCCCTCGCTTCTCCGGCACTGCTTTTCTGTAAAGGCAAATGGTGAGTACCCAGCGGCATGAGGTCTGGTGCTTCAGGAACTGGTACAAAAGAAGAAGAGAGAGTAGGAGAGATAGGTATAGGTACCGGCATACGTGTAATCCGGCGTTCACGTCGTCTCCCTTGGAGGCGTTGATCCACCCGTATACATGTAGAGATCAGATCATCCAGGGCAGTGGGTCTTACACGTGCTGCCAATTGATCTTTCATGGAGTCAGAGAGGCCATGCCAGAAGGCTGCAGTTAAAGCCTCGTTGTTCCAACCGGTTTCCGCGGCAATAGTCAGAAATTCAAGAGCGTATTTCGCGACGGTCCAGTGGCCCTGGGTGATATGGAAAAGAGAAGAGGCCGCAGTAGCCTCGTGGCCAGGACTGTCAAAAACCTGCTGAAACCTTTTTTTGAAAGAAATAAAGTTCTGCGTGAGTTCAGGCATTAACTCCCAGATAGGAGATGCCCAGGCCAGTGCGTCTCCGATTAACAATGAAATGATATAAGCCACTTTAGACCTATCGGTAGGGAAGCGAGAAGGGGTTAATTCAAAGTGGATGTCACATTGGATTAGAAAGCCTCGGCATCCTAGGGGTTCACCCGCATACCGATTGGGTGTCGGAAGACGTGGTTCCTGGGGTATGTTTCCCACTAGAGTAGCAGCAGTTGTGGTTTGGCCCACCTCAGGGGGGTCAATGTTTGTTGGGCTGAACATACTGTAACGCTTGCGCGAGCCCACAAACAAGACCTGACCCCGGCACTGAGGTGGGAAGGACTGTGCCACACACCAACAGTAGCGGGGGCGAGCCCAGAAGGTGGTTTGTAGCGTTGCTGGGTCTGGGTATGTAGAAAGGGTTAATCCAATACTTGCCGGGGTCTGTGGGTTGGAGAGGTACACGTAGTTGGAGTCCGTAAGCCTGTGGTCTGGGGTTGGAGAGGTACTCGTCGTCGTTATCCGTATGCCAGGGGTCAAGAGCCAGAGAGAATCCAAATGCAAAGCCAGGTCGGTACACGAGAGGTTAACTGCAGAGAACAAGACAAGACTGGGCTGGACAAGACAGGCACATGCAAAGGCTACACAAGGTTATGTTCAGCAAGTTATGACAGGAAGAGGAAGTTTCTTATAGGAGACAGGAACCAGTAGGAGAGGGGGCAGAGTGGAGGCGGAGCCTCTGCAGATGCAAAGGATAGGCTGCAGGAGACAAGGGCTCACAGCAATCTTGACTCGCAGCTGGGGCTCGTTGCGTGACGTCACGCGTGCATGCCGCGCGCAGCGGAGGCGCAGTGTGACTGAGGGGGCGGAGCTAAGGTCTGTGACCTGGTAGAAGAGGAGCGGGTGCGCACGTGCTCTGTAAACAGAGCGGGAGTGCGCGCACCAGCGGGGGGAAGATCGGAGGCAGCAGCCGCTGCAGTACTGTTATGTAGAGAGGAGGAACCGCGCCGCAAGGGACGCAATCCCCGAATCCTCACAGATACAGGCCTCTGCTTAATATGCTGTAAATCCATCTCCCTATTGCTTAGGAAGGTTTCCAGCCATATTCATTTGATCCATGGTAAGATCGCCTTACAGCATATTGAATAGAGGCCATGGTACAAAAAAATGCACAATGTTTAAAGGTGCAATCTTATTCCTCCGGCTAACCAAAGTATATAGAAAGAAAACTGTAATGTATCATATCAAGAATAAGGAACAGCTATAATAGACCTTTAATACATTCTGCATGATTTTTGTTTTCTTTGTTTTTAACATCATTTTTCAACTACTGTTAATACCACTACAGGGTCTTTGTTGTAATAAATAAATAGTAAGAGTACTATTAAGTAGTAATTTAACTAGTTCACTACTACTAGTAGTATTAGTTCTAACTGTCATCAAACATGAATATGATTTACAGATAATATACTATATAAAGGTGCTACTGAATGTAGCAATCATTGGCAATTCAAAACTACTCTAGCATACAAAAACCCTCATTAAGTACCGTATACATTTTCTTAACGTACACAACACAAAGTGATTAGAAATGGGTGATATAGTTCCCCAAAAATTTATCCTGGACAGTAATATTTGTTACAAACGGTAAAAAATTACATTTAGTCCACTTTTAGAAAATATAAACATTTTACATTTTAAATTGTGGTGGGTCTTAAAGTAGAATTAGACAAATTTTGATGCACCAATATTTTCTCATGTAATTACAGTAACTAAACAGTAATACACCCAGACACAATTTATAGTTTCTGAAAGTGGAATCTGGGCATGGATTAAATGGTCATTTTCAAATGCTTATCTAAAGAAGCTTTGAGGCTACCTTCAGAATTACAAACTTCTGATCAGAAAAGTGATGGTGGATTACTCTCTCCTTCAGCACATACAGTGAAATATGGATTTTGTAACCCACAAAATCAAACCAGGGAATAACCCCCTATTGATTTTGAGGGTTACCGTAATAATACCAAGCTCATGATCTTTACCAGGAGTGAGAATAATGATGCTCCTGCCTTTTGTGCAATGGGAAGGGGTATCCTCCATGATCACCGCTTGTAATAATCATGGGAATGGAATTGGACAATTTCACCTACTGTACCTGCTCTGGCCCGGCATGGTCAGCCACTCATCCCCAAGGGAGAGGGGGGGGGGCAGGCGTAAGGAAACCCACAGTTGCTGCACACAGTTATTAGCACTAGTAACTCACACTTGTAACTTATCTACTGTATAAACTGTTAGGTACACATGAAATATTGGTGCTAATTAAAACACATAGAAAAAACTATACTGTAGCAATACAGCAGCCAATTCATTTCCAGCCAATTAGCCAATAGATACAGTATGTATGATTACAGATCTGACATTCTAGAATGTACTATGTATACAGTATGATTTGAATGATGAGATGAAGATCTTAATTTGTAAATCAATTAAAGCTGCAGTTCAGGCAATATCCTGCATGTGTGTTTTTTTTTAATTAATCAGTTCTGTAGTAAGAAAAAATACTTTTAGCATTTTCTGTTAAAAAAACAACAACTTTGAATGACCAATTTTCTTGTATTCTATTTTAACAAGCATGCTTGGTCCTATAGCAACGATTTACATTCCCCATATTTAAAGATGTCGCCAAACTTTGCCGATCAATAAACAGAGAACGAATTAACCGGCAGCTATGCAGGTTTTTTTTAGGTAATTAGAGATTGCCCAGATAAAACTATTGAAGTTAAAAAAAACTAAAAAAAAAAAACTTTAAAGCAGCAATGCTGCATTCCCACCCGCCCCCCTTTTATATTCTTATTTTTATATGTAAAGCGTGGACAATGTATAATTCAGCATTGTTAACTAAGCTTGCAATCATTTTTGTGCTCCTATTACAAATTAGTAAAAATTAACTAAATGGCTGGCTTTCAGTTCCAATCAATCCTTCAGTCAGTGTCACTCAGGAGCTAAAATGTATCCAGATATTACTAAGGTAAAATGGACTATTTTTACAGTTTACTGCTTAAACTGCTGGGAATATTGGCAACAAATTATCACAAACAGGAAAGTTGTTACAAAGATCTTTCACTGCTGTGGATGTGTGCTAAAACCAGCTATAGAAATGCTCAGTATATTAAAAATAATTAAAAATGGCATTGAGTTGAAAAAAATAAATTAAAAAACAGTAATTATTAGCTATCCATACAAAATTGCGGGAAAGTCATGACTGGAACAATTAAGGGACCCTTACTCCTTAAAAAATAATAGTAACAAAAGAGAGAAGGTTCCCAGCACTCAATAAGAAATATATTCAATTGCTTCAAAAATACATCATTAAATCAGTGATTATTTAATGTGGATAATGTAAATGGTATACAAACAAAGTGTTAATGCACTTTACATAAAACAATACTGACCATACTGTAGATGATAAGAAGCACTGAAAATACAGTATATCAAAACATAATATATGTTTCACCCCTTATGAATGGATGAACATTGCAAGATTGACACAGATTATGCTGAGCAAAAAAACGTGGCAGAAAAAAAGACTGATAAACAATTAAACAAGTGCAAAAAGACAGGAAGTGGAGGAAGGAAACAAAAAATAAAGGTACAAATAAAATCTCAGTGGAATTACATTAGGCATGCCATGTTTCGGAGGATGAACCTCGTCTTCAGTCCCATTCCCATCAGTCTAATGCTAATGATATTTCCCTCGTCTCCTGAAAAATGCTCCTAATGCTGATGCAGTCAGAAATAATCACGTAGTGGATCAAATCTATGCTTTTTCAAGAAGTCTTAGCTCAGATAGATCTCACAGAAAAATTGAAGCCATGTTGTTTACACCTTTCAGCACAAATGGCAGGAATATTAAGAAATACAACGTACAGTACCAGTAACAGATAATATAAATGGGAAAATAATTCCTCCCCAGTTTCCGCTTCCCTGTTGGAATAATTGCTCCAAGGACTGTACTCCTTGCCTGATCAATGAACTCACTGTTTTTTATGAAATTACGATTAATTATTGAAATGGTAGAGAGGGGAATCAAGCCATATTTTCGAAAGTACAGAAACACAATACTACCCTTCTTGTATATTATATCATTATATTGGCAGCAGATATATCTACTTATACTACAGGGAATATTTGTTCTTCAATTCTCCATCATCATTATTAGGTACAGTACTAAAGTAAGTAGTTCCAAGTAAAAACTGTTAAATATTATACTAAGAAATCTCCTATTACCAATTGGCAACAAGGGTATTATAAATTATTAAAATATTCATTGCTGGATCCTCCTTAAAGCATGGTGTTATTTATGGAGGGATATTACATTTCAACAAAGCACAGCACATTGAATAAGATAATAATGAATAGATTTCTTGTAAAATGTTCTGAAAGCACTTTAAAGCTTTGAGGGATATTCTAGTAGCTGCGAGAAGAGCACATCCAAGCGGAAAAAACAGAGCCCTTTTTTTTCGGATATGCAGGTTCCCATATTGTGAAAGCCTTTCTTGCATGTCGAAAGAGAGCGAAAAAGGCTTTTTTAGAGGCAGTTTAAAGCCAGTTCTGCAACTTCAAGCGGTATGACAAACATTAGTTAAACGCACATTTTTACAAACTCGCATGAATAATAGTTGCTCTTTTAACTCAAAATGGTGAAACAGCTTCAAATAACTGGCCATTTTGTCTTGCCTACTCAAGGTTGACGAAATAGCCTCAACATATGTTAAATTGTATCGTTACAAGCCATAACACCTATGCAGGTCTGTTGAGAACTAACTTAATTAATATGTTTAATTACGGTAACTATTATATTTTAATTTCTGCACTACTGGATAACTCATGATTTACTTTGCCGAAAACATTTTTTTGCCTTTTTGGGGTAATAATGCCATTTTTTATAGTCTTTAATACTTCTGTAGCTAAGAATGTTTTCAAACATATATTTAGCTACATTATTTGTCCAAATATTAATCATACATATTGTTATTATATATTGACGGTAGCAGATTAGTTATGAAGAAGCACATCTTTGGACATCATTAACAATTTCCATGCTTCATTTAATCATAATTAAAAAAAACATATTTCTATTTCAGTTCATATTGTTAAAATTGTATTCTTTAATTTTATTGGAGATTGAAGCAATTTCTTTAAATTCAATGTCATACTTTGGGACCATTGTGGCGGAAACTCCCAATTACATTGGGCTATCCTTCAATCTGCCCTTTACGTTCTCAATAAATACTGAATATCGCAATCAATAACGCTACTTGTGTGCAGAAAGAGTTTTTACTTTTTGAATTATGTTGCTCCTTCTATTTTAAATAATCACTACGTAAAAGTTCAGATTTTATATTTATTTATTCACAAATTTACAAATCAATTGATATGAGTGCACTTTGCCCTTTGCAAACATTGTTTCCAAATGTATCTCTCCCCTTTTTGCACCTTAACAAACGTCACATTAATTTGGCTGAAGCAGGAGCTCTCTTCCCCTTCCCTTTCACCCACACTCTCCCTACCATATTTGTTATTCTTGGTAAATACAGAGACAAATAATTTATTTAATACCTCTGCTTTTTACTTACCTCCAATAATTTGCCTGCCCATCTCCCAGTGTATAAGGATCCTATATTTTCTTAACTAAACTTTTTTTTTATTAAGGCACTTAACTAACATTTTAGGGCTGATTTTACTTTCTATTTGTGACAGAGAGGTCACACCAGCTACCCTCCACAACCCAGAACCTTTCTCCTCCTGCCCTGCTTCTTTTACCTGTGGCCTCATTCTCCCCATTTTACTCCAAATCACTGCTGGGACACGTGCCCAGTCTCCCCCTGCTCTCTTTTTCCCAAAGGTGGCCAAGATAGAGCCCCTAAACTCAAAAGCAGCATCCACCATCCATCAATCACCTCCTAACTCCCCTGCCACCCTACTACCATGCTTCAGAAGCAATGTTGAGGGATCAGAGAATGGCCATTAAGGTATCCCTTTGTCCCAAGGGGCACAAAAATGTCTGGCGGGTCATCTGTCCAGGAAAAATGGCTTACTGACCTCCACTGCCTCCCTTGGCCCCTCTTTCTCTGTGAAGGCACATGTTTTCAAAGTTTTTTTGTCCTGCCCAATGATGTAGAGAAGACAGGGGCTAGGTTGAAGATTCTCTTTTCCATCTCTGAAAAAACAGCTGTGCTGAAGCTCTCATTTGTGTTATCATGGTATTCAGAAAGAATCAGAAAGAGTTATCAAAAGTCAGAAACCGTGATATAGGAAAATTCCAATACCGCTCGAAATACAGCTGCGGCCACCTTTATCCTAATGCGGCCGTATCGGCGCAACTCTGATAACTGCGGGCAGATGCAGTATTTTTTTTTTCCGGAATATGTTCCGTTTTTTTAGCGCTCGTAATATTAGCATTTTATTAGCGCTGTCTGCAATACTGCAATACCGTCTAAAAACTCAGGGGGGCGTTCGCGAGCTTTTGTCTTCAAAGTCTAATACTTTAGCAGTTCAACCAATAGTACGTCAGTACACAGTCTGTGTGTGCGCACGCAGTAATTTTAAATTTGCATATTTATACATGCATGCAGTGCTGTATGTTTCATTTGAACATTGTTGAAACGCATAGTCATGTACTGTAACAGTATCACATTTCGGCATATACAGCGTTCTCCCCTCGCTCGCCCCCGCACACACACAGGCTAATTAACTGCAGTTTTCAACTTCTTATCTTATCTATAGTACAGTTCACCTCTCCCACACCATTCCTTTGAATGTGTGTCTTTCTGGTTTCAATCACATTCCTGCTTGCTAGCTGATGATTACTACGCATGCGTCTATAACTTCATCACTGCTTGCTTGCGAAGTTCAAGAGTGAGTGACCAAAAAAAAAATATTTTTTTTCCTGTCATTTTTTATTATTATTTTCTTCACAAGCCTGCCTAAACCATCTTGATATTACGATATTCAATCTGTTCTGTAGCTTTTGACTGCGACACTGTGCGTTTGACTGCACATGGTTGATTTGTGTGGTTTTTATTTATTTGGGGGTGTGGGAATCAAATTATTATGATGACCTGCCTGTTGAAAATATGTAATGTCTTTGAACTACAATACAGCTAATCCTTCATGCAGCTTTAGCCCCCTCCCCCCCGAAGACACACACAGGGCACGCTCAAGGATTACAACCTCTTATCGACACCTCTCGAGAACCATTACGTTTCTAAAGCTTGTCATTGTGCTTTTCAACCTCTCTCACACCATTCGTTAATTTTCCTATTATTGGCTTTCCCTTATGTTAATCTGATTATGTAACCAATTATTAAAAAGGTAACCAATTATTAAAGATGTATGTCTTCCAATTATTAAAAATGTATGCCCCCACACACATTCACAGTGAATTTAAAGTTCAAAGAAATAAAATCTTAATGTAATTAAATATGTATTTTATTTTATCAGGAAAGAAAAATACAAATCATCATTGAGAGAGGGGGGGGGGGATGAAAATCGAGGGCCGGTGGATAATCATGAATAATGCACATTAATAATAATAAAAACAGTAATACAAATTTTCCGTCTTTATCTTCTTCCTCATTCTGTGTAGTTCATTGAGAGAGGGGAGGTTTTGTGTAAATCATGTAGAGAGATGTTGATGTAAAGCACAGACGACGAATTCCAAATCAGCATGGGACCGGAACAAATGATACAGGTGAACACTCCAATCTTGCAACAGGTCAGGTTTATTGCATGGTGGTGCAGCAAAAATAGGACTACACGAACGCACCTACGCGTTTCATGCACAAGGCATGCAAATGAGCACACAGTGTCACTTTTTGCCTCAATAACCATTTTTAACATGGTTCCCTATAGGCTATAGTAAAATCAACCCCACACTGATGAGACCCATCAAGGTCGAAACAGCTGTCTGTGGGTGGTTTTCTGGGTATGCACCTTAACCCTGGCTGTGCTCAAAGCTGTGACCATGCAGCAAGCTTAAGCCTATAGGGAACCATGTTAAAAATGGTTATTGAGGCAAAAAGTGACACTGTGTGCTCATTTGCATGTCATTTCCCAGAATCCCTTGCTGCAGTGGAAGTGCTGTATGCTGGGTGATAATGGGGAAAGGCGGGGTTGCAGACCTGCCTAAGACATGCAGATGAGCATACAGCTATATTTGCATATTTGCTTTCCTGTGGAGGGTTTTTGTCACTTTTTTTACTCACCATAACTTAACTCAGTATTATGGTTTAGCCTATCCCATAGCCTCTCTTGCATTCCCAGTAAAATCAACCCCACACTGATGAGACCCATCAAGGTCGAAACAGCTGTCTGTGGGTGGTTTTCTGGGTATGCACCTTAACCCTGGCTGTGCTCAAAGCTGTGACCATGCAGCAAGCTTAAGCCTATAGGGAACCATGTTAAAAATGGTTATTGAGGCAAAAAGTGACACTGTGTGCTCATTTGCATGTCATTTCCCAGAATCCCTTGCTGCAGTGGAAGTGCTGTATGCTGGGTGATAATGGGGAAAGGCGGGGTTGCAGACCTGCCTAAGACATGCAGATGAGCATACAGCTATATTTGCATATTTGCTTTCCTGTGGAGGGTTTTTGTCCCTTTTTTTACTCACCATAACTTAACTCAGTATTATGGTTTAGCCTATCCCATAGCCTCTCTTGCATTCCCAGTAAAATCAACCCCACACTGATGAGACCCATCAAGGTCGAAACAGCTGTCTGTGGGTGGTTTTCTGGGTATGCACCTTAACCCTGGCTGTGCTCAAAGCTGTGACCATGCAGCAAGCTTAAGCCTATAGGGAACCATGTTAAAAATGGTTATTGAGGCAACAAGTGACACTGTGTGCTCATTTGCATGTCATTTCCCAGAATCCCTTGCTGCAGTGGAAGTGCTGTATGCTGGGTGATAATGGGGAAAGGCGGGGTTGCAGACCTGCCTAAGACATGCAGATGAGCATACAGCTATATTTGCATATATATATATATATATATATATATATATATATATATATATATATATATATATATATATATATATACAGTATATACACACACATGATGAACCAATATACAAATAAATGTAGAAGGGTTATCAAAACCATACTGTACTACAAATAACACTTCTCCATAAAGACACACTACATTACAATGAATTTCCTTTAATAATCCTAACTGATCTTACAATCTAAATCATCAAATGCCAATGAAAACCTCACATTCCAATCAATACATTGCATTTACATTGTATAAATGATGCTTAAAATCTATGCACCATATACATTCTGCAAATGAATGTGAACAATATCATTGCAAGCCAAATATAAACACAGTACCTCCAAACAAGTCAACTATTTTAAGCAATCAAGTAAACAAAAATCAATTAGCAATCATTATTTACATCCCTAAACAATTGACAGTCCATCCCGAACAATGAAACAATTAACTAATTCACGCCTGGAGCAGAACAATTTAGCATGTGAAAAAATATAAGTTCCAACCAGAATACAAACTTTAAAACCAAGGCTAACCCTGAACACAATCACACAATATAAACAATTACATCTATCTAATTTTAAAATACTTTAAACACACAATAAAGCATAGCAGCATAGACAAATTATTTTAAAACACATGAAAGAAAGCTTTTAAAACAACATCATTTCTTACCCTGTATGTATATATCTCTCTAGACATATATACATACATACATACAGTTGCAAGAAATGATATACCACAAAAAAATACACATGTTAAAAAAGCTTTTAAAAAAATTAACAAGTTAAATAAAATACATTTCTTTAGTTCACTTACCATTACTTGCCCCCACCGACTCCCGTAGCGCACCTTACTCACAAACCAATCCACCAGGCACAGGAACCCATAAAATAATAAACCATACAAAAAAATAAACATTAAACTAAAAATCCAAATTAATCCACAGGTCTTCTAATTGTAATCCATCTTCATTTTCATCTGTATTTTTCTTTCTTCTATCTTCTTCCGGGCGGGGCGGGTCTTCTTTCCATCTTCGGCCACGCCCTGGTCTTCTTTCTTCTCCGGAGGTCCTTCCTCCTCGGCGTCTGGCTTCAAAATGAGACGACATAGGCTTTTAAAGGCCTATGACGTCACATTTTCGTCATATGGTTCCCGATGGTTGGCCGATAAAAATAAAAATGATGACGTCACTTAAAGGCAATGAAAGCACAGCCAATCAGAATGGCTTTGCTTCAATTGCCTTTAAGATGACATCATTAAAAGAAACATGGCCGGCCTCACATGGTATGGTAGCCAATCAGAGCGTGGGAACTCCATCCTTACTCTGATTGGCTCTAGTATACCATGTGACAGAGGCTTGGGGGGAGAAAGGATGTGACGTACTACAGCCAATCAGAGTAGGGATGGAGTTCCCACGCTCTGATTGGCTCTAGTACCATGTGACAAGCTTTCAATGACGTCACATCCTTTCTCCCCCCAAGCCTCTGTCTGTGCTTTCATTGCCTTTAAGTGACGTCATCATTTTTATTTTTACACAGATTACACTCAAGGCAGGGAGATTTAACAGAAACATTAGGGGGGAGGGGGCTTTACACAGATTACACTCAAGGCAGGGAGATACAGGGGGTGTACTGTACTCTACGTTGTTTATTGCAATGCTTGAATGTGTGTACAGTATAATGTTTTTTACAATTAGATAGATGTAATCCTTGGTATTGTAAGGGTTAGCCTTGGTTTTAAATTTTGTTTTCTGGTTGGTACTTATATATTGATTTTTCTTTACTTTATTGGTTAAAATAGTTAACGTGTTTGGAGGTACAGTATTTGTATTTAGCTTGCAATGATATTGTTCACATTCATTTGCAGAATGTATATGGTGCATAGATTTTATGCATCATAAATACAATGTAAATGCAATGTATTGATTGGAATATGAGGTTTTTCATTGACATTTGATGATTTAGATTGTAAGATCAGTTAGGATTATTAAAGGAAATTCATTATAATGTAGTGTTTCTGTATGGAGAAGTGTTATTTGTAGTACAGTATGATTTTGATAATCCTTCTACATTTATTTGTATATTGGTTCATCATGTGTGTGTACACAGGCGGCACACTTTATTTGAGTACGGCTCATTCCGCAAGCCGGGATATGTCCCGGCTTGCGAGCCGCACTCCCTCAGCGTGATGCGCGGTCACGCGTCATCGGGTGCCTGTGCCGCCTGTACGCGTGCCCAGGGCTCTCCGAGGGAGCCCTGGTGTCGCGCGGATGTGAGGACGGCGGCGGGACGTTCCGGGGGACCCGGCGGACCCGGTGAGGAGAGGGGGAAGCCCCGATCGGCGGGCCTCTCCTCCGAGGCTTCGGCGCGCGCCCGGCACCCTCCGGCGCGCGCCAGGTTACTGCTGCGGCCGAGAACGGGCAAATGCTCGAATAAATTCGGCCGCAGCAGTATATACTGTATATATATATACAGTGTTCGACAAACCTATACATTTGCTCACCCCGGGCGAGTGGATTTAACCCCCGGGCGAGTAAATATTGGCCCAATCAGCACACGTTTGGTACTAGGTGGCGAGTAGATTTTTTGGTGATTTTTTCAACCACTTTATATATATATATATATATATATATATATATATATATATATAACATATATATATTTATTTATATTCATGTATTTATTTATTTATTTAGATTTATTTATTAAATGTGGGGCTGCTATGCGTGAATTTTTTTTATTGTGGGTAGCAGAGGTGGGTGAAGGGGGTATTTGGCCCTTGGTGTGAGTTTAGGACTTGCGGGGGTGTTGCGTGTGCACTTAACCCCTTCACGACCGTAGCAGTTAATACCGCTATGGTTGTGAATGGTTAAGAGCACCCGCTACCCCCCCCCCGCAAGCCCTAAACAACCACCGTTGGTGCTAATACCCCCTTCACCCACCCCCTCTACCCACAATAAAAAAAATTCACACACAGCAGCAGCACAATTAATAAATCTAAATAAATAAATAAATACATGAATATAAATAAATACATTTAAAATACATTTTTAATTCATAGTGTAGATGTGCAGGGGGTCTCTGGAGCTGAACCGCTTTGGTTTTAGGTCTGGGGACCCCCTGCTTCCCGAGATACAGGCCCGTTTATGGGGTGCCGGTATCCCTCTGCTTTGTTTACATGCCGCGATCACGTGATCGGGACCTTGAAATGCAGAGGGATACCGGCACCCCATAAAGGGGCCTGTATCTCGGGGAGCAGGGGGTCCCCAGACCTGAAACCAATGCGGTTCAGCTCCGGAGACCCCCTGCACATCTACACTATGAATAAAAATGTATTTTAAATTTATTTATTTATATTCATGTATTTATTTATTTATTTAGATTTATTTATTTATTTTTTGGGCGGCTGCTGTGTGTGAATTTTTTTTATTGGGGGTAGCGGGGGTGGGTGAAGGGGGTATTAGCCCCAATAATGGTTGTTTAGGGCTTGAGGGGGGGTAGCGGGAGGAGTTAACCCCTTCATGACCGTAGCGGTATTAACTGCTACGGCCATGAAAGGGTTAAGTGAACCCGCAACCCCCCCGCAAGTCCTAAACTCACACCAAGTGCCAAATACCCCCTTCACCCACCCTCTCTACCCACAATAAAGCGGGCACGGTGGGTTAACCCCTTCATTGCCTTAGCGGCAATCAGCTATGGTAATGAAGCAGCATTTCTGTATTTTTAATAATATTGTGCAGGAGCAGGGGGTCCCCTGAGCTTTGATTTGTGGCTCAGGGAACCCCCTGCTACCTGTACAATATTATTAAAAATACAGTCATGCTGCTTCGTTACTGTAGCACATAGCCACAAAGGTAAGGAATGAGTGTTTATTTATATATGTGTTTTATTCATATTGTAGATGTGCAGAGGGTCTCCTGAGCTGAACCGCTGTGGTTTTAGGTCCGGGGACCCCCTGCTTCCCGAGATACAGGCCCCTTTAGGGGGTGCCGGTATCCCTCTGCTTTGTTTACATGCCGCGGTCACGTGATCGGGACCTTTAAATTCAGAGGGATACCAGCACCTCATAAAGGGGGCTGTATCTCGGGAAGCAGGGGGTCCCCGGACCTGAAACCAATGCGGTTCAGCTCCGGAGACCCCCTGCATATCTACACTATGAATAAAAATGTATTTAAAATAATCTTTAATGTGCCGATGTTTGCGCAGAGAGAGCAGCGGTTCTCTCTCTGCTGCAAACACATCTCGCCCCCGCCGGCCTATAGTATCATTGATGTGCATATACAGTACTGTATGTGTACAGTACTGTATGTTATGGGTTATAGGGGTTGTTGTTATACAGTATATATATATATATATATACTGCATTACAATTCATGAATTTATGCCATCTGGCAGACACGCGAAGCATTGCAGCCTAGTAAATCCTGAACCATTATCAATTAACACATCAACCGCGCGTCAGCCGGGCATGACCCCTGGCTGGGAACGCGGCATGCTCCGGGTAAACAGCGTCACATTCCAGGAACAAGCCAGGGACAAACCGGTGATTTGTTAGAATAAAGTGTGCCGCAACAGTACTTACCTGTATCATACTGTACTTACAGTACCATACGACAGTACAGTACTATACCATACTACCTTCCGGATGCTTGCCCATTACGCGCGATAACAATGGCAACACAGTCGCAATATGGTCAATATATTTATTGCATTGTTCCACGGTGAGTATATCGTTACAAAAACTACTTATGCTTTGCGCCAACTCTTCCTTTTTGGAGGGTTTCACGACTTTTCGGATATGGTCCTTCAGCTGATGCCAGACCATTTCGATAAAATTGAATTCTGGCGATCTGTCATTGGAGGGGGAAAAAAAGGACAATTAGTTAAAGAGATACACAGTAAAAACAAAGGGAAAAAATGATAAACGGTTACCGCACTTTCTCCGCTGGCGTCTTCATCCAGTTGATACCGCGCTCAAGAATATGCGCTGTTGACGAGGTGTGCTTCGGATCGTTGTCCTGGTAGAAATGGTGACCATCTGGGAACTGACGTGAGATGTATTCCACAATCTCAGGCACAATTTGCTCTTGGAAAAAAGCTTTATTCATAATTCCTATAACAAGAAAAGAAAAGTGTTCAAAAAACTGCACACTAGCACAGTACAGTGCATAAGGCAAAAGCGTGTGACTTATTTTACCTTCAAAGATGACAATGCATCCTGGTCCATGCCTAGAGATGGCACCCCACACATGCATCTTCACTGGGTGTTTTGGCCGCGGCTTCATAGAAATGCGACCTTTTTTGTGGAATCCAAAGGTGGCAAATCTCTCCAGTGAAACAGTAAACTCATCAGTGAAGATGCGATCCTGGAAAGTTTCTCCACTGTCTATCCATGCCTGGGCCTGGACCACTCTTTTAATCTTGTTAACGTCCCTTATCATAGGGTCCGCTCTGTAATGACAAGGAATAATTTTATAGGTACAGTACAGTTTATTAAACAACACTTTAACCTCCTGTACTGTCCAGTACTAACCTCACACGTCCATATTTCCATCCAATTCTGCGTCTCATCTTCTTTATGCTGGTCTCGGATACGGTGAGATTGTGATTTTTCAGCAGAGTGTATTTGACCCTTAAGGCACTCTTCTCATCATTCTCTTCACTTATTTTGTCGACCACAAGAGTTGTCTCCCTACAGTGTACAGAAAAACAACAATCCGGTAAGTTACAGTGCAGTAGGCCACAAGTACAGTACATCATTTACAGTAAACAATTATAGATGGAGCAATATAAACAATAATAGATATACTGTATTATATACTGTAGTTATATAAATATACCGAAATAACTATAAAATTAGATAGATCTATACTATATAGTTATATTAATATGCTGCAATATAAACAATAATAGATATATTGTATTATATACTGTAGTTATATAAATATACCGAAATAACTATAAAATTAGATAGATCTATACTATATAGTTGTATTAATATGCAGCAATATAAACAATAATAGATATACTGTATTATATAGTTATATAAATATACTTACGCGTTAGTTACCGTTGGTGTCCTCGTGCGTTGTTTGGTTTTTCCATGTGCATGATAGCACACGGTGGTTGATGGCACAACGAGGCCAGAAGCAGCTAACCAGCGTTGGATATCTGTAATTTGTTGTCCGCTAATTTACATCTCCTTAATTCTCATGCTGAGATCCTTTGAAATCTTTTTAACAGGCATAGCTGCGAGTAGAAGAAATACAAGCACAAGAATGTATATTCGATGTTTAGTCTATGTGTATTCAATGTGCAGTGAATCCACAAAATAGATGGTGTATTTATATGTTAATGACTCACATTAGAGTACGCCCACTTTTAACACCTGTACCTCATTGCCATGCATAAAAGGTTACACACTTTGCATAGCCCACCACTCGATGATCTGTATCTGAACTTGTCCATATACTGCATTGTGCCATCTGCTTCCATGGATCAACCCCGATTCTACGGATGCAGGAAGCCACTCGCCTTTGCTGTGCCTATCACACAGAAAAAGCTAAAGGCGGCAGCCATTTCCAAGCCAAGGCCAAAGCGACAGGCTAAGGCTAATAAAGAAAACCTTCTGCTGACCCCAAAGACTTAGGGTTTTAATACACGTACAGTATGCCTTATTATGTCAAGAAGAAATTCGGTGATGTACACTCAAGGCAAAACAAATGGCAGCCAACCCAATCGAACCCGCAGGCCACTTCCTCGATTACGCTTCGACGTCTCTGCCGCTGCTCTCCCGGAGATCTACAGCCCATCTTCTCCACTTCTCGTTCACGACACTGCCGCCGCTCTCCCGGAAACCCACAGCCCATCTTCTCCACTACTCTTCGACGACGCTGCCGCTGGTCTCCCGGAAATCCACAGGTCACTTTCTCCATTGCGCTTAGACGACTCTGACGCTTCTCGCCCGGAAATCCACCCTCCACCAGAAGAATTTGTGTACATGTATGCCGTTGACGAGGAGCCTAACATGACAACCCCGTCAAGACCACGCCAGGAGACAACACGGTGACCAAAACAGGAGGAAAGCTTCCTCCCAAACAACCTACCCTTGCCCGCCGCCACAAGCACACCCGCTCCCAGAAGCACACCCACTCCCAGAATCCAACCTACATACGCTTGCATTGATACGGTGCCTGACATCATCCCGCACGAGCTGCCACGAGCACTCAGGGAGAAGTATAGGGTGGTGAGTTCTGGTTTACCCCAGAAGTATGGAATGTTAATTTTTAAGCACCATGTGTCCTACGTGGTGTACTGCGGGTGGGCCACAAATGTAAACTATGAAGGAAATCGCGAAAAAAGTCTATTGTGGAGGAATTGCGGCGCTATTTTTCCATTTCAGATCCTTTAATAAAAATCATTCGAGACTCCATTAATGGCATTTTGCATCATACAAGGCATCGGCCCTGGAAGGACAATCTGGTGGGGATCGAATTTGCGTGACTGTTCAACTGTTGTTTATTTTTTGACTTGTTGCTTGTTTTAACTTGTATTAACTAAGAAATGTTTTTACTTACACAAGACCATACAGTACTGTACTGTATACTGTAGGCATGCTCAGTACTGTACATCACAAGAGTATTAAAACAATACATGCTGTACGGCTATAGAATACACATATGTACTGGAATACATGTAGAATAAATGCATACTTTTTATTTTTTGGGTTTATTATACAGTATACAGGTGTGTATATATAAAAAAAGTATTGTATACGGTCTGAAAACAGCATACTGTTTCAGGTTTTCTATGAAGCTCTCAGTTACATTATTCTATCCTAATCACTAGCAACGGCCACTAAACTGACTCTGGTACGTGTTTTTTTTAAATCCGATTTAGCAATGTGCAGGCATTGTAACACAAAGCGATATTATCAATCGAAATCTCTCCATGTGCCGTTTTCCACATGATATGACAAAGTTTTATTTTCTGAGGAAAAACAAAAGTACAAGTTTTACTGTAATGGTCAGTTTGTCCCCTAAAGAATTTCCCACAGTCAGTCCCACCAATAATTTTTTCGGGGGGCATCTCCTGATCACATGGGCATGCGCCTACTGTAGATGTGATGACACGCATATGCGTTTCAAGAAGGTTCCAATGTGCATGCGCCTAGCTTTCCACCAATTGTGCAGTATCTACAGTAGAAGCTGCTCAGCCAATGATATTGCTTACAGGAGAATCGCTTGACTGTGCATTGATATTACAGAATAAAATACGGCAATATTACTCACCATAGACTTTGCCAATCAGCTGGCACCGAGCCACTGCCAATCCTGTATTCTTGATTATACACGTAGTTGACAGGTGCCAGAGGATGAGGCTGGAAATCGCTTTGGTACATGCAAGCTTGCTGGAATATGTACGCGAAATCCGGCTCAGGCTGCAGGTATCTGGGCAGGGACAGACAGCAAGGGTTGCTGGTCACCAGGTTCTCACTGATGGTCGGACCGTTATTGGATGCTGGCGCTGGCGCTGGCGCATTGCTTGCCAGCGACTGATGATTTTTAGTTGTTTTTAACATGACCTTTCGCCTTTTGAAGTCTCCATGATCAAAGATACGAGAAAAATCTGGTGATACACACCAATAACCTCCAGCAACACCGGGATCAATACGAAAAAAACACGGATCGATACATAACTTTTTCCTTCCACACGCTTCCACACATGAGCATCTGGTGAAAATTTGTAAAAGTCATAGTTTTCGATAAAATACTGATAAATTTGACCAACTGTTGCCATCTTATCATCTGTTGCTTTAATCGTGGCCCATATTAAATTAGCATATGTTCTGTCGGGTTTTTGGAACACGGACTGCGGTGGTGCACGCATGTCGGGACTCTCAGGACAATAAAACACTAGACACTGTGCATGTATTTTTTAATATGAAAAGCCGAAATTGATACATTATTGTAACTTCTTCAGTACCGAGGTCAATTTACAATGGACCACTGTGGTATTTTCTTAAACACCTGCAAGTCGACACATTACTGAAGCGCATGCGCATTACAATTCATGAAAATCTGCCACCTGGCGGATACGCGAAGAATTTCAACCAATTAAATCTGAACCATTATCAATAAACACATCAATAAACACATCAACCGCGGGTGATGCCGGCATGAATGCAACATGATTGCGGTATGAATGCGGCATGAACGTGGTGAAGTGCGGTGAAGTGCGTGGCATTCGGAAAAAATCCACGAAAATATTTGGAGATGTTGGAGAATTAAAGGGGCCGCAGCTGTAGCAATTACCTTATCTCAGCCTTTTTCTAAGTTCTACCGCTGCGATCTTCCCGCAGTCTGTAAGAACTGCACGGAGAGAGCTGAACAGAGAGAGCTGCCTCTTTCTGCACTGCTCTTACAGACGATCACACTGTTTTAATTAAAATTTTAATAACAGATTATTGTAGCAGGGGGTCTACAGAGCTGAACCGCATACATTTCAGCCTTTGGACACCCTGCTTCCTGAGTTACCGGAAACCCATTCCGGGGCCTATATCTCCTGTTCGTTTAAATCTCCCGGTTACGTGACGTGGAAGATTTAAACTATGCAGGGAGATTCCGGTACCCCATACCGGGGCCTGTAACTCGGGAAGCAGAGTCCCAAGACCTGAAATTAATGTGGTTTAGCCCTGGAGACCCCTGCTAAAATATTCTGTTATTTAAATTTACATTAAAACTGCCTCATTACCAATGAAGAGGTTAAGCCAAAGTACCTGGTTTATTGGGGTAGAGGGGGTAGGTAAATGAGGGTACATGGCCCAGGGTGGGTGGTTAGGCCTACAGGAAAAGTCAAAGGAGAAAATAACCCCTTCATTAACATAATGGTGATAACCGCTATGGTAATGAATGAGTTAACACCTCCCGCTACCCACCCGGTAGGCCTAACCACCCACCCAGGGGCAAGTACCCCCTTCACCCACCCCCTCTATCACTAATAAACATTACAATACAAACAAAAATACAATACATTGAACAAACCCCCCGCCCCCCACCCAACACATACAGTACAGTAATGGGCAAAATCCCTTTTTTTATCCAGATCTGGGTAACAGCACACATTACCCAGCTAGCATATAGTAACTTAAAGTTGTACATACCCCATCCAGGATAAATGCTGTCCTCGTCCTCCTCGTCTTCCTCAGAGTCCTCCTCTTCAGAGGGCACCGACAATAAAATTTAAAAAAAAAAACTACTGCACACTAACCCTTTAACCAGTATTGAAATTAAGGGTTAATCTCTCTCTCCCGCTACCCACCCGGGAGGCCTAAACCCCCTCCCTGGGACAACTACCCCCACCCCCTCTGCATATTGATTATCATTATGGGGCATGGTTTGCAACAATGGTAATGAATGTACAAGCTAAAAATATGTGTGATATCTACCAATGCTAAGGTAATGAAGGGGTTAACCCCTTCTGAAATCTTCCTGTTAGGCCTATCCACCCACCCTGGGGCACCTACCCCCTTCCCCCATTCCCTCTACACCTAATAAAATATGTACTCTTGCTTAATCCCTTTATTGCCTTAGCAGCTAGCCTCTTAGTTAATAAAGCTGCTTTTATTTTATTTTGATAGTAATAGATAATAGTATTGAAGCCAGGGGTTTCCAGAGATGACCCGCATTCATTTCAGCCTCTGGGACCCTCTTCATTTTAGTTACAGGCCCTATTATGGGGTGCCAGTATCCCCTTGCTTTGGTTAAATGTCCCGGTCATGTGGGCCGTGACGTGGGAATATTTAAGCATAGCTGGGATACAAGCACTGAAAATTCAAGATATGTGCTGCACAGCAATAAAAATGAAAAAGGTTGTGATACAGTTACCAGTGCTACTAGTCCAAGGGAACACCTGTAAATCAACCAGTGTATAAAAGGGAAATAGATGAACAAGGGCACTGCAGATTTTCCAACAAATTAGAATTTTAGTGTGTCATAAGAACACACAACGTTTCAGCTTATTGGCCTTTCTCAAGTGAAGTAGCATTAAATAAGAGCAAACAAACATCCTTTAAATAGTCCCAAAAGACTAACAACACCCTGGTGTAGCTGCTTCAGTGCAAATCATATGTCCACACTTTTCTTTGGGGCTCATCTGGCTCTTGCTTCTATCGTGGGTGTGTCTCTTTTCCATAGGGGTTCCTGCGATATCCGTTGTCATCGTGGGCATGTCCGGCAACCAATCTGATGTCAGAGGCATATCCGGCAACCTATCAATTATCGGGGGTGTCCTCAGAAGCGTCTGATCTCCATGCGACTCCCAGGGGTGTGTAAAGGATGTCCTCCAGTGCATCTGACATCATCGTGTAGCGTTGTCCTGTCCGGATCACGTAATGTGCTCAATTGCGTCTGACGTCATCTTTCATCTGACGTCATCGCGTGGCTCCATTCTTTCTTGGCCCCATGCAATGTCAAACCTTTGTTTATTCCTTGTTACCAGACAATGTGGTTGTATTAGAAACCTCCCTATCCAGCGATCTTCCTCCTGGCTGAATTGAAACATATGTTTCATCCATATCATGACAGGAAGGGACAAGTTGCTATAGCAATTTAAACAGCATTTGGACACTGGATATAAAAGGAAATGCTTATAGGATAGGATGGAGCCATGCAATGATGTTAAAAGCAAGATGACGTCAGATGCAATTGAGCATATTACGTGACCCTGACAGGACGATGCCGTGCGATGATGTCAGAAGCACTGGAGGACGCCCTTCACACACCTTTGCAGCCGATTGGAGATAGGACGCTTATGAGGATGCCCCCGACACACCCCTGATAATGGATAGGTTGCCAGATATGTCCCTGACAGCAGACTGTTTGCTAGACATGCCCCTATGACAACAGACATTGCAGGAACCCCTATGAAGGTGAGACCTGCCCACAATGGAAGAAGGAGCTGGATGAGCAACCAAAGAACAGTGTGGACATATGATTAGCAATGAAGCAGCTACACCTGGGTGTTGTTAGTCTTTTTTGACTATTTAAAGGATGTTTGTTTGCTCCTATTTAATGCCACTTCACTTGAGAAAGGGTAATAGGCCGAAACATTGTGTGTTCTTATGGAACAATAAAATTCTAATTTGTTAGAATATCCCCACCCTTGTCCATCTACTTCATGGGATACCGGCACACCATAATGGGGCCTGTAACTCAGGAATGTAGGGGTTTCTGGGGCAGAAATTAATGTGGTTCAGCTCCGGAGATCCCTGCTTCTATACCGTATTATTAAAATAAAATAAACGCTGTGTGATCACCTGTTAGAGGTGGACGGGGAGAGTGAAATATTCAGTCTCACTCAGTGCACGTCTCTTACAACCAGGTGCAGCCCGACAGGATTCACACAGTGCAAGTCCCATTCAGATGCAGGGACCCCCGCTGTGTTAATCCCGATGGGCCATTAAGTCTCAGTACTAGCACTACGCAGCAAAGGTTGAAAAAAAAATGTAGCACAAGTAGATTTCATGAGGGCAGTGTGTCTAACCCAAAGACTACTTCAGTATGTGCTATGTTTGAGATACAATACAGAGCCCTGTGACATGGTCTTAACTCCTGTCTAAATATGGCCCCACATACGAAGTATGTATCTAGCTGATGAGTCCTGCAGGGAGATGGTTAATTGCAGCTACAGACAATTAGCCTGTCTCCACCTTTCTTCCTGAGCATCATGGTGGACAGCATACCAGAGGACACCTATCACTTTCCAGGAGATGAGGATGAGAGTAGCATGCTATCAATAACAGTGAGTTACTCCTTCCAACATAAGAGGATCACAGTCTTTATTGTGGGGCCGAAAAACGCAGTCAATTAACTAAAAAAAGAATACTGTGTCATACATTTTCCCTGGGAGTACATTTTACCCATGAAAGTGAAGAAAGGTAGCACTATCTTCATTTCCCTTATTGAAAGCCCCCAGACTATTGTTTCTAAACTATATGGACTTGATTGGGCTACCTTATGTAGCCAGGTTCCCCTGGTCCCCTTACCTATAGCCCGGAGCGCATGCAGGGAGATGCCAGGTTCCACCAGAGTGGCAGGTAGACCCGACACAGTTGCAGGAGTGTGTGCTGGAGGCTGCAGGCTGGTGACTAAGTCGCCGGAGCTCTGCTGCATACCCGATCAGCGGGGGTTGCCATTACTGGTGTGCGCATGTGCGGTGAGGGTCTTGTGCATGCGCAGGAAGGATAGTTGCAGCGGCCATTGTCAGGCTCCGCAAATGGGGGACTACAATCCCCAGCAGCCTCAGGGACTGATATTCCAGTGCCCTGAGACTAGGCCTAGAGTCCCCCTTCAGGCCCCACTAGGCCCCGACTCCCCATTAGCTTGTGGGTGCTTCAGGGAATGCCCCTCAGATAGGGACACTATCCCCATTAGCCCAATAATGTCAGGAACTCAGCAAAGATGCCATACAGTGATGTGTGACCTGTGGTCGGGGACCAGACCAGCACCGCAATTGAGAGACTCTTAAATGTGAGCTACACCAACGGAAGTTCAACCCACACAGAGGTGGACGTCTTCGTTGGATCAGACGGATCTTTTCAACAGTCGGCGGTACCCGGGTGCTGGAACACCCGGCAAGTATCAATCTCTACAAGTGCACCAACAGCCATACACATCCTGTTTGTAGCGCTACTGCACACTTTGGGGTGGCATTGGCTGTGTGGGCACCGGGTGGTTAGGTACCCAGGACACCTCAGTATTTTGGGGGAACCTCCCCACGGTGTGTATAAGGTGGTGGTTGGGCAGTAGGTGTACTGGGCGGGTATGGCCATGCTTGGCCTGTACCGTACTGTGTTGTATACCATACCTGCGTGTGTGTTTACTATTGTATAGTCTTGGGAGGGGCTACCCTATTGTATTTTGATCCTTCTCAGGTGGAGGCGCTGTCACCAGATAGAATCAGGTACACCCCAGGCAACCTGCAGCAGAGGTTCAGGCCTCTTGTGAGCCAATCAGGTAACGCACCACACATAGTTTCCCTAGACACAGGGATAGGGGGTTACACTTGTATATTTATTTTTTTATGTGTGTGGGAGACAAGTATTGAGATTGCCCTGTGCATTATATGGTCATTTTCCCCCACTTTTAGAACACTCTTGAGTCCCAGAATCCACAATTGGACATTTCTACCTACTGTTTCCCTGTACTAGTTAGCCCGAGTTTTCCAACAAAGCAATATCGATACATATTATGAAGAGGGTGACTTTTTTTTCATAAAACAGAATTTTGTGTATACTGTAAGTATTTAATGGTGTTTCCTCCATCTCTTGAGAGATTCCCCTGTTACCAGGTGTATGGTGCATGCTACCTGTTGGCTCACAGGATGCTGTGTGGTCCACTGTTGGTGGTGGGGATTTCTGAACAGGCTTCTAGGGTACATTACCATTGTTTATATCAGATTAAGGCAGGTTTAGTCCCACAGTGAGCTGGCAAAGCTCTAGAGCAGTACTTGCTCAGATTGTTTGGTGAATGGCGACCCTCAGTAGGCTCATCCTCCTACACGTTTCACCAATATAATTAGCTTCTTCAGGGATCCCTGCTCTAGAGTTTTGCCAGCTCAATGTGGGACTGAACCTTCCTGAATCTAATTGAATCTGCCAGCCATCTGCCAGAACAACTTCCACCACACACGGGCGAGCATCACATCCGGTGACTGATGTCATTTCTGGGTACATGGAGGAGAGGAGCAAGCACCAGCAAGCTGCAGCAGCTGAAAGCAGCAAACACCAAGACAGAAGGGTTCAATTGAGGATTCCAGCCAGGAGACCACTATCCCGGCCCAGCAGCTCAGCAGCACGGTAAAAATCGGTACGCCACCCCCTCCACCCTTCTACCCTGAATGGAGAAGATCTAATGACTGTGTGGGATAGGAAAAGTCTGCTATTAGCACATCTGCAGAAGCCACAACAATGGCAAAGTCTTTGTTTTTATTTTCTGCACATATGTTTTTAACACCATATTGTTCACTTGTATATGTATTTACATTGCCAATTTTCATATATAAAGGCACTTTTATTCATTGCTCTTTTGCGCCTCTATATTTTTTTGTCTTTGAGTTTTCGGTTTGTAAAGGATTGGTTATCCTGATCTGAAAGGCTGCAACTTTTTGCATCGAATTGGACATTTGGCCAACTATATTAAGACTGTTTTCATTAACCCTTTACATAACAGTAATATTTGTTGTTTGGGACCCATACTGTAGCTCCTATTGGTTCATGTCATAAGACCATAATGTTGATTCATTCATATATATATTTTTCATGTTCATACATTGTCATCTTTTTAGGCTGACTATTGCATTTTGGGCTATCTGTAGCCAGTATCTTCACTGTGCAGCCAAGTGAGATCCCCATTCCAGGTTTTTAGCTCTCCCACATTCCTTTTTCAACACTAAATTTATTGACGTTTGCCACACCTTTTTTTTCATTATCTTTGGACTTGCATTTTCTCCAGTACAGAACAAATGTTTGAAAACCTCCAGGAGGAAAATTGTGAGAATGTCTCTGATTTGCTAACCCACTTTTTGAACGAGACCTTTTGGACTATGAAAACAATCAGGTTTACTCGTGGCAAAGGCCACAATTAGTTTGGAGATTTAATTACTCCTTCCAGAGCAACTCATAAAACTTTCAGAAGTTTCCCATTAGTAAGTCCATCTTAAAGAAAATGTCCTTCATGGAATTAACCAGCGGGGATTCAGATTTTTCCGATACGGATCCGTTTTCCCCCTCTGTATCTGTCCGGAGCCCTAGTCATCTTGACGATGAATGCCCTAATATTGATCGGTCCCATGGCACGGACCTTATGAGGACAGAACCCAGGGTAGGGATTGACAAAATCAACTTATTCGGTTATCAATAACAGCAACAGTAAAAAAAACTGAGCGGATAAGAGAGGGGATGGGGAAAAGGAAAACCAACAAAGGAATCCATACAAAAGAAAGAAGAACTTCTAAACAACACGTCAGCCGTTATTAACATCTCTAATGTGGTTTTGTCAGAATCGGAACTCTCTTCTAAATAAAGGTTTAAAATGTGCTCCAAACATGAACTTTAAAGTCTTTGACATGGTAATCGATCTACAGTACAGAAGTTTGTTAAAAAAATAACACTGGAGAAGATTTTTGGTACCAAAGACAGGCAACCCCGAAGGTGGATATAAGCATTTACATTTTGGGTATTTATGTAAATTACAAGATCTTAATGAATTACAAAATGATAACATTGAAGAGGTGGAACCCTCTACAATGTTTGGCAGAAAGAGTTTGGGTCTAAAGAATAGATTAGTTTTTTAACCCATCTTTTGTAAAAAAGAGAAACCGGAGCCAAAAAAATAAGAGTCAATACATTCCAAACCATAAAGGTGAAGTCCAATTGGAAGTCCTCAGATGAACAAAGGAATTGTGCTGACAACTCTCCTCCCAGACCGTGCAAATGGAGAAAGAAAAATAAACTGGAATCCTACTTACAGGACCCCGGTTGGGTAAAGGCAGTTTACACAGAGTGGATGGTGAAGTCCTTCCAGTTTTACCCCTCTGGATATCCCACCTCCGTTACCCACATTAGTTGTGTTAATAAATAGCTTTTTAATCTTACTTTTTAGCCTTGCTAGTGTTGGTGTGTTGTCAGTCTTGTGCGTTATGTGTTGTTAGTTGGTATTGTTTTATTAGTCAACAGTAATTGGCATACTGCACCATAATCTGTTTTCTTTTTCTTTCTCCATTTGCACGGTCTGGGAGGAGAGTTGTCAGCACAATTCCTTTGTTCATCTGAGGACTTCCAATAGGACTTCACCTTTATGGTTTGGAATTTATTGACTCTTATTTTTTTGGCGCCGATTTCTCTTTTTTACATGGTCTCCTACTGACTGTATGGTCAGTCTTCACCTGGCTGCCAGTTGTTTGTTATATGCACTAATCAAGTTTGCCTTTATTATCTATTAGCGCTGTTTTACACCATCTTTTTCTGTGTTAACCCATCTTTTGTCAAAGGTCATTTTATATTCACCTTTAAAAAATTTGTTGAAAGGGACCTACTTCTTCTGTCGAGTGGATATAGTTTTGAGATTTCCCCTCTCCTGCATGGTTTTGGACAATGCAATTTATCTAAGGCAAAAAAAATAGCTCTAGGCTCTTTACAGGCAAACACGAACCTGGTTATTAAGGGTGCGGAAAAGATGCGGGTGAAAGTGGTGCAGCATTGGAGAGACTATCCCGGAAAGGCTTTACGCTGCTAGCCAGTGACATTTCCTCCTACAGTATACTGTACTGGGCTCTGACCTCACCCAACCTTATCAAAGAGATATCCAGAATATTCATGAAGAGAGGAAACTCTGAGGGGTTTTAAGCGATAAAGAATTAGATTGTCTTTATAAACCATATCTGACAATCCCCATTTTCACCATCTCCCAATGGTCCGCAACACATTGGTCTCCCCTAAAATTGTTTCAAGAATAAGATCTTTTGGAGATGGCCTCTCGACCACTTCATTCAGCCCCTGGTACGGAATCTCCCATCCTTCATTTTGGACAGTGGCAGAATTATGAATAAACTCAAAGGATATAGATTGGAAAAAAACAATATGTGGGTCACACTTGATGTGACCTCACTCTATACCATCATTGACCATGCCCAGGGGTTGGAAGCTGTCCGCTACTTTTTGGAACAATCTAATATTTCACTTTTTCAAAGCACTTTTATTTTGGATTCAATTCACCTTTTACTCACACACAATTATTTTCATTTTGATGGGTTTTTTTAATCTCCAGACACGTAGAACAGCGAAGGGCACCAGTTTTGCCCCATCATTCACCAACCTGTTCATGGGTTGGTGGGAACTGTTCCATGTGTTTGGAGATAGGAACCCCTTCCGACACATCATCTTTTAATCAACGGTTTATAGATGATCTTATTTTGGTGTGGGATGGGGATATCACTTCCTTCATTTTCTTTAAACACTTATTAAACACTGGAAAAAATAATAAAGGCGCTTTAGAAATAGTCTACAATGGTATGAGTGGGACCCCAAAACAATTAGCTGTGGAGATTTCTGCTGCTTAGGTGAATGATAGTGGATTCTCAGTTCCCTATAACAAATACTGAAAAAACAATGGCATACACCCTAGAGCATAAAATACTTTTGTAAATGAGAACAGTAGTTCTCCAGAAGCAGATTCTGCCATGGTTCCCAAGACGTCAATTAGTGATATGCGCTCCAACATAAAAGTCCAATCCTGGTGTAAATCCTTTAGGTAATAATGTAGAAAAATAGGTACTGGGGCTAGTGAGGTATGTATTCATAATGTAGCATATACCATTAACAAGAACTCTAGCCCTGAAGGCTGAAGGCTGAAATATGAAGAAAATCAGACCTACAGCCTCATTGGGGGAGTCCAGAGGTAGGTAGAAATACCAATACTGTGGGGGACATATTACTCCTTGATAAAGGGCGGATTGCCCAAAATGCGTAGGAGGGTACCTACCTCCGTTTTTTTAAACTATGGAAGAATAAAGCATTTGATATATTTTTATTAGTTTTGTGGGACCTACTTTGTTCAGGGCTGTGCGTTGGAGTTTTTTTCCCATGGTTCCCAAGAAGACAACAATATTTGTATGTACAGTAACAATTTCAAATGTATTTAATAACAAATATGTAGAGGAACGGCAGTGCACTGCCAAGAAGACCAGGAGGAGGCTCACGGTTGCAACAGCAAAAAATGTTTAATGCATAAAAAAGATTGGACTAAATGTCCCCCCTAGCCACAGCAATGCCCTTTCTCAAGGTGTTGGTGGACCATTGCTGTGGCTAGGGGGGACATTTAGTCCAATCTTTTTTATGCATTAAACATTTTTTGCTGTTGCAACCGTGAGCCTCCTCCTGGTCTTCTTGGCAGTGCACTGCCTTTCCTCTACCTGTTCCTGTTGCATCATCTGGTGGACTGCACGCCATTCATTTACCTGCTGTGGGAAACTCCGGGAATAAAAAGTGAGTTTTTTCTATGGGTTGCCATACCCTGTTATTCTCACTATATGGGACTTTGTTTGTACTAATTATTAGTGGTGCCTGTGGCATAAAGTACTAATCCCCTAACCCTATTAGGGTAACTTTATTGTACATATACAGTACATTGGCAGTTTTTCAATTGCAGACGTTATAAATACAAGGACTTGTTCTTCTGATGCACTGGCGTTCTATACATCTCTTAATAACAAATATACCTATATTAAAAATGCTTACCAAATATATAATTTGGTGTACCTAGACTTTGTTCAAGCTTGAATACATTTATACACAATAACAACAACAATTAATAAAATAACATAACCTAAACTATACCTCAAAACTCGGACAATTCTGCCCTCATTGGTGCTATAAATTTAATTCCCAGTATAGGCTTAATTGCTCGAGAAGGCATATGTTTAGTGTGATATCACCATAAAAACATAGAATAGTGTATTCATAATGCGATGTATTATGTTCATAAATTGCAATTGATATTACACTTGAAACCTTAAGAGACAGATAAAAGCTCCTTTTAGCTCAATTACGAGTAGTGTCCACTCTTACTTATTTAAAGAGATAGGATATGGATTTTCTTTTCTTTAGAGTGGGTTGACTTGTGATGAGCAAATATGATGTTTCAATTTTGTAGGACTAATTGAGTCCAATATAGATTATATGGTGTATAATTAAGATATTGTTGATTGGGCGAAAGTTCCTCAGTCAGTGCCTGTCATGGTAGACTAGCACTTTTAACACATTTATATCCAGAGCCATTGATTGAGCAAAGCGAAGAGATAAAATAAATTGTAAATTATATCCACAAATGACATACACACAATTACACTCAAAATACACTTACTGGACGGGGCAAACAAAATATCTTGTTCCCAAAACAAAATCTTGGAAACAAATGTCTCTAGGAGCAATTTCCCAGGAGCAGGAGTTGCTCGCAAACAGAGCTGGAAAAAGTCTTTGATCAGTGGCGCCAGTCGCAACCACTGTGTACTCCGCTGGAGCTGCTTTGTTCGTTCTGCCGCTGTAGTATTGGATCTTGGAACATCAGTTCTTATGAAATCTTTATCCTTGTTACGAATCTTGGTTACGATATTATAGAAATGTAGAATTTAGCTGGAACTCAAGAACCGATGAGCTGCACGGATTCTTATAGGGTTAAAACTCCTATAACTAACCTGTGCAGCCAATCCCTCCGTGGGAATAATTTTCCCCACCTATCCTGGAGTTGTCTATACTTAGCAAACCTGGCAGAGGTGGCTTCTCATTCTGCTAAGGGCATGCGTGAACCTCGTATCTTTCCTGCTTAGCATATGAGACCCAACCTCCTTACCTGGTGACACTCAGATTGGGTGAGTCACCATTTGCTAACTTGCCCAGGCTTTGCACTCAGATGTGGGTACTTGGATTACATCTCCCCAGTTCACACCTTAGTCGGCTTGAGCCTTTCAACTCCAGACTTTTCTAGACATTGTGGCATTGAGCCAGCAGGTTGCTTTAGAACTCCAGAGCTGAGTATGCTCAATTCACTCACAGGAATTTCCTGCCATGCATTTCTAATGACAGTGATTGCAAATATAAGTGTTTCCTCTGTGTCTGGCATACAAATGAAAATCCCTATGTGCCTAATATGTTGAGACAATTAAAATAGGGGGACTTTCATTCACCAATTTTTATTAAACTTTCTAAAAATTATGAATTTTCATGGTTTTACCTGACCGGCACTCACAGCAAATCTCAGCGCTCTAAGAGCTTCCTAGCCCAAGTTACCACAAAGCTGCTATCAATGCTGCCAAGCGTCGAACTTTAAAACAATTTTTCCTTTCTGCGTGCACATGAAACACTGATACATTTATACACTTTATTCCTGGTGGGAGATACACTGAACCTTGGGCATATATCATGCGGGTCAAGCGACTGCGAACCACTGGGAGGATTGGCATAAGCTTTTGCAGTCTGAGCCACAGAGCACCAGGGTCTGGGGATCGGGGATTTGAGAGATCCAGGGAAACCATATCTAAGGGGTAAGACTGTATTAAACATTTTGTTGGCATAAGCACTCACAAAGGCACTGACTGAGGAACTTTTGCACCATCAATAAGATCTTAATTATACACCATACATAATCTATTTTGGACTCAACAATTAGTCCTACAAAATTGAAACATCATATTTGCTCATCAGGAGTTAACCCACTCTAAGGAAAAGAAAATCCGTATCATATCACTTTAAATAAGGAAGAGTGGACACTACTTGTAATTGAGCTAAAATGAGATTGTATCTGTCTCTTGGCGTTTCAAGTGTAATATCAATTGCAATTTATGAATATACTGTAATACATCACATTATAAATACACTATTCTATGTTTTTATGGTGATATCACTCTAAACAAATCCCTTCTTAAGCAATTAAGCCTATACTGGGAATCAAATTTATAGCACCAATGTGGGCGGCATTGTCCGAGTTTTGAGATATAGTTTAGGTTATGTTATTTTATTAATTGTTGTTGTTATTGTGTATAAATGTGTTCAAACAAAAGTCTAGGTACACCAAATAATATATTTCGTAAACGTTTTTAGTATAGGTATGTGTTATTAAATACATTTTAAATTGTTACATGCAAATATTGTTGTCTTCTTGGGATTTTAGGCACAATCTGCTTCTGGAGAACTAAGGTTCTCATTTATAAAAATATTTAATGAGCAAGGGTGTAGTCACCTACAATCACAATTATCAGCCTGCATACTATCTGGATTTAGTTTTATACGTGATCTCAATTTATATATGCAAACAGATATTCAGTTGTGTGAAAAAGAAAGTACACCCTCTTTAAATTCTATGGTTTTACGTATCAGGACATAATAACAATCATCTGTTCCTTAGCAGGTCTTAAAATTAGGTAAATACAACTAAAGTAGACCCTTACTGCTTCCATAGGAATTTAGATGCTAAGTAGCAGATAGGTGCTGCTAATCAAATGCCCTTGAATAATTGATCATCAGCAAGTGTGACCACCTCTATAAAAGCCGATGTTTTAGCAGTTTACTGGACTGGAGCATTCAGGTGTGTGTTAACACAATGCCAAGGAGGAAAGACATCAGCAATGATCTTAGAGAAGCAATTGTTGATGTCCATCAATCTGGGAAGGGTCATAAGGCCATTTCCAAATAATTTAAAGTCCATCATTCTAAAGTGAGAATGATTATTTCAAAGTGGATAACATTCAAGACAATCTTCCCAGGAGTGGACATCCCAGCAAATTCACCCCAAGGTCAGACCGTGCAATGCTCAGAGAAATTGCAAAAAACCCAAGAGTTACATCTCAGACTCTACAGGCCTCAGTTAGCATGTTAAATGCTAAAGTTCATGACAGTACAATTAGAAAAAGACTGAACAAGTATGGTTTGTTTGGAAGGGTTGCCAGGAGAAAGCCTCATCTCTCTAAAAAGAACATGGCAGTATGGCTTAGGTTTGCAAAGTTGCATCTGAACAAACCACAAGCCTTCTAGAACAATGTCCTTTGGACAGATGAGACAAAAGTGGAGATGTTTGGCTATAATGCACAGCGCCACGTTTGGCAAAAACCAAACACAGCATATCAGGATAAACACCTTATACCAACTGTCAAGCACGGTGGTGGAGGGGTGATGATTTGGGCTTGTTTTGCAGCCACAGGACCTGGGAACCTTGCAGTCATTGAGTTGACCATGAACCCCTCTGTATACTAAAGTATTCTAGAGTCAAATGTGAGGCCATCTGTCCGACAGCTAAAGCTTGGCCGAAATTGGGTCATGCACCAGGACAATGATCCCAAGCACACCAGCAAATCTACAACAGAATGGCTGAAAAAGAAAAGAATCAAGGTGTTTCAATGGCCCAGTCAAAGTCCAGACCTCAACCTGATTGAAATACTGTGGCAGGACCTTAAACAAATGCCCACAAACCTCAATGAACTGAAGCAACGTTGTAAAGAAGAGTGGGCCAAAATTCCTCCACAACGATGTGAGAGACTGATAAAGTCATACAGAAAACGATTACTTCAAGTTATTGCTACTAAAGGTGGTTCTACAAGCTATTGAATCATAAGGTATACTTAGTTTTTCACACATGGCTTCTCCATTTTGGCTTTATTTTTGTTAAATAAATCATGACACAGTATAATATGTCATGTGTTGTTGTTCATCTGAGGTTGTATTTACCTAATTTTAAGACCTGCTAAGGAACTGATGATTGTTATTATGTCCTGATATGTAAAACCATACAATTCAAAGAGGGTGTACTTTCTTTTTCACACAACTGTATACACTAAAACCAATGCACAGACACTTTTCTGCGTGCAGACAGCTGCCACCCGAAGACACTGATAAAAGGAATTTGGAAAAGGTCAGTTTCTACGGTTAAAACAAAACTGTTCAAATGAAGATGATTACTTAAAACAGTCTAAAGAACTGTATAATACATTTAGGGACATGGGCTACAAATCCAAGGATTTAGATAAAGTGCTGGAGTAAATAAAGACAGTAGATACAGCATCTACTCTGACAAGAAAAAGACAAAGATTATGAGAAGTGAGTCTCCTCTGTAACAAAATATAGTACAAAAAGTTAGAATTTTACCTAGTATAGTACACAAGCATATCAAATTAAAAAGATTGTTAAAAAACATTGGATAATTCTCCAATTAGATCCAGCAATATAGACACTAGTGGATGAGGGCCCACAATTTGTCTTAAAAAGGGCCAAGACCCTTGCTAATTGTCTCTCTCTGAGTCTCTTCTTGTCAGAGGAAAAGCCATCCATTGATAGACCCAAATGTTTTTTTTCTTTGTCACCACTGTAATATTTGTACAGTTATGCAAGCCTCCCCTAGTTTTGCTTCAACAGTCACGTGTAGAAGTTGTCGTATTAACTCCTTTATCAACTGTGACACAAAATATGTTCTATGTTTATTGACCTGTGGCAAGCAATACATGGGGAGAACTATAAGACCTTATAAACAAAGGATCCAAGAACATGTTTCACTGATAAATAAAGGTGATCAAAACCACCCAGTGTCTTAACATATCTCAATGTTCTCAAGCAGATGTTAAAAAAAAATGTACTTGTAAAGGTTGAATTGGTTCCATCTATGACCAGAGGTGGCAATAAGGTCAATAAACTTGACTATAGGGCAATGTATTGGATTTTTACACTGCACACCAGAATACCAAGGGGACATAATTCAGACTGGGATTTCAGTATTTATTTTTTTTAGCTTACTACTATATATACACCACCATTAGATTGTCAAAATCACCCTCTTTTTCCCTTTTCTCCTCTCCTTTTCCCCCCTCCCCCACTCCCTCCACCCCTTCATTTCCCCCTCCCCCTCCCCCCCCCTCTCTATCTCTCTCTCTCTCTCTCTCTCTCTCTCTCTCTCTCTCTCTCTCTCTCTCTCTCACCTTTCCCCTTCCCCCTTGCTCATCCATACTCCCCCATTCCCAACACCCTCCCTCCCATTTTGTACATTTAATGCATTACCTATTAGGTGAACGACAGCCCTACTGGCTGCCAGTTCCCTGTCTACTTAATTATTAATTTATTAACTAATTCTTGTAGTTCAAGTCCCCTTTTGCCAATTTTCATGTGCCATAGTTTGGTAGAGACCACCTTACTCAGTATAGGATGGGATGTTGGGTCTATTATAATGGATACCTATTCATATATATTAATTGTTATAAATAAATATATTCAGGGGAGGTCTCTTGCTAGAAAATATTGAACAAAACACAATATAAAGTTTATAGTTATTTATGTACATATATGATTAGGAGTTATATTGTCAATTCAGCATGTCATTTCATGACAATAGTTGCGTGTGTTAGAGGCAAAGGGGGTCATGCAGTAAGCGGCGGAAAATTGCATTCGCCAGGGGTTTGAATTCACCATGTTTTTGGCGTGTTGCCCTCACTGTATGCAGGAAGGGCTGAATCCCTGGCGAATCACAGCGAGAGCAACATTGCCAAACATGGCAAGTAACCGGTGGTGAGACAGTCTGCCTGGCGAGAAGTTGCCTAGATGTGTCTGCAGCAGAGAGAGATCCACCGCTCTCTCGGCGCAAACATCGGCAACATTAAAAAATCTTTTAAATACAATTTTATTCATAGTGTACATGTGCAGGGGGTCGCCGGGGCTGAACCGCATTGGTTTCAGGTCCGGGGACCCCCTGCTTCCTGAGATACAGGCCCCTTTATGAGGTGCCTGTATCCCTCTGCATTTAAATGTCCCGATCACGTGACCGCGGAATGTAAACATAGCAGAGGGATACCGGCACCCATAAAGGGGCCTGTATCTCGGGAAGCAGGGGGTCCCCGGACCTAAAACCAAAGCGGTTCAGCTCCGGAGACCCTCTGCACATCTACACTATGAATAAAACACCCATATCAATAAACAATCATTCCTTACATTTGCGGCTATCTGCTGTGGTAACGAAGCAGCATGAATGTATTTTTAATAATAATGTACTGTGAGCAGGGGGTCCCCTAAGCTGAACCGCATTGATTTGTGGATCAGGGACCCCCTGCTTCCTGAGTTACAGGCCCCGGTATGTGTCATTTGGTGCCAGTGTCACCGCCATCTTTATAGCGTCCCATACGCGATGTGCCCGCTATAAAGATGGTGGCGACACTGGCACCGATGCCCCAAACCGAGGCCTGTAACTCGGGAAGCAGGGGGTCCCTGAGCCACAAATCAATGCGGTTCAGCTCAGGGGACCCCCTGCTCCAGCACAATATTATGAAAATACATTAATGCTGCTTCATTACCATAGCGGATAGTCGCTAAGGCAATGAAGTGGTTAAGGCATAATAGCATGTTATTTGGGGACAATTGCCCCCAATAAACATTGCAATAAACAACATAAACCTCCTGTGCCTCCATCAACCCCTATACCCCAATTACATATAGAACATTTTTGGGATGCACAGCAATGATACTATAGGCCGGTGGTGGCCCTCGGGTGTTCCCTGCAGGCCTGCAGTACCAATTCAGTGCACCCCAAAAGAAATTACAACTCATATAGCACTCACCCATGTCCGGCTGCCCCGATGAAGGCCATCCTCATCTTCATCACCGTCCATGCCCCCTCCGATGCTGCAAAACATAAACAAGAATAAAAACAGCCAATGTAATGTCCCCTAACCCCTTAATCACCATAGCGGTTATTAACCGCTATAGTCATTAAGGGGTTAACCCACCCTCACCCACCACTCGGGAGGCCTAAATACCCTCCCCAACTATCCCCTCACCCCGTGAGGACTAACCACTCTCACTCACCCAATACCCAGCCAGGTGGCCTACCCACATACCCTTGGGGCCAATACCCACTTCCCCCACCCCCAGTACCTACAATAAAAACAATACACAACCCCACAATAAACATCATTATATGTATTAAATACATAACCCACCCCCTCTGACCCACCATAAATACATGATTTATTATTTTACATACAGGGTTAATACCCCAGGCCCATGGGAGTCCCCGGTGGGCCTGATGGGTCACCTCACAGACCTCACAGTAGCCCAGCACCATGTTTCAAACAGGGCCTGGAGGCCTACGGGTGGTCCCCGCCAGGCGCCGTGGTCCACCAGGTGGTCTACGCGGGTCACCGTGGGCCACAATGGGGTCCCACGGGTAGAGCCACAGCTGTCTGGGGGGCCCTGGGTAAGACCCACAGGTGTCTGAGGGGCCTCGGTGGTTCCCACGGGAGTCTGGGGGCCCTCGGGTGGTCCCTACGGGTCCGCGGTGCCCCCACAGATGTGGGGCCACCGGTTCTTCACCGCAGGTGTCCCCCGTGGATCCGGCAGTCGTTTACCCGTGAGAATCCCGAGGAGACAGCAGGTGGTCTCCATAGGTCCCCTGCAGACGGAAGGAAAAAACCCTGTATGTAAAAAAAATAAACATGTCCTATACATTAAATACATTAATCCCCCCCCAACACATACAGTACAATAATGTGCAAAATAACTATTATCCAGATAGGGATAATAGATTATTTGCCCATTATTAAACACATTAACTACTATAATAAAATAAAGTTCTACTGACCTCATCAATAAGAAGCCCCCTCGCCAGCAAATTCCGTGTCCTCCATTGCCAATACATTGCAATTACATTCTGATATCAATTAACCCCTTAATCACCTTACCGGATAATAACCGCAAAGGTAATTAAGGGGTTAAGCCACCCTGGCCTGATACCCACCCTTCACCCATTAATTGTATAGTGGCTTCATCATGCAGTTTTTAATATATATATATATATATATATATATATATATATATATATATATTACAACAAGACAAACTGCCTACAACAGACTAAGCAAATAATGAGTACTTAAATTAGTAATATAATAACCACTAACGGTGCTAGGGACTAGAAATAATATAACAATGAAAAGAAAAAGAAAAGCGTCTCAACTCAGCACTCAAGTATACTCAGAACAAATATCAAAGAAAATTATGATTTATTTAACAGCACAAATAATCAAACATAAAATACAAAAAATATTAAAACAACTTATGTGTCAATTTGTCTCTTTGCTCAGTGTCTGTGTGAGTAAAGTTTTTTTTGGAACTATGTGAAGCATTGTATCTTAATTAATGATACAGCTGTAGTTGGCAGGTGGCGCCGCATGACACAATTGCAGGCTAATTCCAGGTTTGCGGGATATTTAAATGTCCATATTAAGGTTAGCTCTTAAGGGACCTTGATAAAGTGCATCATGTGAAACGTGCTGGTTCCTGTCTTGCCTGGATTTTAACATGATCAAATAGATTTTTCGATTTTGTAGTTACCCTCTCTCTATCATCATTTATGGTGGTGTGTTGCAGTTTTTTCTATTTTCTTTTTGATCATCAGTCAGATAGAAAAGCCTCCTGCTTAAACTGCAGGGGATCTCTCTAGCACATTGTAGGCATTTTTTGTCAGAGAGGGATACAAGTGAACCAGACCCTCTATTTTAGGACATAGCGCACGCTGGAACCTGCAAGAGAGTGCATCCTATGGACATCAACACAGACCCAAACTGAGAAAAAGAGCCCTGATAACAGGTGCATCTTTGAACTTTGGGTCAGAGGCTGGTAAGAGGCCTATCCTCCCATCCCTGGAGATAGGGACTAGGAGTGTCAGTCAGCCCTTACAAATGGATAGGCCTGTTTTGTTTATTTTGTATGCTGCCTTAAAGCTGTATTGTTTTAAATACGGGCTAAATAAAAAACAATGTTTAATTCCCCCAAATCTATATCTCCCTGCTTATACCTCTGCACTAGTCTCCTACATACGGTGTCAGAAGTTGGAATGTGAGGTGACACTTGAATTTCAGATTGACCTTTGAAACTGTCCATGAAAATTTGTTTTGCTTTTGTTTGCCTACAGGTCCTTCAACAGCTTGTGCAACATAACTAAGAACAAAAGAACCACATGCAGAAGTGACCAGAATTAAAGGGCTACACCCCCAGGCAGAAAAGCTAAACTGCTGTTGAGAAATCCACCATGCCACGGTCTGACTGGGAGTATTGCGACATACTGTAATACGGTGACCCACACAAGGTACTAAGAATGTTACAAAAGTGTACCTCAAACATTTTTTTTAAATGGGTGCTAAGAAAAATTAAAATCTATGGACACACATGAGAAAGCTACGAACTTTGCAATGGAAGTCTGCTCATCCTGTAGGACTATCAGCTGGGGCTCAAGCAAATACAGAAAAAATTACTGCACTAGCACCTCCCATAGTCAGGGGGAAGAATACACCTAATATTGCCAAAATGGAGGGCAAAATGTGGTGCTGCTTTAATGAACTCGGCCACATGGAAGATTGTCCCTTCCAGTCCTACAAGGATACTGATGAAGAGGGGAATGTCTCGTATGTTGGCCAAGTAATGCAACATAACCACACAACACACCTAGGATGGTTGAGCTGCCTTAACCCTGTATGCACCAGAAAGTCAGGACCAGCTAAATGCAGAAAATTTCCGACAGCTAATGCTACTGCAAGAAAAGTATGGTGGATGCAGTGAAATTGCTGAAGTTTAAAAAAAAAAGGAGTCTCCAGTATTCCAGATTGGACAGAGTCGTTCAAAGTAAAAAGGTGGAAAAATAAACAAGACTCTCACTTACCATGGGAGATAAGACATGTCTGCAGATCCCGTGGAGAAGAATGGGGGCCAAGATGCCCTGCAGCCTAGAGCTTATGGAGGATTCGCCATGAGAATTATAGAATCTGCAGAGGTTGTGTACCTCAAAAAAGTGTCCTGGAAGAGAGAAACCCTCAACAAACCATACCAGGAAAGCGGAGCCAGACTAAGTGAGTGACAATAACTTGATGAACCCTGAATATGCACTGCCAAAAGACCAGGAACAATTATTTTAAAAAGTTCTGGCCAAGCAGACCAGAAACATTGCCCTATTACAGTGCTAGCTGTTAACCGCTCTGGAGACAGCTAGTGCTGAACATACCACCAAGGACGAGAAGCAGAAGGAGGCTCAAAAGGAGGCCCTCCATATCATTATGGAGCTGGGACACTCTCAAAAGCAGCTTAGCAGCCTCAGTATGGAGCTTGCAGTCTCCCAGAAAGAGTTTCACAGTTTCAGTACCGAGCGGGAGTTCTTTCGGAAAGAGGTTCAGGCTCTCAGTACAGAGCTGGACGTCTCTTGCCAGGAGATCTGAGTCTCTGGACATACTTGAATATCTTCCAGAATAAGGTCCACACTCTCGGCATAGAGCTGGATGCCTCACACCAGGAGATCAGTAGTTGCCGCACAGAACTGGAAATCTCTCAAAAGGAATTTCACAATCTCACGTAGAAGCTGGAAGTCTCTAAAAAAGATGTCCACATTCATAGTATGGATCTTGAAATCTCTCAGTAGGGTCTTTGTGCCCTCAACCTAGAGCTGGAAGTATCATGCCAGGAGACCTTGAGTCTCAATTCAGAAGTGCCTCTTTTATATGGCAGGAGGACTACGAGAAGACCCTGGGGATTATAGAGACTGTGGAAAGAAATAAAAAAAACCTAACAGGGAAAGTTTCATATCTGGATGATCAAGCCAGTAAAGAAGTTAAACAGAAGCAAAAACTCCAACAAGGAAAGTTGGAAGTACAATTAGCACTGGAAGAAGCAGAGGGCACTCTTCACCAGGAAAAGCGCAAATCACTGTGTCTGCAATGGGAACTCTTTCAGATCAGAGCAGACTCTGAAAGAAAGAAAAGAAGCATGCTAACCCTCCAGAAATATGGCCAAGCTCTCATTCAAGGAAGGTTGGAGAGAGAAAGTTATCAGCCAAATGCTCTGCAGCTACAGGCTGCCTACGAAGGAATGAAAACTCATAATCTATGTCGCCAGAATAAAGCAGCTTGTCTTTTCCAGACAATATGGAGAATGCAACGACAAGGAAAGAATTATGAACATTTAAAGCAATGTGTAATTTTACACCAGTCAAATAATAGAAAGTGTCTGCAACAAAGATGCAACAGGAAAATGAAGGAAGCTGCTTGTATGATTAAATCCATATATAGGTTCTACATCTCAAATAAGCAAGATATGCATTGCTATAAGCACACCCGCAATGTCATCTCAGTGCTACAATCGGCTTGCCACAAAATGCAGGAAAGAAGAGCCGATATACGCCTGAGAAGTGCAATACAAATCCATTCATGCTACATTGTCCACTTGGCCCCATCAAGATTCCTCACAATGAAAATAGCCACAGATCCAGATCCAGGAGTATGTCATTGGTCACTTTTGTTAACGCTGTTTCGGTGAAGTGGGCGGAAACCAGATTGCAAAGAATAAAGCAGGGAGTTAGAGGAGAGAAAGCGAGTCAAGCGGTTGTATACAAGCCACTCAAGTAGCTTGGACAGGGCTGACGACAAGGAAGGAGAGTCAGAACAAGTTTCCTGAGCCCAGTGGCTGTGTGCAGCCCGACCAACCGGCTGGCATTTAAGGTTGGGCCAGGCAGAGGTCATGCCCAACTTCTTTCCCCGGCTACCAATCCTATCGTTGCTACCGGGTCCTGGCTCTCCCCATTGTCGGCCTGCCTCACTGTCCAATGCAAAGCCACTCTCTGAAGCCGGCACACACACCGGCATGAGAGAGATGCTCGGTGCAGGACAGTGAGGGAAGCCCGCAGCTTGGGAGATCCACGGTCCAGCGGCAACAAGATGAACGGCCACTGGACAAAGAAGTTGGACACGGCCAGAGGTCGGGACCAACTGCTTTGTCCGGCCCAACTGCCTTGTCCGGTCTCCGGGTCCCAGATCTCCACAGCTGCAGGCCTCTCTCATTGTCACACGCAGGATCTCTCTTTGACATTGGCATGCACACAGGCATCAGAGAGAGTCCCGGAATGACCAAGTGAAGGAGAGAGGCAGGCCTGAACAGCATGGGAGAGAGGGAATCTGATAGTAGGCCCGCAGCAGCTGGAGATAGCAGGCATACCAGAGGCCGGGGACCATGTCCAATGTAGATATGTGTTTTGTATGTATTCGGGAGGTGATTTTTTTTGTATTATTTGGGGGTGTTTTTTAATATGTATTTGGGGGTAGGGTGGGGGTGTTTGTATGTATTGGGGTGGGGGTTGTATTTGATGGGGAGTGGGTTTGTATATACTGTATTTTTTTGTATGTATTTGTAGGATTTAGGGGTTTATATGTATTTGGTGTTTTGGGTACTGTATGTATTTTGAGTATTTTTTGTATGTATTGGGGGGTGGTGTTTGTTTTGTAATTGGGGAGGTTGATGTTTTTTGTATGTGTTTTGTGACTAGGGGGGAGGGAATGAGATTGAGGAGAGGCGATTGAGTGAGAGGAATTTAGTGAAAGGGTGGTAATTTATGGAAGGGGGAAGAGTGAGAGGAGAGCGGTGGTGTAAATGAGGGAGTGAGGAAGAGAGAAAGGGGGGGGAGAGAGACGGGAGAAATATAGGGGTAAGAGTGAGTGGGGGGAGATAAATACATGGGAATAGGGGGGAAATAGAGGAGTTGTAAATGGGGGTGCTCGCAAGACCACCAACCCAAGGATTGGAAAAGGGGGTGTGTAAAAACTCTAGTCCTTGACCCTGGGAAATCTTTCAGTGCCCTGAGCTTGGAGGCAAAATGGAGAAAAGAGTTAGGACGGCAGTTAGACAGAGAGTCCGGATCAGGAGAGGTTTTTTTTTAAAATGGGGGTCATGAGTAAATGTTTGAAGGAAGATGGCAATGTGCCAGAGACAAGAGAGAGGTTTTCAAAGGTGAGTTAGTATGGGGAGTTAGTATGGGGCTTAGTGTGCACGAGAGGGAGTGGATGAGATTTGATGAAACAGATAAAGGGGGAAGGTTGTAGGGTGGGATGATGAGAGGAACACATAAACCTCCTCTTCAGTTACAGGGGGAAATGATCTGAGGTTGATATAGGTGTGCAAAGTGAGGTAAGGATGTTATGTGGAGAATGACCTGAAGAAATGTCATGTCTCAATCTTATCTGTGAAGTACATGAAAAGGTTTTGAGCCATGAGAGTGGAAGGGTGTCAAGGTGCTATTGGGAAAAGAAGGGAGTAAAAGGACCCAAACAGGCATTGAGGGTCAGAGGACTCAGAACATGAGGGAAAAAAAATTGGGTTGCTTGGCATGTCAAAGGGAGTTTTGTAAGAAGAAATTAAGTATTTGTAGTGGAGAAATCTGCTGTAGAGCATTAATTCCTCCAGTGACGTTCTGCAGTGCATGAACACTTTTGGAGGTACTGAAGCAGGGGGAGATTGTGCGCCATGGTTGTAATTTAAGTTGTCAAAGGGGATGTGTGGTGGCAGGAGCTGTCTTGCCTACGACTGATCAGTATGCTGTTGTATAGATTGTGTGCCAGGTCTGGTCAGGAAAGGTTACGTATGGAGAGTTGAGGTTGTAAAGATATTGAAATTTGGAGGGGGTCCAGAGCATGTAGGTTTGTGTATGTGCGACTGAATGTAGGTGTTTTGGACCTGCACAAGGTAGAGTGAGGCTAAAGGTTAGAAGGAGATGCTTAAATAAAGGGAACAGAAGGATAGAGAAGTTAAAAACAGAGCAGAAGTGGGGAAAACTAGATTAAGGGAATATCCATAGCAATGAATAGGAGAGATAATCCACTGGGAGTGACCATAAGAGGAGATTAAACAGATGTGATGGGCAGCTGAAGTGGCATTGGGATCATAAATAGATATGTTAAAGTCTCCCAGGATGACAGTAGGTGTGTCAGAAGAGAGGATGTGAGGTAGCCAGGCGGCAAAGATGTCAATAAATTGAGATGTAGTTCCAGGGTGACAATAGATAACAGTGACATGGAGGGAATTGGGGGAAAATATATTGACAGCATGGAATTCGAAGTATTAGGAGAGGGAGTGGACGGGGATATGGCATAAAATGTGCAGCATGGGGAAAGTAGTATGTCAACTCTACCACATTGTCTATTCCCTGGTTGGGGTGTGTGAGTAAATGAGAGACCACCAGAGGAGAGTGCAGCTAGGGAGGCAATGTCTGAAGGAGTGAGCCAGGTCTCTTGAATGGCTAGAAGGTTGAGGGAGTTGGAAATGAATAAGTGATGTATGTAATGAATGCACATGCATTCCATAGGGCACAGGAAAAGTGAAGTGATGGGTGAAATGAGGAACAAATTGGAATGATTAGCAGAGCATGGTAAGAAGGAGACTTGGGTTTAGGGTGTGAGATGTGGATAGGGCCAGGATTAGCTGACATTTTGCCACAGAGTAGGAGTAATAGTAAGGAAAGGAAGAAAGGGTAGGACATGGAGTTACTGGTTTTTTTTTTTTTTGGTAATGGGGTGTGATGTGAGAAGCATGTGAAGGTGATGACTGCAGAGTGAGAGACATGACAGTTTGGAATGGTAATGAACAAGAAGAGTTTAGGATGACTGTGTGGAAGCTATCGGTGGAGGCAAAATGTGCAAGTGAGTTAGTGGAGGAAAATAAGGGGAGCGAATTAAGGGTGGCGCAAGGCTGAAAGGTGATTGAGATCATAAATTAGCATGAAACTGTGGTGTTTCCAGTTGCCATATGCAGTGTATTAACAGCAGATGTGTTACTTTTGGCTGCTGCCGAAATGTGTGCTGCAGTTGGCCCTGCTAGGGTGTGTTAAGGGGTTGCAGAGGGAATTGGGGAATAAGAGAGGAAGGTGTGATGAGTGTGTATATACAAAGATTCTCACTTTAAGATGCAAACTCCTTAGTTGCTATGCTATAACTTTAAGGCTGCATCCCCGCTAGCGCTGAGCGCGCTGAACGGGCAGTGCTTGCGGCAGTTACTTACATATATAATATATGTAAGTCCCCGCTCATGCTGTGTGCGCACGCTCGTGCGCGGCACACACGCTCACCCGTGTTTGGCGCTTAGATAAATAAAAAATATATACTTTCCCACGTGCTCAACTACCTGCAATGCCCACCCACCCCCGCCGCACGCGCGTGTAAATGGAGGACACCCAGCGCTCATGCTTGGAGCGCTCTCCAAGCATGAGTGCACTCAGCGCCAGCGGGGACTCAGCCTTAGACTTATATTTAAGCGATCATTTATTTTTTCTTATATACAGTAGTGCTGACAGTGCTGCACATTTGCTGGAGCTTACAATCTACATTTTTGTTCCTGAGGCAAAGGTCAAAAGGATAGCTGACATGGAGGTATCAACAGGGTTAACCAACTTCAGGCAGTGAAAATACCACTGAACTACTCCTCCAGGGAAATTTAAAAAAATCTGTATTTAATTTTGATTATTTTTTTTTTAAATATGCATTCCTTATATTGAATTATTTGAACAATAGAGATCCAAGTAAACAGGAACTCTCTGAAAACCTGTGACTAAGGGACTAATTCAATAAACACCATAGTGGTCAATTTCTAAACCCCCTTTGGCTTCAATAGGGCTTTTCGGCCAATTGCACCAAGTATAGGTACATATTGAATTAGTCAGAAAGAAAGGAGTGAATTCAATAAACATATATGCTAACATAATACCAGAAATGCATCAAACAAGTAGCTTTACAGGAAAAGGTAAAATGTGTATCCCCACGCACTCAATAATTTGTTTTTAAACTGCTGTGCATATTAGGATATTTTGTAGATTAAAGACAAAAGCTGTTTTGAAAGTGTGCATTGAAGATTTTAAAAACCCTTCCATGTACCGTGCATTTCAATATAACTTTCTAAAGCAGCAGTCTCTACGTGGTTTTATTTTATTTTCCCAGACAAAACATCTCCACTCATCTTGGAGTTGTCTTGTTACTTCCAGCTGTTACTCAAAAATCTAAAAAATAAATGGAAATGTTGAAACCTGGGGAGGCTATTACTTCCCTGCAGAGCTGATTTTAGTTCCTAAATGAACTACTGCAGTTCATCTTCTATTCCATGGGAATGTCCCATTCTGCTTTAGGTGTTTTTTGCAGCAAACAATACGTAAATGATGCCCTCTCACACTGGGAAGTCTCTTCTCTTAAACACATATTATGTGTGGTATCATCAGTTCTTTCAAATCTAAAGTAAAGTTTTAGACATTACTTGATACCGGAGGCATGCTGTGTTGGCAGGTAAATTGATTTGACAAAGAGAAATAACCAATCAGCATGTTTTAAATAAAATGTGCAAAACTATTTAACAATCATTTAAACAAAGCTCATACAGTTTTTCAACCTATTTTATTCATTTTTAATTATTGTTTGGGCTTGATAGATAAATAAGAAATCTCTTCTTAAAACCAGTACATTTTACTGACATAAGTATGAGTTCCATTTAAAAAAAAAAAAATATATGTTTGTATTACCTAAACATAGCCAATGGTCATATTGTAACTTTGTTACCCAATGCTGTAAAAAGATATGTCATGATTCATTCTTCATTTGAAGAATAAATTGTGTGGAAGACAATGACTGTCCCTAAAAATGAATAGCTAAAGATTAGGCAATAGGCAATTCCATTTGATAGTGTCCAGCACTAAAATGTTAAAGCCCTACGTTGATGGCAGAGCCTTTACAGTTATCACTGATCATAAACCCCTCCGTTGGTTACAGAGGGTGTCAAGGGAGAACGGTAAACTGCTGCACTGGTGTCTTGCCCTGCAAGAATTTGACTTTATGATTCAGGACAGGAAGGTCAGTGAGTGTGTCGCCGGGGGCTCCCAGCGACGTCAGAGACAGGGCGTCGCCATCTTTTCTGTGTCCGCACATGCGTGGAGGCTCGCGCACGCACAGAATAGCTGAGGCGGCCATGTTGCAATTGGTGCGAGGTTCGTGCATGCGCAGTAGGAGTTTGGAGTCGCGGCGCCATTACAGTTAGTGCAGGGGCTCTCGGAGTTTGCGCATGCGCAGTTAGCAGCGGTGGTGACCATTACATTGTTGCGTGTGCCCAGTAAGGATCACACACGTGGCCCAAATACAAAAGAGGTCTGCCAGGGACTACAAGTCCCAGGATGCTTTGAGGCAGAGATACCACCTGATGCCAGGGAGACAATATGGCTTATAGCTTCCCCTGAGAAAGGGGCTCTGAGGATAGGGAGGCAGTAGGAGCTGGGATACAGAGAGGGGACATAGAGAGGGGAGGGTGTGTTTGTGCAGGGAGGCAAGTAGCTCCTGCACTAAGCCAGAAGTCTCCCCTTAGGCCCCAGCTAGGCCCTACTTGCCCTCAGCTTGTGACTGCTACATGGACGCCCCATAGGATAGGAACAGGGTCCTGTACAGCAAGCTTCAGTGAGGGTCACAGACAGGAAGCATGGAATTCCTGGCCACTTCTGTGTTGTTGAATTAGCCTCTGTAACATCAGAGGCAGAGACATTCTAATGGTGGATCACTACCCATCATTAATCATCTGCTGGGTAAAGGGATCATTTCCAAGCCAAGCATCTGAGCGCCCAGGTGTGGACACACCTGGCAGGTACCATCATCCCTAAACGTGCACCAACTATACACATCATCTTAGAGGGCACACTTGGGTGGGGGACTCTGGGTACACGGTGTTGGGGAGAATAAGGTGTGGGGTAAAGGCCCTGCGAGGCGACCAGGCAGTTGTATTATTAGTGTTACAGGGGTGACACTAGTGTTGGTGATGTTATTGTTGTTATGTTCTTTATCTGTGTAGCCAGGGTCCCTCCGGTCCCCCTGTCTGCCGGTTTCTTTCCCCCTTGCGTGTGTGCTGCTGCGGGGGTGAGCGCTTTCCCAGGGGCTCCTGGTGGCAGCTGCTGCAGGATGCTGCCATGTTTAATGTGTTCGTGCATGTGCGGAGGCTTGCACGTAAGCAGAGCTGTCGCAGTGGCCATGTTGTGGTTGGCGTGAGGTTCACGCAATGCGCAGAGGTTGGTAAGGGTAACGGTGGCCATTACATGTGTGCAAGAGGTCTTGGAAGTTGCGCATGCTCAGTTAAGATTAGCGGCGGCCATTACAGCTTCAGACATACGCAGCAGAGATCGTGCACGCGGCGCTAATAGAGAAGAGGTCCTGAGTGGACTACGATTCCCAGCAGCCTCTGGGGACTGCTCTTTCACCCCTATCACCTACTGCATTGAAGCCAATAGGGTTGACAGATTCTCATGCTGCAAATAAGGTACAATGTTGTGTGCAGACAGGGATTGTCAGTTAGAAGCTGGGACACAGAGAGGGGAGGGTGTGTTTGTGCAGGGAGGAAAGTAGCCTCCTGCACTAGGCCAGAAGTCTCCCCTTAGGCCCCAGCTAGACCCCACGCCCCTTCAGCTTGTGAATGCTTTAGGGAAGGCCCCATAGTTAGGGACTTTGCCCTGTTAGCAGTCAGTTTAGTCAGTGACACAGCTGCAGTGCTGTGTGCTCTGTCAAGAAGTCAGTGTACAAGGAATCATTCTCTGCGTCTGCAGAGATAAGAGACTTTCTAAAGGTGGAGGTGCTGACCGACGAGAACGTTCCAGAGGATTCACCCCAGGCTCTCACTAGCGGAGGCTCAGACCTCCTGTGAGCCTGACAGGTATACTGCACCACCCCTGGTAACATATAGGTTCCCCCTCACATACACTCTATATGCAATTGGGTGGGGGAATACCCGTTACATCTTTATACAGTAAACTGTTTTACCTATATACTTTGGTGTATGTGGTTACTGTATGTGGGTCCTGTGTCACGGGTTATTTTACACTTAGAATCCTGCACAGGTGGAGGCTCTGTTTATGTGAAGATTGTTCCAGGATACACCCCAGGTTCCCATCAGTGGAGGATCAGGCCTCCTGTGAACCTGACAGGTATTACACAACACCTGTTAATATGTGTAGTTCTCCCACAAAGGTCCCTAGATGAGATCGGGGGGGAGGAGGGGGGATACATGTGTTACAATTACATTTTAAATTACTCTAATATTAAGGCAACTGGACAGGACTGTACTTACCAGATGCTTGACCATCTTGCCTTCTATAGTTGATCCCTATGGTTTTTTATTTCTTCTTCCACATTGATCCCTGAAGAGATGTGTGCAGAAGTACGCAATGGAGACTGGTTTTAAGGTGAAATTAAATAAGGCTTGATTGCGCCTGTTGCTTTAAACACAGCAAACATGTGAAAATCCACAAACAAAATCTGCTCCACGTTGGAGTATATTTACACTTGTAGTCCAGCGATTCCCCAGCCCAAATCATAGAGATATTTATATATATATATATATATATATATATATATATATATATATATATATATATAGACAGACATAGATCATCAGTCTTATAAGAAAAGTCTTATCTGTCTTGTAGTTGTAGGGGGAAGGCTTCTCTCTTTCCTGGGTTGCTGCCTTTTCCTCAGGTTATCTCAGCATTCAGGTGTAGAAGTCTTGTGAGCTCCAGACATCTGTGATCCCTTTGTCAGTCTCATCTGTGAGACTCAGAAACCTCTGCTCTGTCTGTTTCCTTGGTCAGCCCAGTTGTGGACTAAGGAATCTCTCTTCCTGTCTCAAAGGCAGGCTTTTCTAACCAACCTCTAATCAGCCAGGTGGTGTTGGTTAATTGACTACCAGCAGTTAACCACCACACTGCTGGATAAGAGGCACCTTTTTGAACAGGGACAAATCCCCTGTTACATTCCTCCCCTGGTTGTGGGAAGCTCGGTTTTGCCACGGCCAAAGCCCATACTTCCACTCTCATTCGAGATATCTCAGTGATTTGAATGAGAGTGGAATGGAGGAGAACCCTCAGTCCCGCTGGGATTGGAGCCCTTCCTCCAGTTTAGTAGTGTCTCTTCTAGAAGGTGCTTGAGATCAGCAGTCCTCAGTCGCTCAAGGAGAACCTTTTCCAGGTCCAGTCTTTCTACTGATCATGTGGTCATGAGCTTTCTCCTGTGCTGTGCGGTCCTCTTTTTGTAGGCAGACTGTATGGCGACAGTCGCAGAGCGTACATGCATATTGCTTTCTTTCGCCATCTTTCCCATGTACTCCACTTTAGCACCAAATGTCCACTTCATGGTATCACAAGAGCGCCCAAGAACAGCCCCCTGAGCCCTCAGTTCTTGAAGCTGTCTTCCTGCACTTTTCCCTTTCAATGTAGTTGCCAGTTCAGCTTCTTTGGGATTGAGTTGCGATTCCAGCTCCATTTCCAGAGAATGTCCTATCTTTTCAGCTTCCTCAGCTAAGGATTCTTCTGACTTTGATTCTGCACTCCTACCTCTAACCTGTTGGGCGGATGCAGGTTTGGCTAGTGCTTTCTTAGGTGGCTCAAACTTCGTAATCTTGTTTTGAAGGTGAGTGGTGTCCCCAGCTCTCACTGTACCCTTGTCCTCACGGGCATTAGTTACTGTGGGATACCGATGCTTAGGCAGAGCCAATACCTTTTTCCGTATTGGAGGCATCTGTAAGTTACTGGTCTACAGAGTCTCACTCTGTATCTTGAGTGTATCCTGCCATTCTCCTTTCAGGGTCTTTATTTCTTCCCTGTGCTTTCTCTGAGCTTGCTTCCACCTATCATTCATTATTTTGTGGAGAACTGTGAACTTCTTCGCTTGGTCTGCCGATACTCGTCTCAGTTTCTGGACCATTTTACGCTCCCTCTTGTACCGAGTCACCAGGCAACTAAGCTTAGCCTCTAGCGATGCTTTAGTGATGGTCAGGGTAGCCTTCAGTTTATCATGCTGCTTTGCGAGGACACACTGGGTAATCAGACGTTCCTGCCGCACTTGTAAGTCATTAGCAGCCTGCAGATTTTCTTCCTGCAGAGTTCGTTGCTTCTCCTTGGCATTCTGGAGGTGTGTATGCAGACCTTGCAGTTGGTTCTGCAGTCGGTGCTCTGCTTCAAACTTCTCACCTTCCAACAGTTTCTTTATTTTTTCAAGCTCGTGCAACTTTTCATTCTTTCCATTGACATGGTCTGTCAACTCCGAATTTTCTTTTTTAATCTTAAATTTTCTCTTTTTTTAGTCTCTGTACTATTCAGGGCCTCCTTGTAGTCCGCCTTCCATTTTCTCACCTCTGCTTGGAGACTGACTGTCTCCTGGCGTGAGATTTCCTTCTTTAGGTTGAGGGTCTGAAGTTCCTTCCGAGAGACTTTGAGATCTGAATTAAGATTGACAATAGTTTCTTTAGAATTGTCCAGCTCCTCAGCGAGACTGTGAAGTTCCTTTTTGGAGACTTCCAGTTTTGTGTTGCAGGTGCCGATCTCGTGGTATGAGACATCCAGTGCTGTGCGGAGTATATGAACCTCCTTCTGGGATACGTCCACCTCTGTCCTGGCCAAAGAGTATATTGTTGTGAGGACTCGGGGGTCACGTCGGTTGCAGCGTGACCTCTCCTCACCTCTGTCCACTCCCACGGCTGTGCGGCTCCCTCCTCGCCCGGCCTCCCTGCTGAGGGGACTTCCCCGTCCTCCCCGTCAGGCTGCTGCTGCCCCGCGCAGGGCTGGTGCTCGGATGCCTGCCGTTGCTTCAGCGCGAGCATCCCCTGCTGTTACGGAACACATTCCAGCACCAGCTAATTTATTCACTGCTCTTGCAGTGAAGCCACACCTCCCTCCCACACGCTGGTTACTAGTTAACCCTAAACCTTATCACCTGGCAGCCTATTATGGAAACCAATCCTGGACTGCTCCTAGGGCTCCTCCAGGCCTGCCTCCGTAACCATTGGTCAGCCACAGTACTTAATTCCTGTTCTGCCTCTCTCACATCGCTCGACATAGTCTCTGCTACAGACGTCTATTCTGGCTCTCCCTTTGTCTTTGAGCATTCAGGTTACGACCCGGCTTGGCGGACGAACTTACCTGGCTCTGGATCCCGGCGCCCTCTTGACCCTGCAGCTTCTTCCATCCCTCGACCTCAGCTTGGACCTCGACCTTCCGGATCTCTCTCTCCCCGACTTTTGGCTAACGGCAAACACTTCGCTTCTTCATTACCGGTACCGGCAAGTATTGCCACACCTGTTCACACCTGGTCTGGCAATGCCAAAACACCACACTCCGGACACTCTCCTTCTGCTGCGGGTGCGTGCACATATACATCCTCACCTCAGTATAAGGGACGAGTCTGGTCTGCGGGCAGCACCGGCGTAATATTATGTCGAGCCCACAAGACGCAGACCACACTGACATGGCCTCCATGATGACGGCCATGTATCAACAAGTCCAGGCCCTAACTGACCAAATGGCTCTCCTCACTCAACAGGTACAGGACGTTTCTTTTCAGGCACCACCTGGGACCGCACCGCCACTGTCGCCAGAACCGGGTACTGCCGCGACTTCCGGCCCGAAAATCCCGGCACCTGAACCGTATGCAGGGGATCCACACGCCTGTCGCAGTTTTTTCAATCAGTGCGAGATCAGTTTCAGATGGCTCCACAGCAGTACTCCACTGGTCGCAAGAAAGTGGCATATGTGTACAGCCTGCTTACAGGGAAAGCACTTGCATTGGCCTCCCCAATTTGGGAACTCCGTCCCGATATCACCCGTGATTACGCAGCCTTTAGACGAGACTTTCGACAGGTCTTCGATACCCCCGCACGCCAAGAAACTGCCTCTGACTCTTTGCTTGAACTTTCCCAGGGACGTCGTTCCGTGGCCCAGTACGCCTTGGAGTTCAGGACCATAGCAGCTGAGACACAATGGGGCCAGGAGGCTTTAGTCTCAGTCTTCTGGCGAGGCTTAACGGATTCCGTCAAGGACGAGCTCACCTCACAACCCAGGCCAGGGCTTCTGGAGGAACTCATCTCCCAGGCCAAACGAGTGGATCAGCGTCTTCAGGTACATCGCCTCCAATGCCAGCTTCCATGATTTACACCCTTCCGTGCTCCTTTTCCGAGATTCTCTCCAACCACAGGACCTGCCGTCACCCCACTACCTGCTTTGGAGGCTCCGGAGCCGATGCAACTTGGAGTCCAGCATTCCCGGACACCAATACAGCAAGCTCGCCAAGTCGGTGGATTATGTTATTACTGCGGATCCTCCGAGCATCTGATCCGTGAATGTCCACTACACCCGGGAAATGACCAAACCCAGTGAGTACGAATGGGCTCTCCCTGGGTGCTAAATCTCCTTGTCCTCTTTCCAGGAAGGAACTTCCCAAGAAATTTACCATTCCTATCTCTCTCTCGGGTCCTACCTTCCATACATCCTCTGCGGCATTTATCGATTCCGGCGCGGGAGGAAATTTCATGGACCAAGCCTTCTCTGAAAAGAACCAGATTCCACTCGTTAGGAAGAAGTCTCCCTTTGCCTTGGTAGGGATTGACGAGCGTCCGCTCACCCCGCCATATATTTCCTTGGAGACTTGCCCCATCAACCTTTCCTCTCATTCAAACAAGGAGACCTTGGCCTTTGATGTAATCCACGCCCCTGGAACTCCGGTCACTCTCGTCTTACCCTGGTTACAGAAGCACAATCCTCTCATCAACTGGACATCCCAAGATCCTATTGCTTGGAGGTCGAGGTCAGAGGAGCTGTTTCCACCAGCCATACTTCCGCCTCGACTGCTGGCCAATGCATCCAACCTAGGGGAGGATTGCCCGCTTCGTATGCTGCTTTTCTGGATGTCTTCTGCAAAACCCAATCCGAACTACTACCTCCTCACAGATCTTATGATTGTCCTATAGACTTGGTACCTGGATACACATTGCCCAAATCCAAATCCTACCCCCTCTCTCTTCCTGAGATGGAAGCCATGAACGAATATATCCATGAGAACCTTAAACGGGGCTTTATTCGGCACTCCAATTCACCCGCAGGAGCTGGATTCTTCTTCGTCAAGAAAAAGGACGGTACTCTCAGACCGTGTATTGATTACCGGGGACTGAACCGCATCACGGTGAAGAACCGTTACCCACTTCCTCTCATTTCTGAATTATTCGACAGACTTCAAGGTGCTAACGTGTTCTCGAAGCTTGACCTTCGCGGGGCATATAATCTCATTCACATCCGGGAGGGCGACGAATGGAAGACTGCCTTCAACACCCGTAGCGGCCACTACGAGTATCTCGTGATGCCGTTCGGATTATGCAACGCTCCGGCGGTTTTTCAGGACTTTATCAACGACGTCTTTCGGGATGTCCTTAATCAGTTTGTAATTGTTTATTTGGATGACATCCTTATCTTTTTCAAGAATCTACAGGACCATATCATCCATACCAAGTTTGTACTCTCCCGTCTCTGAGAGAACCGTTTGTTTGCCAAGATGGAGAAATGTCTCTTTCACCAGTCTACCACCTCTTTTATGGGATATATTATTTCCAACACGGGATTGGCCATGGATCCTGAGAAACTTAAAGCCTTAATTGATTGGCCGCAACCCGACTCCCTCAAGTCTATTCAGCGGTTCCTAGGCTTTTCCAATTATTACCGGAAGTTTATTCGTAACTTCTCCACAATCATCGCCCCGATCACAGCACTGACCCAAAAAGGAGCTGATCCTACGTCTTGGTCTCCTGAGGCAGTCATAGCTTTTGAAGCACTAAAACAAGCTTTCGTCTCAGCTCCCATTCTTCGACACCCGGACACCAATTTTTCTTTCACCCTAGAGGTAGACGCTTCAGACTGCGGGGCCGGCGCTGTCCTATCCCAAAAATTTTCTCCCCAGGATAAACTTCACCTTTGCGTTTTTTTCTCGAAGAAGTTTTCCCCAGCTGAGAGGAACTATGATGTGGGCAATAGAGAACTTTTGGCCGTCAAGTTGGCACTTCAGGAATGGAGACATCTGTTGGAGGGGTCAAAAGAGCCGTTCACTATTCTCACGGACCACAAAAATCTTTTATACATCAAGAATGCCCGTCGCTTAGGCACCCTCCAAGCCCGCTGGTCGTTATTTTTCTCCAGGTTTAATTTTATTTTGTCTTACAGTCCCGGCACTAAAAACGTCAAGGCGGATGCTCTCTCTAGACAATATTCTTCTGATGAGAGACCAGAGAAAACTTCAGAGTCTATCCTTCCCAAACAAAAAATCCTCGCGGTCGCTGCATTCAAAAATCTTGAGAGGATCATCAAGTCTCAAAGCCACCTTCCTAGCGATCTTGAGATCCCGAAGGATACCTTATACGTGGAGGCCAAGTTTATTCCGGAGATTCTGGAATGGGGACATGCTTCCCGCTTGGCAGGACACCCAGGCTACAAGAAGACTTTGGATCTCATCCGTCGTACCTTTTGGTGGTCCAACATGGTCAAATCTATTCTTGAGTTTACCCGGGCCTGTCCGGTATGTGCACGCAACAAGATTCCTCGCCAGAGACCCCATGGTCTTCTTTTGCCCTTATCCATCCCGGAACGCCCCTGGTCCCACATATCCATGGATTTTATTGTCAAATTGCCTAGGTCGAATGGCATGAACACATTCTAGTAGTCGTGGATCGGTTTTCCAAGATGGCACACTTTATTCCTCTCAAAGGATTACCCTCCTCACCCGCCCTAGCCGATATTTTCTCCAAATTTTTTTTCCAGATCCATGGCATACCCACGTCCATCGTATCGGATCTTGGCTCTCAATTTGTTTCCAGATTCTGGAGATCCTTCACAAGAAGACTGGGCATTGCTATCTCCTTCTCTTCGGGTAATCACCCTCAGTCTAATTGACAGACCGAGAGGGTCAATCAATTTCTCGAGAAGTATTTAAGGTGCTTCGTCTCTGACTCCCAGGATGACTGGACGGAATTGCTTTCCTGGGCTGAGTATGCCTTTAATTCCACCAGGAATTAATCCACTGGGGAGACACCTTTCTTTATTAATTACAGCTATCACCCGGCTTGCCTACCTATTTCCAAGATCTCATCTGGAGTTCCAGCTGTGGATGAACACATCTCCCTCCTACAGGACTCTTGGGCCAGAATTCAATCTGCACTTCAAAGGGCCTCCCTGTCTTCTAAAGTCCATGCTGACCGCCGTCGCCGACCTGCACCCAACTACAAACCAGGGGACAAGGTTTGGTTGTCTACTAGAAATATCTGCCTCAAAACCCCTTCCCCCAAATTGGCTCCTTGGTTTCTGGGGCCATTTCCTATCATGGAGCAGGTCAACCCGGTGGCTTTCCGTCTTCAACTACCCCCAAGCATGCAAATTCCTAATGTTTTCCATACATCACTTCTCAAACCGTTCATATCTAGCCCTCTGTTCCCGGACCACACTCTTAAACCAGATCCTGTGATCATACAGGGCAACGAAGAGTACGAGGTCCAGATCATACTAGATTCCCGTCTCTCCAGAGGGAAAGTCCATTTCTTGGTTCATTGGAAGGGTTTCGGACCCGAGGAGAGGTCTTGGGTACCTCTTAGTGACATCCACGCACCAGGACTTCTTAAACGCTTCTGGAAAAAGTTTCCATCTAAGCCATGGAAGGATCGTCCTGAGGCCGACCCTGAAGGGGGGGGGTACTGTGACGACTCGGGGGTCACGTCGGTCGCAGCGTGACCTCTCCTCACCTCTGTCCACACCTGCGGCTGTGTGGCTCCCTCCTTGCCCGGCCTCCCTGCTGAGGGGACTTCCCCGTCCTCCCCGTCGGGCTGCTGCTGCCCCGCGCAGGGCTGGTGCTCGGCTGCCTGCCGTTGCTTCTGCGCGCGCATCCCCTGCTTTTACGGAACACATTCCAGCACCAGCTAATTTATTCACTGCTCTTGCAGTGAAGTCACACCTCCCTCCCACACGCTGGTTACTAGTTAACCCTAGACCTTATCACCTGGCAGCCTATTATGGAAACCAATCCTGGACTGCTCCTAGGGCTCCTCCAGGCTTGCCTCCGTTAACCATTGGTCAGCCACAGTACTTCATGCCTGTTCTGCCTCTCTCACATCGCTCGACATAGTCTCTGCTACAGACGTCTATTCTGGCTCTCCCTTTGTCTTTGTGCATTCAGGTTACGACCCGGCTTGGCGGACGAACTTACCTGGCTCTGGATCCCGGCTCCCTCTTGACCCTGCAGCTTCTTCCATCCCTCAACCTCAGCTTGGACCTCGACCTTCCGGATCTCTCTCTCCCCGACTTTTGGCTAACGGCAAACACTTCGCTTCTTCAGTACCGGTACCGGCAAGTATTGCCACACCTGTTCCCACCTGGTCTGGCAATGCCAAAACACCACACTCCGGACACTCTCCTTCTGCTGCGAGTGCGTGCACATATACATCCTCACCTCAGTATAAGGGACGAGTCTGGTCTGCGGGCAGCACCGGCGTAACAATTGTGCGCACATATTTCTGTAGCTTCACGTTATTCTTCAGTAGCTCTGCGTAATCATCTTTCTTTTGTTTCAATTGTTCACGGAGCAGATCACTGTCACGCCTGGCAATTTTCAGGGCATCTTCACGGCTGGTCAAGGGATCGTCAATGATTGGTTCCGGCTCCGCTTCCCTGGTATGGTTGGTTGAGGGTTTCTCACTATTAGCACCGGACAGACACTTCTTTGGGGTACACGACTTCTGCCTTGGGCTCTCTGGATATTCGGTTATCCGCGGGACGAATTCTCCATTTTCTCTAGGCTGCAGGGCATCTTGGTCCCCCTTTTCCTCTGCGGGATCTGCGGACATGTCTGTTCCTTCCACGGTAAGTGAAGACCCGCTTTTCTTTTTCTTTTTTCGCCTCTTTGTTTTGGATGATCCGTCCCATCAGGAATACTGGAGTCTCCATCTTTATTTGGAATTTTAGCAGTTTCACTGGATCCACCATGCTTTTCTTGCGATTGTATTAGCTGGCGTATATATGCGGTGATCTGCTGCTCCCGCTCTTGCCGATCGCATTCATCATCATAGAAAGCTGTATTTTCGGTTCGTACCGAGTTCAGGCACCCCCACTATTCTTGGGGTGTTTTGTGGGGGTGACTCAGTTTGGGTTCCCCATAAGAAATGTCTTCCTCCTTATCGGACTGGAAGGGCCACTCTTCCGTGGAGTAGGGTTCATTACAGGAACGCTGCATCTTGTCCTCCATTTTGGGGCTATCAGGTGTATTATTCTTCCTGACCTCTGGAGGCGCTATTGCAGCTGTTGCCACTGTATTTGCTAGAACCCTAAATTTTGGTAGTCCTACAGGTGGGCAGACTTTGCTTGTAGAGTTCATAGCTCTCACAGGCGTCTCTGTAGACTTTTTCTTTACTTTGGTATGTTTTACAATATTAGCAGTCCTGTGCATGCATTCACTCTCATCGTCTGAATAAGGCCTGAAGGGGCACTGCTCCGTGTGGTGGGGTTCTTTACACCAGGAACACATTTTTCTTCCCCATTTTTGCAGTCTGTATTTGACTTCAGCTGGGTGGCCATTTTAAATTCCCAGAATCAGTCCCTTGCATCGGTCACCGTCTGTAAAAGTTTCCCTGCTTCAGCAGAGTCTTACATCAATTTTCAAACTTTTCTGCATATTCTCCATTCACAGATGGTAGTCCTATGCGGTGTGGCAGCCTTTACTTCCAGAATCAGTACCGCTTGTGGGTCACGGTCTGTATTCACTGCTTCAGCGCAATTTTTTTAAAAAAAATTAAAAAAAATTAAACAACAAAGCCTAGCTCCTCTGGAGCGCTAACTCACTTCTTGAACCCTGACTGCGGCTGGAAGGCAAAGGCCCTTTTTCAACAACCATATTACACATTATTGTGATAGGCAAGTAAGGTTTACCTGCTTCAGCAGTCTCTCTCTCTCTCCTCTTGGGATTGGGGAAAAGAGTCCATCTGTGGTTTTGTGGCCTTGTTCAGTGCAGTGTAGATTTCCTGCCTGGATGTGTATCCCTTTAATTCTGCTGCATGTGATTCTTTGCTTTGTTGCTCAGGCTGTTTGCAGGAACTATGCAGGCAAAAGCACAAAAAAATTCACAGGCAGTCTCCGGGTCCCCTTTTAACTTCAAGGGCCACCTCTCATCCCACTTCTGACACCATATGTAAGAGATGTGTGCAGAGGTACGCAATGGAGACTGGTTTAAAGGTGAAATTAAATAAGGCTTTATTGTGCCTGTTGCTTTAAACACAGCAAACATGTGAAAATCCACAAACAAAATCTGCTCCACGTTGGAGTATATTTACACTTGTAGTCCAGCGATTCCCCAGCCCAAATCATAGAGATATTTATATATATATATATATATATATATATATATATATATATATATATATATATATATATATATATATAGACAGACATAGATCATCAGTCTTATAAGAAAAGTCTTATCTGTCTTGTAGTTGTAGGGGGAAGGCTTCTCTCTTTCCTGGGTTGCTGCCTTTTCCTCAGGTTATCTCAGCATTCAGGTGTAGAAGTCTTGTGAGCTCCAGATATCTGTGATCCCTCTGTCAGTCTCATCTGTGAGACCTAGGAACCTCTGCTCTGTCTGTTTCCTTGGTCAGCCCAGTTGTGGACTAAGGAATCTCTCTTCCTGTCTCAAAGGCAGGCTTTTCTAACCAACCTCTAATCAGCCAGGTGGTGTTGGTTAATTGACTACCAGCAGTTAACCACCACACTGCTGGATTAGAGGCACCTTTTTGAACAGGGACAAATCCCCTGTTACAATCCCTTTTTTAACTTTTGCCACCTGCACTGGGTTTTCTTTGTCAGCTGAATGGGGCATCTGACAAAGTGACTGACGTCAAGAAACGCATAGGGTGGTTTTGTATCTGGCTGAGATTTGTACCATCCCCCCCCCCCCCCATGTGCGCACTGTCCTCTCAGACTTTGCCTCAGCTCTTCTGAGCTTTTTTGCCTTCCTTGGTGTTCCCCCTGCCCTCGCGCTGAGGTGTGACGTCACCCACACATCGCGCGACCTGGTGGTCTGTGTGCATGGTGCTGGGTGATCCCTCCACAGCGTGAAGCTCCGGTTCTCCTCTGCGATACATCCCACTCACTCCAAGGTCTGTGTGTGGCTTAGCAGCGGTTATTCCGGCGGTGTGGATCCCTGAAGGCTGCTGTTTTCAACCTTTGCAAAGGCTTCGGTCTGAATTTAAAGACAAGTTGCTCTACTGGCTTTTACTTTTCAGCATGGCTGTAAGTAGGTTTCTAATTTTACCCCTACCGGATGTAACAGCTATTTTAGTGTCTCTAGCCCACATACATGTGTATGTTGTTTCATTTTTATTTTACTTTTGCATTAAATTTGTAATAATCTTTTTATCAATCTTATCAGTGTTTTTTGTTATATTTTGTAAGTTACACTATGATCTTTTTTCTTTTGTCTTTTTTGTCTTTGTCTTATATGTCTGTTTGTCCCTATTGAGACTTCATTGAAGATTCCACCAAGGACTCCTTTCCATTCAAGTTGGACTTTATACAGTATTTGGTCAGATTTTATATATTTTTTTAGAGGCGCCGGTTCTTCCTCCCTTTTTTTTGTATCACTTGCACTGGTTTGTGTTAACCTTTTACCCAGGCAGCCCTCACTTTAAATGTAAAGTGTATTGTATACAGCATTGTCACTTATTTTGTGTCACTTATCACAGTCACCGCATTAGCACATATTTCACTGCTCTTTCTTTTGATATTTTGCTACAAACACCCTGGAAGAGGGAAAAGGAAGTGTTAATAATCCAGTACTCTATGGTTTATTGAAACATGTTACTAAACTCTGAATACAGAGTCAGAGAGCTGAGGGAGTGTTAATGGACTGTATAATGTATATATTAAGTGTTTTGGAAGAATGTATTCAAATATAGCATTTAATGATTAATATACAGTATAGGCAGAGGATAATTCACACATATCAAGCTCAGGGTTGCTCTGGGGGAGGACCTGATGAACTGTTTCCTGGGACAGTCCTCTGACTGCAGTGGCGATAATGATCTTGGTTGAAGGGGTCAAGTGAAAAAGGGGCATTGTATTGTGCTCTTTTGTCTACCAATCCTTTTCTAAAGTTATGACACAAACATTTCTACCTGTTTTATAACTGATATCAATTGCAGTTTGAACAAGTAAGGAGTAGTTGACCACTGATGTGCAGTTTGTGCTAAATATGTTTTAATCTATTGCTATAATTACATTAGTTCAGTTTTTCCCAACCAAGGTGCCATGAGTATCTCAGTATAACTGTAATGGCAAGAAACAAATGGTGTGCTTTGAGTGTATCAAACTGAGTGCTGCAATGTTTTATGAAGTGTACAATTAGATTGTAATTAGATATTTTTTCAGTTTTTAATGTTGTGTATGCATCTATACCTATCCGTTTCTATTATTGCAGTGATAAATATAGGAATAAGGAAGGTTTAGTGAAAATGGCAAAAGTTTTCCTGAATTTTTGGCAAATTTACCATATTTCAATGTAGAAAAAAAAATTGGGGGGTGTCACGGGGGATCAGAACTTTTAACACCGAATCCACAGGGATCCCTATCACCAGACCGGACACAGAAGTTGAATAAACTAAAGTTTATTCTGGCAAGCCAGCAAGCACACAAAATACACACTCACAGTAAACCACTCACCAACTGGGGGCCTGGGGGAAAGGAACCTAGCCTCCACTAGGTGCATGGCCTTCTTTAGAAGGATTGCTCCTTCTCCAGCTTCTCAGTGCTATTCCACAGAAAGCATATTCAAAAATCCCACCAACTGTGTCTCTGATCAACTCGTTCTGGGTAATGAGATATCTTCAAAAGAGTCAGTCCTGCTTCCTCCACAGGATGTGGAGGTTACAGTACGTTGCTGGCTGTTGGTCCCCAGCTGTTGGTCTAGCAGACCTGCGGAACCATATCAACCTACAACCTTGCTGGTTGGGGGAAAGTCTCTCCACTCTGGCAGGTAACTGACTGTCTTTAAACCCCTTTGCAATCAGCAGCTAACTGGAATACCCTAGCAGAGGAGTTTAACCTCCTATATGCTGGAAATCATACATGCTGCAAGCTCTTTCTTTTATCCACAAAATGTGACTATCACAATATATACTGTATATAGACTGTATATATGTAATAGATATTACCCTTGCAAATAATGCAATATTTGTTTGCTAAATCACACAATGTTGTTAACAGTGGCTCCATTTTTATATCATACTATGGTAAATCTTTCTTTAAACAGTATTCCAGCAGTAATATCTCCAGTATATGAGACATTTTATATAATGGAATGAGCTAGTGTCATGCTTTGCCTATCCTTATAGAGCCTGATCTTCAAATCATAACATTGTGTAACTTTTACAAAGTAAACAATATATCATGTTCACATCACTTTCTTTAAACCAAAAGCTCAATAGCTATGAAACTTTTTTTAAATGATGAAACATGGTAAAACAGGATGGGTATTATTTGATTGAGTGTTTTTTTTAATATAAATCTTTAGAATACAGTATATTGCTGAACGTCTTTATATCACATAATGAAAAAAGTGAACACTATAAACCCATAACGTAGTTTGACAATACTCTTTGTCTTGGGAAATTCTCAGCAAGATAATAACTCAGTTCATGACCTCTATTCCTTTACTGCCCTCCGTAAGGCATCATCTGACTAATAATAATCCGTCACATCTAGTATTACACAATTATTTTGAGTAAAGTAAAAATTGGATTGGACTAGATTAATGGGATTCATACTGCATTAGCCCAGGATGGCATAGCACACAGATTTAATGCTGCTATTAGTACCTAGCCTATGGAAACTACAGCTAAAATATATCATTTTTCATAACTATTACTATAGATGAGGCTTTATTCTACAAGTGATTATACCCCTTAATATTTCAAGTTGCAGAAGTAATGAGAACTAAACAGCATTTTAGAGTGTTTAATCTGCATCATTTATTAATGCTTCTGTTGATAATAATTGAAAAATTGATCATCAAAATCAAGAATTAGAATTTTCTACTAATCTATTTATAAATAGTGTGGATATTTATAGGATAAAACAAGGTTTCCATTATAAGCAGTGTCCAATTCCAGAAGCAACTAAAGAGGAAACAGAACCCCAATTGGAGTAGCACTCTCTCACTGAACTTGGATGATATGTGCATTAATTAAAATATTTTATTAGGAACAACCAATAAAATACAGGGTTTTAAAATAAACAGTGCAATGGCGCTTTGCAGAACCAATAGGAATGTAATAACCCGGATAAGGAACAGTCCTAGATACAGTGTTGTAGTACTAAACGCTGTACCTTGGTGTGTAACTGTATACTGTAAAGCCAACTACCAAGGAAACAAGGATAAAAAGGGGAGTATAGATATAGAACAATGGTTAAAATGCCTATAGCTGTTCTGAGACAATACTTGGTTCACTATGTATGACCTAATGTTCGTAGAGCCTGGCGGATTATGCTTGAACCACCAAAAGTAGATATGATCTACTATGTGATCATGTTTCCATGAACATAACAGGGTATAAATGAACTGAGAGTGGAAACAAGTTGGCAGACGGTCTCTAAGATGACTGTTGCCTACTGAGTGTATATATACAGTATAACCTACAATAGTTAACAAATCAGTAGCGTATTAATACCGTAGATAAATGTGTGAGCATGGATCTTATATAGCAGATCCATGAAGACACTAGTGACTCAGAATAACATGCTGACACACTGTGTTAGATGAAGTAACAGATAGTGTCCTAATAAAAGAACACTGTAACTAATTAGTGTGTCGACAGTATAACCATGGTTATAGATAGCCACCTCAGAGGTTGTAAATGCTGACTCAACTCCCGGAATAGAACACCAAAGTCTAATCTACAATCTATACCTAAATAACCCTATGGTCGGGTTACTGTACGAAGTGACTCTGTAGCAAGTATTATGAATAGCTCTGTTAATGTCTGAGTTAGGTGCTGTGCAAGCACTAGTACTTACAGTATAGTATAGGAGTAATATTGAAAGTATGTTCTTATATATATAGTCTAATAAACACTGGTGGTGCCTGAATAAAGTATCCCATTTTGGAGAGGGGCTCCGTTAGATCATCGGATCCATTAGAGCTTAAACTGTGCCTGTGCAGAGCAGCGCATATGCTCCCGTATGGATTTTGTAATAATGCGATCTCAATGGTAAGCCCTGCGTGTGCATGTGGGAGGATGTGCCGATGTGCGCGTTTCGCTGAACAACACATTCTCAAGACCAGTAGGAGGGTGGTGTCCCATAGCTCTATTGTGATTTAAATCTCATCGCTACTTGTTTATCTAACATTTACATTAACAACACGCATGCGCAGAGGATCAGGACTTGCCAAGTAAATGAAAACAGCTTGTTAGACCCCAGAAGTGCCAGTGGAGCAAACCCCAAAAAGTATACTAAGTATAAAATGGAGTAGCTAAATATATGTACAGTGACTGTATGGCCAGCATGTGGTGAATAACGATTCCAGGTTATAGTTTATCAATGTCCAAATGAGCACATTAACTAAACCATGTAAGATGTTGCTGTGATTACAATGGTGCAGTCCATAAAGGTATAAACAGATACCAAGTTAACCACTAGTAAATAATGTCCATAATAAAGCTAATAAATGGATATCATTGTCCGCCTTTCTTGTGGTTTTATTGTGTCACTTGCAATGTGATTTATGATACCACGATTGCCGGAATAACCGACACATGAGAACCCAATGAAAGGTAAGTACAGAGGAGTTAAATGAAAGTGCTGAACATAAAGTCCACATTGAGCCCTCTTGGTGACAATGATTTGAGCAGGTACTGATGCAGCGGCCGTTATTCGAACACATCTCGGTGCCGATTTTGAGTTCTCTCCTGTTCCCCACGCAGCATGAATGTGGCTTATCGCCCCAGGCACCCACCGTTATCGCGGATATTTTGTTTGAATTTCATGGATTCTGTTTCTTCGTTTGCAATAAAATGGATGAATTATAATGTGTACAGTTCTGTGCTACTGTGCTACTGTGTCAATTTCATGTTTGTAAAGCCAGAACACTAAAATTCCTTTTTTCTGCACTCGATGCGCTCGCATCTTAGTGCGGGAAGGCTGGAATTCATCCCGCGGTTTCAAATCGGGATTCCGATGTACATGACGCGTGAAGTGTTCGAATAACTGCCGCTGCATCAGTAAATCCAGCGTGCCTCTTTCTGGTGAAGAATAGAGTCCATGTCACCTCGCCTTGAACCAATTGAAAATTGGTCAATGCCTATAACCATGATGTCATTATGGTCTCCATTGTGACACAGGTTGATATGCCGCGCTACTGGGGTGTCCAAACTATTACAGATACTGTCAAGATGTTCCAGTACCCATTGCTTAAATTGTCTCTTAGTTTTGCCAACATAGATTTTTCCACAAGTACAGAGACCTTGGTAAATGACCCCAAAACTCTGACAGTTGATAAACTTTCTGATTTTGTAGGTATGAGAGTTATCCCAGTTTTGAAAAGTTTTTGCTGTCCTGATGTGCTGACAGGCTTTACACTGCTGGCAGATATAGGTGCCAATTGGTTTAGGTGGTAACCAGGTTTTGCTTGGTGGCTCTGAGAAGTGGCTATATACACTACCGACACACTTTATTGAAGTGTGGTCGGTACCGCAAGCCGGGAAATCTCCCGGCTTGCTAGTGGCCGCCCCTCGGCGTGCCGCGCGTCATAGACGCGCGGTCACGCGTCATAGACGCGCGGTCACGCGTCATTGGGAGCGTGCGCCCGCTGCACGCGTGTCCAGGGGCTCCCCGAGGGAGCCCTGGTGTCCCGCGATCGCGGGACAGCGGCAGGGGGTTCCGGGGGACCCGGCGGACCTGGCAGCGGTAGGGAGAGCGCCCCGATCGGAGGGCGCTCTTCCGCTGCTTCGGCGTGCGCCCGTCACACTCGGGCGCGCGCCAGGCTACTGCTGCGGCACAGAACGGGCAAATGCTCGAATAAACTGTGCCGCAGCAGTACTAGGATGTCCCTCAAATTGTGTACACTTCTAGTGACCATAGATGGGCAGATGTCAATGACATCCTTGATGCCCACATCGGATCTAGAATGTGCCAATGTCTTTCAAGGATGCCTCTCGCCAGGTGCCACGACTTGTAGGTCCCAATGAACCTAACATTTTTGTCATCAGTGTTGGGACTTTTATCAGTCAGGAGCCTGCTGCGCGGTAGGTACTTTGCCCTTTTGTATGCCTTTTTCAAAGTCTTCATACTGTACCCCCTTTCCTGAAAGTGTTTAGTCATGATGGATGCCTGAGCTTCAAACTCATCGTTTGTGAGGATTCACCATCCTGGTGGTCGTCCTGGTGGTCGCAGACCATCTCCTCACCCTAACAAACCTTCAGTGACAGATACCCAGGATGCGCGGTTTCGTGGTCCCAGTACGCGCACGCGGATCCCGCCCCATCTCTGTCACACGACGCGTGCGTTCAGTCAGCCTCCCTGCTGATTTGCAACTCAAGCTCCGCCCCCACTCTGGGGAGAGTCAGGACCGCCGTGGGAATGATGCACATTCCCGGCTCTCCCCCTGACCTCCGTGACGTGCGTGAGTCGGCGAGCGACTGGTCCCGCCCCCTCTTGTCCCAGGAAATGGCGTGGGAGTGACGCACGCTCTGAGCTCCACCCACTGGCCTCTGTGACGTGCGCAGGACAGCGCACAAGCAGTTCCACCCTCAACCCTGATTAGACTGCATCATGGGGCACACCTGTATGCACCAGCAGCCAATTGGTTCTCACTTCCTGGTTCCGCCCTGGCTGGCTATTGGAGGCTCCTCCTATTTATACCCTCAGTCTGCTACCATTCCTTGCTGAGCATAGTCATTGTGACGCCGTGCCTTGCCACATCCTTGTTCCTGAATCCTTGCCTTGCCTTGTATGCTGATTAACCTCTTGTTGCCTGAACCCTACTAGCTCCTTGTACTCCGCTTCTCTCCACTCCTGATCCGGCTTGTACGACTATTCTCCTGTCTCCAGTCCTGACCTTGGCTAAGAACTCCAACGATCCAACATTCTCCTATCCTGAATCTGGCTACGTACCCCGACTATCCGATACTCTCCAATCCTGAACCTGACTACAAACTACGACGATCCAAAACTCTCCTCTCCTGAACTTGGCAAGTACCTTAACCATTCTCCAATCTATAACCCTTACCGGGCTTGAACGACTACTCTACATCCAAGACGCGCCCGCGTGGCTGTGGGTCAGCGTTATCCAATCCCCTACCTCAGCACCACGGTCACGCTTCATTTGTGGTGAGCTACGCGTTACATTGTTATTGCTGCAATTCCTCCTAGTTTTTAGGAATTGTCCCACCAATTGAAGTAATGTGCGGGGATGATAACTAGATGCCTCCAGAAGGTTATTGGTCACAGTGGGCTTACGAAAAACAATTGTCACAGTTTGATCATCTGGACCTCTTGATATTATCAGGTCCAGCAAGCATAATTTGTTTGCGTTATGCTCCAATGTGAGACGTAGGTTTAGTTGGTTTCTATTGAGGATGCCAACGAATTCGTTAAGTAGTGTCACTTGTGGATCTTGGGTTGACAGTAGAATGTGGCGGTCTTAGGGCATTTAACAAGAATGAAATTATATCTTCTTTAGAGATGACCTTGTCTACCAAGCCTTTATTGAGAATGGCTATTAGTTCAGAGGTTTATTTGATAGTGGGATCCCTATCCATGATCTCATAGCACGCTGTATCAAATAGTAATCTCAGATTCTCAGACTTGTAGTCAGATGTACACAAGATCACCAAATTCCTGCCTTTATCAGAGGGCTAACTAATATCTCTATATTAGCTTCCAGATCATTAAGAGCTAATAACTCTGAGTTAGTGAGATTGTCCTGAATTTTCCTCTTGGGTAATTTCTCAAGATCCCTAGTGACCATGTCTACAAAGACATCTATGTACAGTATAAATTTCAATTTTGGCCGGAGGTTGGTGAAGGGCCCTTCACCAAGAGGTCTATCAAACTCAGCCAAAGTGATGAGAGATTATCAAGAACATCCCTGTCAATAGGATCTAAAGGGGGAACATCTAATGAGTTTGCAATTCTAAGTTCACGCATCCTAGAGGATTTATGAAGCTTGAGCTTTCTGGTAAAAAAGGTTTGTGTCCTTCACCCACTTGAAGATATCAATAATGGATGAAAGGGGGAAGGACAGCCCCTTGTTGATAACTTTGATTTGATCTTCAGTGAGTGTGAAATCAGATAGGTTCACTATAAGGGATTTGTTGTCACCAGTGTATTCTTTCAGTACTGTTGATAATTCCCTTTCTTTTTGTCTGCTTCGTGGGTGGGTCCCTGATTCTCTGATATACATTTTCTGTGAACACAATACATTACATTTATATTGAAGGACACATCAAATGAATGCCCTGTGCAATTGAAAATACCCTATTAAGGTGGTCTGCACATGGCATGATCTATTGGATTTAAAGCAAGGGCCGAACGACACTCCTGGTAACATAAGGGGCACCCACAACCCGGCAAGGTGGTAGGCATAGAATTTAAGTACGCAGAAATATCCAGCCAGGATAATCCCTGAGCGCTTTTGTCGGAACTAGGCATACCCCAATCTGATTGATACTCTACTAATATCTCACTAACCCACGGTGGTGAAGCATAAGGTGGTGCAGATTCAACTCTGGGGAAATGCTTTACAACAATTAACACTGTATCATGCTTAATGGCTCTATCAAAAAAAGTCCCTTAACTCCTCTTCTTTGGGGCAAGTCTCACTCCCTTCATTCTCATCAGAGCTAAAGGTAATATCGAAATCTCCCGTACTATACTCAAACTCTATATCCCCTCCTTCTGGTTCCTGGAAATAGAATTCAGAGTTAAACCTGTTTTTCTCCCACCTCGCCATACGCTCAAATTTCCCTGGCATGTCTGGTTTCATCAAAAACAGTCTCTATAGGCACATGAGAAAGATTGTCCCTAATTTGCTCCACTTCTCAAGGAGGTGCTCCCTCCATACCGGCAATATAGGACTCTATTGGTGCCGGAAAGGATTGTGCCATAGCATACAGTAGTTCTGGTGCTCAGCCAAAGTCACACGTATGAGCGGTAGCACTGTAACTGGGCTGGAAGCTTATGAACGTCCAGGAAAAGGCCTATGAGCACCTCTTGGAGGTCACATACTTGGAGCAAATGTAACAGGGGTGGTACTCACCAGAGCGGAAATCGGCGATTTCTCGTCTGTCCTGGCGGTCGCCGTTGAAAGAACGTTGTTAGATTCCGGCATCAAAGGATCAGTATCACGGTCTCGGCTTTCGTCCTCAGCATCGTATCTGACCCTGGAAGGTTACGGTTCAGCGGCTGTCGCCATCAGATCCTGCTGGGAGTAAGGAGGTGGTTCCTCACCACTCTGCAGGTAGAATGGACTCCCGATGATCACTTGAGGCATAGTCCGGCTACGGCTCGAGTGACTGAGTCTCGAAACCCACGAAAGGCTCCGCTGATGCTCAACTCTTTCCAGATGGGACTTCCAGACTAAGCTGCGCCATCGTTTGGAATCTCCAGCAAAGTCCTCATCTTTAAGGACAAAAGTAGAACCCCGCACCGGTGGTTGCGGCATCATAGGGGCGGGGCTGTGGCCCTTCAGCTCGCTCATGGATCGACTCCGGCTGTGGAACCGTCTCGGATACTGAGCCAGCCTCCGCTGTATGGAAAAGAAACTCCCCATCGTCTGACCCAGTGTCAGAATCGGTCCTGTTTCCAGGAAAACATGACGTAGACAAGGGCAGGCAGGGTGTGAAGTAACTGGCCCCACAGGCAGGGCACGTAACTTCACAATCCGGGTCTTGACGCGGATAAGCACAATTTGGGTATTGACACCTCCAGTGGGTGGAATCCCCAGATATTACTTCTAGATATTCCCCAGGCAAGGAGTAATGTCCTGCGGAACAGTCCGCCATTTTGGATCAGATTAAAGTGTGTGAAGGCAGAAGCACAGGTAAATAGCTCCACCGTCGCTGCTGGCTCTGAAGAACCAAAGGTGCGGTCGGGCACTTCCGACTCCCCCCTTGTCATTGGTAGTCGATGAGCATTGGTTGTCGCCCTGCCCCCTTCCTCTGGTGGAGATTAGAGGAGGGGCCCAAAATGACAGGGCAAAACTTGGGCTCCGGACTGAGCCAGTCACATCGCTGGGGGTGGAGTCCTGATTTTCATGCCATAGGCGTATCCCAAGTCCCTGGGAGTAGGGGGCACCCAGGAGCACATGGGTCAGCACCCATACTGAGCACAACTTCGTGGCGGTCGGCGGAAAGCCGGACGCCATTTTGAAACAGTTCACTTACTGGTTCAACCTGGGCAGTTATGACAGGCTCCTCGATCTGAAGAGAAGGCACGTCGTCTTCAGCCCCACCCATAATCACAATGTCCTCACTGTCTGCTCCCTCTGGCAGAACCAGAAGTCATAAGCAGCACAAAAAGGGCGTGGTTATGGCTTTCGCGCCACTCCACAACATACTTGCAACACTAGTTTATGCAGTTTGCGACTGGACCACACGGTCTGCCTGGTTTTGGCGAGAACTCATTTCCTGTAGTCTCTGTGGCATATAGATTAGATGTCTACCAAGAGTAGGTTGTACTCCAGGCTAGCAAAGCTCCATCTCGATACGCTGCACCCGATCTTAGTCCATTACAAGAACTCTGTGACTCCCTGTGCATCTGCGACTAGTAGCACTGTGTTGGGTCGGAGGTTCAGGCACCTGAGTCCACCCAGGCATCCCTCCGCAGCCCAGTTTAACAGCACCTTATGCCACTTTGCTCTAGAACTGACACTGTAGACCCCTTCAGGGATTTTTGGGCCACGTTAACCACCTATCCCCTCCAGACCTCCACAGATATCATTACCCAGGGTCACTCAGAACAGCAATAGCCCTCTGCCTCATCACAGTTTGTCCATTAGGTCAGTCTAAGTCATAGTTTAATGGCAGGAAAGTGGTCCCTGGTTATGGTATGCCGGGGTCCCCTGAACACTATACCTAGCCTCCCTCCTTCTTTAGCACTTGTTCTCGAAGTGTACCTTGTTACTTCCAGCTTTGTTTCACTGTAAGCCTGTCCTTTAGCACACAGGAGGACTGTGTGCTGACAGCAAGACACAAAGGGACCAGACCTCTCTATACCTGGACAAAGAAGACGCAGGACCCCGCAAGCAGACAACTATCCAGACTCCAGAGACTGGCATGAAATGCCACTTGCATTGAGGTCTCATTTTATTTGACATGGTCATTTCGAGTATTTGCCCTTGCAGTGTGGATTCTTGGAAGCTGTGCTGTTTTCTACCTCTGCAGAAGCTCTTGTCTGGACTCAAGGACAGTTGCTGTATGGGTTTATATCATTCAGCCCTGCTACTTCATTGAAGATTCCCCTCGGGACTCCATTCCATATACAGTACCCTTGGACTATATTTGGTCAGTTTTATTTTTTCCATTTGGAGGCGCCGGTTTTCTGTTTTTACGCTGTAAGCCTGTCCTATTACATAATCTCAGCAGCGCCTCCAAATATAATGGTGTTTCCCCCACCCAATCGCAGATAGGGACCATTACACGGTGTGTGGTGCATATACCTGCTGGCAACAAGAGAGCTGAGTCATCCGCCTGATGGTAGTGGGACACAGGAACAGGCTTCTGGGGTTCAGACCCCACATATTTACTTAGAAGAACAGCGCCTCCATCTGCGTCTACTCCAGGAACTGATGGTGATCTTCCACGGTAGAACTTATTACCTCTCCCCCCAGTAAGGTCATGCACCAGGTAGGAGGTATATTGCAAAACAGGAACGGTTTTATTACTACACTTCTACAGTAACAGTTATTCATCAGTCTTCTGCCGGATACAGTCAGTCAGCTCAGCTTTCACTGAAGATGGTCCCTTTACCGTCACTACAGGCCAAGGGCACCCGCAGCCGTCCTAGCTCTTCCCCACATCCCTAGTGGAGACAGAGGTGTGGTCCACACTCACTCTCCCAACAGGGAAGAGCACATGGTTAGGCCCCAATCTCAGGCTCACAATTGTGTGACCTTCCTTCCCCAAGGGGAAGGAACAACTCCTAACTTTAAGGCGGTCCTGCCCTTAAGTACAGTCAGAAGGCAGGCACCCTTTGCCCCAGCTACAACAGGATGTACCAGCCCCTGCTGTCACTCAAGTGCAGTACCAAAGGTGAGGGGGGGAACCCCATACCAACTACTGGCAACCTGATTGTACCAGGGTTTACTGCCAGCCCATTGGGTAGAATAGTAGCCAGGGGGTACCCCGCTACACTAATATAAGTTTTATTATTTCTTATATATCAATGGATGGACCAGCTATCTTTCTGCCTTCCCTGTCATGTAAGTTCTAGTAGGATTTAGACAGGCTATCTAATGGGGCTTTCCCCTCCTCCTGCAGCCTCTGTGAGTGGCAGAGGTGGAGATGACATGGGAGTCTGTGTCTGTCCAATAAGAATGCAGAGCCTGTGCCCTCCCATTTTTAACTATAGAGGAGGTGTCTTAAATTATAGAGAGGACACCACCCCTCATAGGGTGGAGTTGGGGCAGTCCCTCTTCCTCCTTGAGGGATGAGGATGTAAGCCAAGTCTTCTATCGGCTGGGAGGAAGACATGTGCTCAGTCCCTCATTGGCTGGGTGCATTCCACTACTCTAGTGAGGCCTCATCATTACCAGCAGTCCTTTACCATACAGAAGCCTGGAAGCTACCCTGCCAACTGATTGCAATCGCTGTAAGAACATCAGCAGTGGCTGCATAATAAAGACCATCCATTTTTATACAGTATATCTGGCTGAGTCGCAATCTATTGGACAGATGTATGGGGATAAAAGACTGTCAAGGTGGGGATTGCCTTCATTTCTACTGGAGCCCACTATGGCTGGAGGCGCTGGCACCAAGAAAGAACATCATGGATCACCATGAGCCTGTCCTGTTTCCCCATGTCATCGTGGAACTCTCAGCATCTCCTGAGCCAAACAGGTACCGAGCACCACAAAGGACTGTAGCTTGGGAAAATCTCCCAGATGGTGGGGTAAGCAGCGCTACACTTATGTAGCCAGGGTCCCCCTCTGGGCTTTCCCCTTGTTCCCCTCACCTCCACTGCATGCGGGCAGGCGTTAGTGCTCATCAGGTGCTGGTTTTGTGAAGGGGGGCTGCAGGTGGTTGCTGAGGGCGATGGGATCATCGTAGGCTCCGGCGGCTCTATCTGCAGGGTGCCGCCATGTTTGACACGGCTGTATCCTGATTACAGGTGGTCTGGGACCAGAGACCGGCATCATAGAGACTATCTTTGTGTGGGACACTCCAGTCGGATACCACCCGACGTGGAGGCGGACTCATCGTGGAGGCAGACTTCATCGCTGGATCAGTGGATCCAATCTACCCGGCAGGTACCTAACTACACTAAGTGCACCAACTTTACACCTATTCTTGTGGGCAGCACTGTCTCTCACATTGGGGTGGGTGTGGGACTCTAAGGACACGGTGTGGGGAACACGGTGGTGGGTTATGACCGTGCGAGGCTTGGCGGGAAGCTGTACAATATTAGTGCTCCGTAGAAACGTTTATACTAAATGGTTCATATTAAAGTCTGTTATTTTACACTGTGTGTGTATATTATTATTATGGGTTCCTGTGAGGGGCTCCTCCCACTACGTTGGGATCCCTCTCAGGTGGAGGCGCTGCACTGAGACTATTGTTATATCACCCCGGGCTCCCAGTGGCTGAGGCTTAGGCTCTCTGTGAGCCAACAGGTAGTGGCAGCACCGGTAGCCTTATTGTTTTGGGGGGAACAGGGCTACACTTACATTTTAAAAATTATAGTTATTCATTGAGGAAGTTTGTTTACTTTGCAAGAATTTATTATTTCACATAAGCACAGTAAAATCAGATAATAGACCAGTATTTTACAACAGTAGTTGCTGAAGAAAAAATATAAACTACGTTATAGTTAAAATATACTGCAATATTGTGTATGCTTTGTGAGTTGTATACATTTTTTACATTTAGAAAAAATCTAGTTTTACTAAATATACAGTAAATTAAGCTGCATTTTTGTGATTGGTGCAGCAAAATTACAAAAACAGCAAACTCTCTGATGCACAGAAAATATCAATTAATCCTGGAATTTAGCATCTGGAGCCCACAATTGCCAAGCTTGTCTCACTAGTCAGTTTAATTCCTGAGCCAGATAACACAGGATGATGAACATGACCATGTTCTGCGCCACCAGCAATGGGAAATTTCCAAGCCAAATGAATATTGCAAATACATGCATGTGCTAATGTGCTGTGAAAATCTATTACTATAAAATTGTCAAACAAATTAAAAGGTATCTTTTTTCGAAAAATAGGATATGATCCAAAAATCTCTGTTCAATCAGGGCTTGTAACTTGATTACTCGTTACCTAAAATAAGAATGGATACCTGAGATTAATGCAAAAACAATGACCATTCTATATCTCATTAGCATAGGCTTAACAATATGTTATTGTAGCATAACTTTGCATTATCTTCCAATAACAAGACTAGAGAAATGCAATACTATAAGAAATAAAGTGGAAATGTTTGTGGGGTTTATATGATCTGGAGTTGTGATCTGTTGCATTTTCTTTTCTGTTGTGTGCAGAAGCAGGAGGGGAAGAGGAGATAGAGATGTTTTGAGACTGTTTACTTGTGTGATTATTGATACTGTATGTGTGAGTGTTGTATGTCATAGCGGGTTTGTATTTCAATGGTTGATATTAGAGTGGTAGTGTTTGACTGTGATTGTATTGAATCGAGAGTGGAGGTGGGATCAAGGAGCGAGTGAGAGAAAATGAACAATCTTCGTGAAAAACAATGTTTAGTAGTTGATTAAGCTTTTAGTCATTTTTTGTTTTGGTTATTACATACTGTACTGTAATTAAGTACAGTATGTCACTTCATTTAGGGCAGGGTTTCCCAAACTTTTTTTTCTGTGACCCGGTTATTTTTGAACTTCTCCTTCGTGACCCACTAAAAAAAATTATCGTCTATACTGGCCTATAGGGCCTGCACAGACACACACACAGCCACTGATACACACACACAGCCACTGATACACACACACACACAGCCACTGATACACACACACACAGCCACTGATACACACACACACTGACACACACACACAGCCACTGATACACACACGCAGCCACACAGAGACACTGCTACACACACACACACACACACACACACACACACACACACACACACACACACACACACACACACACACACACACACACACACACACACACACACACACACACACACACACACACACACACACACACACACAGAGACACTGCTACACACACAGAGACACTGCTACACACAGAGAGACACTGCTACACACACACACAGACACTGATACTGAAACACACACACACTGATACACACACACAGCCACTGATACACACACACACACACACACACACACACACACACACACTCGCTCTCCCCTATATGTACACAGACACAAACAGTGAATTACAGGCAATGACGGATGTGAGTGACTGGAGGGGGGGGGGCAGGGACACTTGGGTGAGAGGGGGAGGGCCAGGGACACTTGGGTGGGAGGGGGGGGCAGGGACACTGGGGTGGGAGGGAGGGGGCTGGGACACTTGGGTGGGAGGGAGGGGGCCGGGACACTTGGGTGGGAGGGAGGGGACCAGGGACACTGGGTGGGAGGGAGGGGACCAGGGACACTTGGGTGGGAGGGAGGGGGCCAGGGACACTTGGGTGGGAGGGAGGGGGCAGGGACACTGGGGTGGGAGGGAGGGGGGCAGGGACACTTGGGTGAGAGGGGGAGGGCCAGGGACATTTGGGTGAGAGGGGGAGGGCCAGGGACACTTGGGTGGGAGGGGGGGGCAGGGACACTGGGGTGGGAGGGAGGGGGCTGGGACACTTGGGTGGGAGGGAGGGGGCCGGGACACTTGGGTGGGAGGGAGGGGGCCGGGACACTTGGGTGGGAGGGGGCCGGGACACTTGGGTGGGAGGGAGGGGGCCAGGGACACTTGGGTGGGAGGGAGGGGACCAGGGACACTTGGGTGGGAGGGAGGGGACCAGGGACACTTGGGTGGGAGGGAGGGGACCAGGGACACTGGGTGGGAGGGAGGGGACCAGGGACACTTGGGTGGGAGGGAGGGGGCCAGGGACACTTGGGTGGGAGGGAGGGGGCCAGGGACACTTGGGTGGGTGGGAGGGAGGGGGCCAGGGACACTTTAGGGAGGGGGCCAGGGACACTTGGGTGGGTGGGAGGGGGCCAGGGACACTTGGGTGGGTGGGAGGGGGCCAGGGACACTTGGGTGGATGGGAGGGAGGGAGCTAGGGACACTTGGGTGGGTGGGTGGGAGGGGGCCAGGGACACTTGGGTGGGAGGGAGGGGGCCGGGACACTTGGGTGGGAGGGAGGGGACCAGGGACACTTGGGTGGGAGGGAGGGGACCAGGGACACTTGGGTGGGAGGGGACCAGGGACACTTGGGTGGGAGGGAGGGGGCCAGGGACACTTGGGTGGGAGGGAGGGAGGGGGCCAGGGACACTTGGGTGGGTGGGAGGGAGGGGGCCAGGGACACTTTAGGGAGGGGGCCAGGGACACTTGGGTGGGTGGGAGGGGGCCAGGGACACTTGGGTGGGTGGGAGGGGGCCAGGGACACTTGGGTGGATGGGAGGGAGCTAGGGACACTTGGGTGGGTGGGTGGGTGGGTGGGAGGGGGCCAGGGACACTTGGGTGGATGGGACGGAGGGTGCCAGGGACACTTGGGTGAGTGGGTGGGGGCCAGGGACACTTGGGTGGATGGGAGGGAGGGGGCCAGGGACACTTGTATGGATGGGAGGGAGGGGGCCAGGGACACTTGGTTGGATGGGAGGGAGGGGGCCAGGGACACTTGGGTGGATGGGAGGCCAGGGACACTTGGGTGGGAGGCAGTGACTGGGTGGGGTGGACTTACCTTGCCGCCGGACGCTTTCCCCTGCTGCCCCCGATATCCCCTGCTGCCCGGGACGGGAGGTGGGCTTGGGGGCACGGGAGGTGGGCTCAGGAGGGGGTGCCACGGGAGGTAGGCTCGGGAAGCTGGCCGCGGGGGGAAGCGGGCCGCAGTAGGAGCTAGTACTTCCCCCTCCGTCCCACGTAACGTGCGGGCCACAGAGGAGCTGGTACTTCCTCCTCTGTCCCACGTTGGGAGCAGGGGGGAGGAAGGGAGCGGGGGGGAGGAAGGGAGCGGGCCCTGCTTGCCCTGCGCAAGCGCGCAGGACCGCAGGGGGAATCGCCGCCAATTTTTTTAACTTGAGCGGGGGGGACGGGAGACACCGCGCGGCCAGCCTCGCTGCGACCCCCAGTGCCGGGTCGCGACCCACCATTTGGGAAACGCTGATTTAGGGCAATTAGGTACATTAATCACTTATATTTAGTCATAGTTTCATATTAATGAGTTTATGTTTCATCTGTACAGTTGTATAGATTTTTTTCAGTGTTGGTGTATTTTACAGATTTTTAAAAAAACATTTTATTATATTTTTTTGTGTGGTGTCTTTATGTGATCAATTAGTTCTGCTAATTGAGTCACTCTAACGTGTACAAGGTTTAATTCATCTGAGAAGATACCCCTGTTTTGAGTTATAGCATTAGCGTGGCAAGTTTTTAGACAGCTGCAAGTGACAGAGGGAATCATGAGCTGTTAGAGGAGCTAAAGTGGGCACACATGTTTACAGATTATTATAATATTTCCTTCACTTTCTTATCCTGGTATAAGAAATGGTTAACTATCAAGTTGAAAACATGGGCAAAGCATGGAAGTTTAAGGCTGCTGACAAATTACTTTCATTGTCTCATGCCACAAACTCAGCCTCCAGGCCTCCGGGAGAAAGTCAACCCTCAAAGATTCCCTCTAATTTTGAAAGAATATCAGCCACTTTATGGGCCTTCTGATAAATACCCTGCATTTATAGGGTAACATACAGACGGAACATGATTTACTAGCACATTTGCATTTGTGGGTGATGTACCTCCCCACCCCAAGAACATCTTTCGACTGGGAACATAAATAATTCAATAGAACACAAATAGTAATTCCATGTGACCGCAAACAAGGTCCATGAGGCTCACTGCTGTGAGGTGCATGGTAAAACTGCAGATGAGGTGCACACTTTTTAGGGCCAATTACACATAAATCATGTTCCATCTGTATTTGTACCTTCGATAAGGGCTGCTGCTGCTGAATAGTTTAATTGTATGTTTTAAATGAATTAATTAAATGTGTATTTTTAACAATCCCTCACTGAGAGGGGGTTTAAATTGTACACCAGATTAATCTCAAACTATTCCCTGATGACGTAGCATCTCTCTATGAAACACATTGGATTTAGGGCCTCATGCAGTAAGCACCGAAAAAGCACTCTCGGCAGGGGTTCAATATCGGCATGATTTTGGCAATTTGCCCTTGCAGTATTCAGGAAGGGCTGAATCCTTGGCGAATCACTACGAAAGCAACACGCCGAGTAGCCGGTGGCGAGACTGTCTGCCGATAACCTGGCGATACGCCGTCCCCTGCCGAGATGTGCCTGCAGCATACAGAGATCTGCCGCTCTCTCTGCGCAAACCTCGGCAAAATAAAAAAAAATTAAAATCAAATTGTATTCATAGTGTACATGTGCAGGGAGTCTACGGAGCTGAACCACATTGGTTCCCGAGACTTCCCTTTATAGGGTGCCGGTATCCCTCTGCATTTAAATGTTCCGATCACGTGACCGCGGAATGTAAACAAAGCAGAGGGATACCGGCACCCCATAAAGGGGCCTGTATCTCGGGAAGCAGGGGGTTCCCGGACCTAAAACCAAAGCGGTTCAGCTCCGGAGACCCTCTGCACATCTACACTATGAGTAAAAAACACATATAAATAAACAATCATTCCTTACCTTTGCCGCTATCTGCTATGGTAATGAAGAAGCATTAATGTATTTTTACTAATAGTGTACGTGAGAAGGGGGTCCCCTGAGCTGAACCGCATTGATTTGTGTATCAGGGACCCCCTGCTTCCTGGGTTACAGTCCCCGGTATGGGTCATCGGGTGCCAGTGTCGCCGCCATCTTTATAGCATCCCATACACGACGTGCCCGCTATAACGATCATGTTGACACTGGCACTGATGCCCCATACCGGGACATGTAATTCGGGAAGCAAGGGGTCCCTGAGACAGAGATCAATGCGGTTCATGAAGGGGTTAAGGCATAATAGCATGTTTATTGGGGACAATTGCCTCCAATAAACATTGCAATAACCAACATACACCCCCTGTGCCCCCAATAACCCCTATACCCCCATTACATATAGAATATTTTTGGGATGCACAGCAATGATACTATAGGCCGGCGGTGGCCCTCGGGTGTTTCCCGCAGGCCTGCAGTACCAATTCAGTGCACCCCAAAAAAATTACACCACATAAATACACCACCCTTAACACATACAGTATAGTAATGTGCAAAATTAATATTATCCATATATGGATAATAGTGAATTTGCCCATTTAAAATACATAAAGAACAATAAATACAATAAATACATAAAGCACTCACCCATGTCCGGCTGCCCCGATGAAGGCCATCCTCATCTTCATTACCGTCCATGCCCCCTCCGATGCTGCAAAACATAAACAAGAATAACAACAGCCAGTATAATGTCCCCTAACTGTGACGGAAGCTTTGTGACAGGCTGTAATTTACACAAAAATATATATAAAAGATAATATATATTTATAACTGGGTCTGAACTGGGACGAGACTTAGATATGATAAAATATAATTTATTCCTTGATAAAGGTGAACACACAAAATGTACAAATAACAGGCAAAATATAGACACTTACTTTAAATGGAAATGATGAAGCAGTCATATCTGGACTGGCAGTTCATACAGCACTCTTCATAGTCATCAAGACACCAAAGACATGAAAGACCTCTGGCAGGAAGACAGTGCATAGCGTTTCTCTCAGCAATCAAGAAGTATAGAACAGACAAAGGATAAAGGGTTGACCACAGATTATATACCTTTTGTGGCCCTATCCTTAACCTTGAGTACAGTGGATTGGTTTTCAATTAACTCTAGCCACTCATTAACGTGGGAGCACAATTTGATCCATGCCCCCCTGCTAGTTGGTACATGTGCAGTAGCACTCTGGGGTCTCATTTCTGTAATCCCACATTTGCATCAGGAATGCCAGCCAGTCTACCAAATGGAATATCTGGCAGGAAACCCTTTGTTGTGAGGTGTGAAATGGAACACTGGAAGACTGCTCTGGTTTGAGTAATCTCCGCCCTCATGCAAACAGTGGAGGTGACAAAATCCTTTGAAACATACTTAAGTCCTAGACATTGGGTCGTCTTTCTGGTCATATGCTACCCTGGTATGCTAAGGAATTTCCTCTGGGTTTTACCCATACATTGAAACCCAGTATGAAAGATAAAACATAAACATATTAAAATATCCGGTTCCGTTAGGTCCAGCAGGTCCAAACTTCCCAGTTCTCAATGCCGGAACTGGGAAACCCTATGGTCCAATTTGCAACTTGCTACGACCTTCGGAGCCGGAGATACACAAATTCCCGTCAAACCGTTTTACATTTTAATACAAAAATCTCCGCTGTAAATTAAATCAAGGTTTTTCACTAAATCCCCATTGAAAACAACGGGTTCCGCCGCCATAGACTTTCAATGGCAAACCGCCGCCGTTGGCGGCTATGGGAATCCCCGCCATAGACTTTCAACGGGGCGACACCGCCGTAGCCGGTCAATGGGGTTTGGCCGCCATTGGAGTCTATGAGAGAAATCCCGAACTTTCAAGGGGGTCCATACTCCGTCGGGTTGGTCCAAGCGGGTCAAGGATGGTTCTGCAGCGATGCCGGAGTAGCAGTGGCTACAGATACCCCAAACCCTGATCCTCTGGGCCCTCCGTAACCAGAGCTATGGATTACCAAATTTCAGCTTTTGACACTTAGCCGTTTTCTTGAGCTGTTTCTGCCGCCGCCATTAGAACCTATGGCGCTACCCGCTCTTCTCGGTTCGACCCTTATCGGGGGTCCAGGATATGGGAAACCGGTTGTGGTCGAGTGGGGGGAGGTCTAGGAACTAGGGACAGAAAGAATTTTATTTCTAGGGGCCCTAGAACTGTTTATTCCCATGCCACTTCTCGTTGAACTTGACTTGTAAGTGATCAAAGCTCTCCTATTGAAAATGTATCCGCTTTGTGGTTAAGCGGTTTGGACGGCAGCCAACTCGTTCCTGGAAAGGTCTTTCGAGGATTCTCCATTGAAGTCAATGAGCCCATTGACTTACAATGGGAAACCGCCGCTCTCCCTCTCGGACGCCATCTGCTGGTCTTCTCAGGAACATGACTCCACAGGAAGATTAGCCATTGAAATACATGGAGCCCAATGGCGGCCTATGGGAGCCTGCAAAATGGTGCCTGAAAAGGCGGGAAAATTACACAAAGGGCTATAATCACTAAACCACTATTAACCCTTGTGCTCCCGGATGGATCCTAGTGTGTGTGTGATGCAGACACTGATATAACAATAAAACAGGGGAACAGTGGAATATACATTTTCAGGTTATGACAAGGGTTAAATCACATTTCTGGACCTCAGCCCAGTTAACCCCTTGTCTCCCTGGTGAGGTTAGAAGGTGGCCAATTGGGGTGTAACCCCTTTAATCCCGGGCCAAATCCTCCCCATCGTCACACCTCCCCTGTTCAATGGGTGCCTGGTGCCCCAGTTGCCTCCCCAGGCACTGGGGTACCACTGGCGCCCTTGAAGCACTCAAGTCCTGAGGGGTTGGCCTAGCAAAATTGTCCTCCGGCATTGTCCAGTACATTGTCTGGCCACAGTGGATTGTAAAGTCCAGATCCTGTGGAGCAGGGCTCCACCTTGGCTGCCGGGCATTCTCCTTTGCCTCCCTCTGCCCCCCCCCAGTGCCTTGTGAACCAAGTCCATGGTGAAGGGGCCCCTTTGGAGACCAGGCTGCACACTGCCCAGAGACTGGCATGTTTCTGCACCTGCAGGAGACCATCTATCCAGCACAGACCGTCGCTTTCCTGTCAACCAAGTCTGGGAAAGAGCTATGTCACTATCCTGTAGGGACCCTACCTGCTCTGGCCCTGTGCCCACCTGTAGCAGCTCTGCTATACTCCTGACTCTCCTCCCTGGCTGCCTATCTACCCACAGGCTCTCCTTTGGGAACCCAGTGGAATCAGTCAGAGGGGTCACTCCTGGCCAGTCAGAACAAGGGACCTTCTGCCTACCTAGCCCATCCCTAGCTTCTGCCAGCTGCCTAACACCCCACTGACCTCCTATCTTCCCCTGCTCCACGGTGTCTCCCTGCCTAGCCTCCCTAGGCCCAGCACCTCAGCCCTTGTTGATGACTTCTGCTGCTTACCTCCCTGCAGCCCACCTGCACTCCTCTCCCCCTTTGGAAATCCTAACCCAGACCCTGGAACTACCTGAGTGCACCTACCTCCCTGACCTTGTTTCCCCCTTACCAGGGATGATCTCAGGGGCATCTCTCCAGATGCAACCGCCTTAGCTCTTTGCTGACAGGTATCCCTGGGGTGGCACAAACCTGCCACTGCCCAGGATACCTCCAGCCCATAGCTAGGCTGCAACAGGGGGTTGCTGATCTGAGACACCCCCTGAGGCTCTGCCAGGGTAATGGGGAACTCTAGCTGCCATACCTGCTGCTTTCCCTCCCCGGCTACCAATAGCCCTTCTTCTCCCACTGAGAACTGATGCTGGCTACCTACCTGCAGCCTCCCCTCACTCCGCTTCTCCCTAGCTAATCCTAACCTGGATCCTAGGGCTACTTGAGTGAGGCCATGTCCCTGACACTGTCTCCCCATTACCGGGGATGAGCTCAGGGTTGCTGGTGCAGATGCACCCACCTTAGCTCCTGGCTGGCAGGTAATCTGGGGGTGGTCTAACTTTGCCACAACCCCTGGTACCTCTAGCCCAGAGCAAGGCTGCAACAGTGGGGCTCTTAACTGAGAGTCCCCTTGCTGCTCCGCCAGGGTAATGGGAAGTCTAGCTGCCCTACAAGCTGCCCTTCCTTCCCCTCCCTTGGTATCCCTATCTCCTGCCACCCCCCAGTCACCCCTAGAGTGAAACCACAGGGTACAGTCATAGGAACAAATAAGTCAGGGTTAGTCTGCGACTTGGTCTGGCTTACCTCGCTGGTCCCCACAGAGACCGCTGCCTTCGTTGGTCCCAACTGCAGGGGGACTGGAGTGGCCGCCGTCGGCAACATCTGGGCCGTGGAGCAACGGGTTGCCTCCGCAGCAGCGCCCGGGGTTGGCACAGGGGAAACGATGCAGGACCGGGGTCCCAGGTCTTTGTTACCTCTCCGGCTGTAAAACTGTTGGGGTCTCCGCGATCACCCGCTCCCTCCACAAGTCTCTGCCGTCCCAGAGCTGGGTCCATTCCCTGCTCTCCGGGCGGTTTGATGGTTACAGCAGCTGCAGCTGTGGATCTTTGCTCAGCCTGCCGGGTTTCAAGCTCACCGATTGCTGTCTCTCTCTCAGCCTTGCTGGCTGCTGGTCCCCGCGCCGACTTGATGCACTCCTCCGGTCTCGGTGCCCGGCTCCAGTCAGACGGATGGCCGGCACTTTGGTTCTGGAGGCAATGCTTCTCACAAGAAGGGGAACAGTCAGGAGTTGCCATATCTTGTGTTATATGTTGTACACTGTGTGTTCAATATCTTTAGTCCCAGGAACTTGCAATTACCATCAAGTTCCCACTATATTACAGTATCCCACAGAACACTAGTAATACAGGTCCAGTTCAATCCCACCGCTGCCACCAGTTAATTACAAGCCTGTGACGGGAGCTTTGTGACAGGCTGTAATTTACACAAAAATATATATAAAAGATAATATATATTTATAACTGGGTCTGAACTGGGACGAGACTTAGATATGATAAAATATAATGTATTCCTTGATACACACAAATCCTCCCCATCGTCACACTAACCCCTTAATCACCATAGCGGTTATTAACCGCTACAGTCATTAAAGGGTTTACCCACCCTCACCCACCACTCGGGAGGCCTAAATACCCTCCCCAACTATCCCCCCAACCCGTGAGGCCTAACCACCCTCACTTACGCAATACCCAGCCGGGAGGCCTACCCACATACCATTGGGGCCAATATCCCCTACCCCCACCCCCAGTACCCACAATAAAAACAATACACAGCCCCACAATAAACATCATTATATTTATTAAATACATAACCCACCCCCTATGCCCCCCCATAAATACATGATTTATTATTTTACATACAGGGTTAATACCCCAGGCCTACGGGAGTCCCCGGTGGGCCTGACGGGTCACCTCACAGACCTACAGTAGCCCATCACCTTGTTTCAAACAGGGTCTGGAGGCCTACGGGTGGTCCCCACCAGGTGCCGTGGTCCTCCAGGTGGTCTCCACGGGTCACTGTGGGCCACAATGGGGTCCCCACAGGTAGGCCCGCCGCTGTCTGGGGGGCCCCGGGTCAGACCCACAGGTGTCTGAGGGGCCTCGGGTGGTTCCCACGGGGGTTCCTACGGGTCACACATACCCAACACATACACTACAATAATGTGCAAAATAACTATTATCCAGATAGGGATGATAGATTATTTGCCCATTATTAAACACATTAACTAGCATAATAAAATAAATAAAGTTCTACTGACCTCATCAATAAGAAGCCCCCTCGCCAGCAAAATCTGTGTCCCCCGTTGCCAACAAAATACATAGCCAATACATTGCAATTACATTCTGATATCAATTAACCCCTTAATCACCTTATCGGATAATAACAGCAAAGGTAATTAAGAGGTTAAGCTACCCTGGCCTGATACTTACCCTTCACCCATTCATTTGTACAGTGGCTTCATCATACATACATATATATATATATGTATATATATATATATATATATATATATATATATATATATATATATATATATATATATATATATACACACATGATGAACCAATATACAAAGAAATGTTTAAGGGTTAACAAAAACATGCACAAATAAAAATACCACTTCTCCATATCAGCCACACTCAAACAAAATCCTAGTTCCTAATAAAATCATTATCATCTGCCAATCAAAAGCATCAAATGCCAATCAAAACATTGAATTTACATTGTATACAGGATGCATAAAATCTGTGCACCATGTACACTCTGCCAATCAATGTTAACAATAAAATATTCAACAGAAAATACAATCAAATCCAAACAAGTATACTATTTATACCAAGCAAGGCAACCAAAATAAATTACCATTAATTAATCAAATCCCAAAACAATTAAAATACCATCCAAATCAATTACACAATTAACTCTTTTAATCGTTAAACAAACCCATTATCCAACAAAGTTAACATCTGACAAAATAGTAGTACCAACAAAAAACCACTATAAAAAAGCAAGACTCACCCTGACCTAAAGTACAGCATACTTACTGCACCGACACACTTTATTCGAGCAAATACCCGGTATGTACCTGGCAGATACCTGGAATGCGCCGCTCCTCACCTCTGACAAGCCCCGTTGCATTTGCCTTCCCAGCCTGGGTTCATGCCTGGCTGATGGGCGGCTGATCTGTTAAATGATAATGATTAGGATTTAATAGGCTGCAATGCTTTTCGTGTCTACCAGATGGCATAAATTCATGAATTGTAATGCAGTATATATATATGTAGTGTGCAGTATTGCAGCCAACGGGAATAAAATGCTTCAATCCCTGCCGGAAAATAACTCAATGCACTCGGGCAGAAAACAGTCACAAACCTCAATACATCCGGGTATACCCGAATTCGTGGGACTAGCCGAGCTCGAATAAAGTGTGTCGCCAGTGTATGAGCACCGTAGACAGCAGGGGCTAGGCTGGATTTCCAAATGTAGCTGCTAGCAATCTCTGTATGTGCTGCTGCACAATCCTCCACTTAACTGTTGCTTCGTCAGGGACCACTGTTGGATATTTATCCAGGTAATATTGCTTGAATTTGATGTTCTATATATTGCTATTCCAAATGAGGTCCTGCAGCTTCATACTGATGTCATATGAACTGCCTACAACTCCATACATAGAATTCTGGAATATTCTCAGATCTCCTTATTAATCTAACTAACTGTCATAGCTAGGATCTACTGTACAGTTGTCAATAATCACTCAGTGTCGACTTAAACAGGGCAGTTCAAGCAACTTAAAACCATTGTATGACCTTTCTGTCTATTATAGTTGTTAAAATAGGTTAACCACACCTCTTTTACTTAAAATACTTCACATGTAACTAAAATATACACAGATCTTTGGACAGCTGCACCATCCTTCTAACTTTCTAATGTAAATGGCTATATAATCAGAATATACCAATTAAGAATATTCAATATAATATGTATGTAATGAAGAACAATCAGACAACATATGGCATACCTTTGCACTCTAACTCGATAATGGATTCACACATTACAATATAATTGTCGTTGGATTGGATTTCTTACATAACGTTTTGTTTTTTAGATGTTACAGAAGATTATGATACTACTTAGACATGTGTGACAATACTGGTGGAAAGTACCGTACATCTGAGTCTATCACACTGGTAATTACAAATACGACCAATGGAGAGATGATTGTTTTCAGCGTCTGCTCCATCTGTGTGTAAAGTCAATCAAAAGGCATTCCAACTCCCATACATGTTGCATGCTCCATTTACTTTGGAATTGATGAATTTACAATTAATTTACAGTTCCTACTGTAAATCTTTTCTTGCAGACGTCTCCATTTCTTGGGGCTGCTCTGATGCTAACTCCATTCACCACTTTACGTCACAGACGTCGCTTGGGGAAACTTGAGGTTCTCACTGGCCATAGTGTTCTACTGTTTTGGTCACCAGAACCTCATTTTGTTTTCTTTGAACATACAGTAACACTTCACACCTGCTTTGTTGCTGCTAGACCAATAACACTTATTTAGTCTCCTGGGTCTAACATGGGCTTCAGACTCCTCGGTATTCTGTATATGTGCAGAAAAAATTGAATAACACATATGGTGGGTCAAAAAGTGAGAACAACTCTTCACCATACAGTGCAAAGCAAATAAAAATATCACTTGTATGCATATTCATACAGATGCAGCAGTCATTATTTTAACAAATGACGCGGCGTATACCTCGGAATACCAATGTCATGGCGTGGGATTTCTTCCAACTGTACCGCCTTAAGACGCGAGTGCAGGCGAGTGCATACAATGGCATTTTAGTGTTCTGGCTTTTAAATACCTGAAATTGGCACAGTAGCACAGTAGCACAGTAGCACAGTACTGTACACATTACAATTAATTCATTTCATTGCATTTAATTGCACACAATCCATGAAATTCAAACAAAGCAACCGCAATAAAAACGTGTGCCTGGGGCGATTGGCTGCGTTCATGCCGCATGGAGTAAAGCAGCGTACACAAAAACAGCGCTGTGATTTGTTAAAATAATGGCCGCTGCATCTGTATGTCTCAAACAGGTTTGTAGACTGCAACCATGCTTTTACCATTATCTCTTAGCCTGCAATGCAGCCAGGAATTCTGGAATTCTGGTATATTTCATGCAAATGAGCACACAAATGCTTCTTATCCATTTTAATATGGACAACCCCTATAAGCTATGTCTGCTATGTTAAACTGCTTTTCAGCCAGGGGTATTATCTTTTAGAACAATTCCACATGCTACATCTGTATGTCATGTAAACAGGTGGTATTAAAAAAATAAAACTTCTCTTATATTTTTATTTTATTTGTAGCTTTCACTGGACTGAATACTTTTAGAACAGTTTATGTCTACTTGATAACAAAATACTTGTATAGACCTGAACTGGTAAGGATGCAATGACATTGATGTTTTACCTTCTCTACCCACTATTGCCCTTATACTTCAATGAATATATTACTCTAAAGTTTAATTTCAACCTACAAAAAATACCAAATAATCTCAGTCTGATCACCCTTTCAATACTGTGCATTAAATTCTTTGGAGTGGTATTACAGTACCTTAAAAAAAGTGAAATGTTCATGAATGTCTAGAAAAGTAATATTTCCTGTTAACCTTACATATTCGTAATTGAATTTAAACAGCCATATTATAATGCCTAACATACCAAAATAAATGAATACCATGGTTGTTGATTATACAGTAGCAAGCTAGACACTTATGTTTTCTCTGAAATATGTCTGAAAATCCTCAATAGAACATTCTTGAATCTGGAATCCTAAGGTAGCAAGATAGATTCTAATGGCACAAACCGCTTATGCCATGTGGATTTAAAAAAAAAAAAAAAAACTTTTCAATATAATTTGTTGAATCCTACAATAACATGTCTTGATGCATTCCTTTTTTGAAAGGAAGATAAATCAAAACCAATTGTCATGCAGAATACATGCTAGGTCTAATCTACAAAGATATACATACACAACATTACCTTATGTTCCTCAAAGGGCGAAGAGCAAATTACATTTCACAAGAGACTACATTGAGAGCCGTCTGTTTCTAAATTAAATATGCATGTTCCTACCTTAGCCATATTGCTATAATGCTACAGATGTGCAAAGAACTAAATGTCAAACTGTTAGTTTTTTTTTAAATGGATCAAACTATGCCCAAAACAATGATTCTGCATCTTGAAATACTATACTGTATATAGCTTGTATAGTGCCATGACACAAAAAAAGTGGACATTTAAAAAACAGCCCAAAGAGAACTACATAAAAAATATTGATGATAAGTTATTATACAGACTTTTTTTGTGCTAGATTGATTTTGAACTGCTTACAAATAAATAGTCTGTAAAAAAAAAAATTATGTCACAATTGAGAATTACAGTACGTGGTGCTAAATTTGATACAATGGGGCCGATTCACTAAGCTACGTTATGTAGCGCTGAAATGGGTTATATCGCTCGGCCGCAAAAGGCTGAAGCCATAAGCGCTATACACTAAGACTGTTTGGCGCGTTTACGAACCTGCCTTGCCCAAAAGGACCAGAGCGCGCGATCACCTTCTTCCCCCCCCTGATATCATGCTAAAAGTTATTTAGCATGATAACTATTATAAACAAAGCAGCCTGTAAGAACTGCATGGAGACGCTGCGTCTCAATGCACGGCTCTTACAGGCGATCGTGCTGTCCAAATATGATTTTTAATACTAGTGTAGATGAGCAGGGGGTCTCTTGAGCTGAACCGCATTGGTTTCAGGTCCGAGGACCTCCTACTTCAGGAGATATAGGCCCCGTTATGGGGTGCCGGTATCCCCTGCAGAATTTAAATGTCCCGGTCACGTGACGCGGGAGCTTTAAAGTGCAGGGGATACCGGCATCCCATAAAGGGGCCTGTATCTCCTGAAGTAGGGGGTCCTTGGACCTGAAACTAATGCGGTTCAGTTCCGGAGACCCCCTGCACATCTACACTAGTATTAAAAACACATACAGTAACAATAAATAATAATTCATTACCATAGCGAATAGCTCAATAAATAATAGCATAGCGACGTTGGCTCAATAAAGATGGCGTACACACTGGCATCTGATGCCCCTTACCGGGGCCTGTAACTCGGGAAGCAGGGGGTCCCTGAGCCACAAATCAATGCGGTTCAGCTCAGGGGACCCCCTGCTCCCGCACACTATTAATAAAAATACATTAAAGCAACTTCATTACCTTAGCAGCTATCCGCTAAGGCAATGAAGGGGTTAAGGCATAATAGCATGTTTATTGGGGACAATTGCCTCAATAAACATAGCTTTATACAACACACATCCCCCCGCGCCCTAACACATACACACTACAGTAATGGGCAAAATAACTATTATCTACATATGGATAATAATGCATTTGCCCATTAAATATACATTAATCACAATAAATACATTTTCTACACACCCTTGTCCGGCACCCACGATGAAGGCCACCCTCATCTTCCTCACCGTCCATACACTGGGGTGCTGAAAAATATACACAATAAGAAAAAGTGCCAAACTAATGTCCCCTTACCCCTTAATGACATTAGCGGTTATTAACTGCTACAGTCATTAAGGGGTTAAGCCACCCTGACCCAATACCCACCCTTCACCCATTTATTTGTACAGTGGCTTCATCATGTATGAGGAAGGTCCCGTTGGGAGGACCGAAACGTTGGCGGCCTTGTGTTACTGAATACACTTTTTTGATACCATACCTGCAGTGTGCTATCTCTTTTTGGCTATCAGGATCCCCTGGTCTCCATATGTCTACATACTCTCTATGGGACAAGCATCTGCCTCCTGCAACAAAACCGTGAGTGCTAATCTCCATACCTGACTATATATATATATATATATATATATATATATATATATATATATTTATTAATGGTGGGTAAAAAAAAGTGACAAAAACCCTCCACAGTAAAGCATAAAGCAACTGTAAATATTACTGTATGCTTCTTTGCATGTCTTAGACAGGTCTGCAACACTGTCTTTCCCCATTATCGCCCAGCATACAGCGCTTCCACTGCAGCCAGGGATTCTGGGAAATGACATGCAAATGAGCACTCAGTGCCACCTTTTGTCTCAAGCTCGTATTATATATATATATATATATATATATATATATATATATATATATATATATACAGCTCAATCCCGTTATAGCGCGATCCACTATAACACGGATCCGCTATAACGCGGTTTGAGCGTGGACCCCGAATTTAAAAAAAAATGGGTTTTTTTTAAAGCTTTTTTTTTTTTGCACACACACTGCACACACTCACTGCACACTGCATACATTCACAGCACACTGCATACACTCACAGCACACTGCACACACTCACAACACACTGCATACATTCACAGCACACTGCACACACTCACAGCACACTGCACACACTCACAGCATACTGCACACACTCACAGCACACTGCACATACTCACAGCACACTGCACACTGCACAGCACACTTCAAACACACACACTGACACACACACAGCACACTGCAAACACTCACATCACACACTCACAGCACACTGCATACATTCACAGCACACTGCACACACTCACAGCACACACTCACAGCACACACTCACAGCACACTGCATACACTCACAGCATAATAATAATAGCATGTTTATTGGGGACAATTTCCCCCAATAAACATAGCTATATACAACACACATCCCCCCGCCCCCTAACACATACACACTACAGTAATGGGCAAAATTACTATTATCCACATATGGATAATAATGCATTTGCCCATTAAATATACATTAATCACAATAAATACATTTTCTACACACCCTTGTCCGGCACCCTCGATGAAGGCCACCCTCATCTTCCTCACCGTCCATACACTGGGGTGCTGAAAAATATACACAATAAGAAAAAGTGCCAAACTAATGTCCCCTAACCCCTTAATGACATTAGCGGTTATTAACTGCTACAGTCATTAAGGGGTTAAGCCACCCTGACCGAATACCCACCTTTCACCCATTTATTTGTACAGTGGCTTCATCATGTATATATATATATATATATATATATATATATATATATATATATATATGTATATATATATATATATAGCAACTGTAAATATTCCTGTATATTCATTTGCATGTCAATGCCAAGCTCTTGCGCTGAAGCCTTGCCTTGCAAGAATGTGACTTCACCATACAGCACAAAGAAAGGCAGTGAGCATGGGAACGCCGATGGCCTCTCCCGGCAGGACAATCCCCAAGACCTAATGACTTCAAAAACCCTCCGATCAGCCCAACCACCAGAGGAGGTGGCCAGGGCAAACCTTGGGCTTTGAGTGGGGGAGGTGTGGTGAAAATGGGGGTAATCAGCGCATTAATAAAGGCAGTGGGCTCGGCTGGTTACCCCTATTTCGCATTGGGGATGAAGGGGTTAATTTTATATGCATTGATGTCCCTGTTTTGCAGGATAATCTATACCTGCAGTGCTGAATAACAGGAGCTGTTCCATTAAGACTGCTAATTTAGGAACGGAGTGAGCCAGCACCCTGATTTTCGGTGTGCAGCCTCAGTGTAACCCCTCAAGTACACACATATTAAAAATATAACTTTGTCATAAGGGAAACATATATTTTTGATAAAGTGCCTTTCTGTTGTAGTTAAAATTTACAGGCAGGATGCTATTGTTTCTGCCTGCCTTGGTAAAGCATTAAGGAACAAATGTTTTGCATACCAGAACCAAATGTTTTGACACCTATGTGCTGGGTCACTTGCCTATGCAAGCTTCAAAGCTAGCCCGCTAGGCCCACAGCTGTAAGTCTCTCTGGAAGTTGCATATCAAAAGACCCCAGATTCGTAAAGTGTCGCTTAATCAGGATGTTTCTGAGTAGCAAATCCTGCTACTCATCCTAGATATTTCACACCTTGGGACCAAACTCCAGACATTGCGTCCCCAGAAATGAGTGGCCCCTTTTTACTTAGCAGTGCTACCAAGCTGCTTACTGAGCATGCTCAGAGTTACCTGAGCTGGCTGTAGGATTTGCCCATGTGACCTGGCAGGTTCTGATAGGAGGAAGATAATTCCTTGCCAATTGGATGAGGCTAATGTACCACTTCACAGGCCCTTGTCCTTAAAAAGGCCTGTACCCCTCATTCCTGTGTTGTTCCTGCTGTTGTTGTTGCTGTTGTTACCTGATTTCTTCAAGCGGATAAGACCTAAGTAAATCGGCTACGATTACAGAACGCAAGGGGTTAAAAACATCGCAACAAGGAAACTTGCCCTGCTTCAGGATTTCGTTAGCCTTGGGTATCCAGACCGAATCCCAAAGAACCAGAGAAGACTTTGCACATTCACAGAAGGATTGGGGCTGGCAATTTGTGCCCTTGCAAAAGTACTACATTTTAAAAGACAATCTCCTGGTGCTTTGCACATTGCTGGACATTATCCTCTGTTTCTCTACCCGTAAGTGTAATTATTAAGTTTATTCTGCAGTTGTCGTGTGTTTGCCTATCAAGGGAATAAATCTCAGTTTATTTTGCTCAACCTGTTCTGCTCAATCAGGACCCACGAAATATAAATGTGTTATTAAGCGCTTCTGCAGTGGAAGTGCTGTTTGCTGGGTGTTAATGGTGAAAGACAGGGTTGCATACCTGTCTAAGACATGCAAATGAATATACAGGAATATTTACAGTTGCTTTATGCTTTACTGTGGAGGGTTTAAGTCACTTTTTTTACCCACCATAACCTTAATAGTGGTGGTGATTATAAATATATATATATATATATATATATATAAATATATAAATATATAAATATATATATATATATATATATATATATATATATATATACAGTGCTTGACAAATCACCCAAAAATCTACTCGCCGAACCAAAAAATCTACTCGCCACCTAGTCCCGCCCCAACCCCGCCTCTAGTCCCGCCCCCAACCCCACCTCTAATCCCGCCCCCTGCCCCACATTTTAAAAAAAACATAAATGAAATAAATTTTATAAATTCCTAGTAAGAACATTCGTTTTTGAATGACTAGTTTCCTGCACCCCTTAACTAGTGCCTGGATGCCCCGCTTCACAATATTTAAAGCAGCAATCCCGTCTGGGATCTTACCTGATCCGCAGTCCCTCAATGTCCAGGTACGCACATTCCCGCAATGTTATACATTGGAGGGGATTTGTTCCCTACCTGTCTTCTGGGTTAGGGGGGGGGGGGTTCCGATGTCTTCCGTGTGAAGCTTGAGTCAGATCTGGAAGAAAGCAGTATAGGTTATTTCGGTGTAGAATAGGGCAGTTAAGATATACAGGGTAAATAAACTATCCAGATCCGGATTGTGAGACAGAGAAAGGGTGAGACAGAGAGAGGGTGAGACAGAGAGAGGGTGAGACAGAGAGAGGGTGAGACAGGGAGTGAGAGAGAGGGTGAGACAGGGAGTGAGAGAGAGGGTGAGACAGAAAGTGAGAGAGAGGGTGAGAGAGAGAGGATGAGAGATGGAGAGAGGGCGAGAGATGGAGAGAGGGCGAGAGAGGGTGAGACGGAGAGAGGGTGAGAGACGGAGAGAGAGACGGGGAGAGAGGGTGAGAGAGAGTGTTAGAGACGGAGAGAGAGTGAGAGATGGAAAGAGGGTGAGAGATGGAGAGAGGGTGAGAGACGGAGAGAGGGTGAGAGACAGAGAGAGGGTGAGAGACAGAGAGAGGGTGAGATACGGAGAGAGGGTGACTGTGGGGGGATGGGGTGACTGGGTGGGGTGATTGGGGGGTGGGGTGCTTGGGGGGGTGGGGTGATTGGGTGGGGTGACAGGGTGGGGTGACAGGGTGGGGTGACAGGGTGTCTGACTGGGTGGGGATTACTGACTGTCTGGGGTGGGGTTACTGGGCAGGGGGCGGGGGGTTGGGATAACTGACTATGACTGACTTTTGACTGACTGGGTGGGGGTGTATGACTGACTGGGTGAGGGGGGTATGACTGACTGGGTGGGGGGGTATGACTGACTGTGACTGACTGTGTGGGGGGGGTATGACTGACTGGGTGGGGGAGGTATGACTGACTGGGTGGGGGGGTATGAGTGACTGGGTGGGGGGGTTATGACTGACTTGGTGGGGGGTATGACTGACTGGGTGGGGGGGTATGACTGACTGGGTGGGGGGGTATGACTGACTGGGTGGGGGGGGGGTATGACTGACTGGGTGGGGGGGTATGACTGACTGGGTGGGGGGGTATGACTGACTGGGTGGGGGGTGTATGACTGGGTGGGGGGGTATGACTGGGTGGGGGGGTATGACTGGGTGGGGGGGTATGACTGACTGGGTGGGGGGGTATGACTGACTGGGTGGGGGGGTATGACTTACTGACTGGGTGGGGGGGTATGACTGACTGGGTGGGGGGATGACTGACTGACTGGGTGCTGTGGGGGGATGACTGACTGACTGGGTGCTGTGTGGGGATGACTGACTGGGTGCTGTGGGGGGATGACTGACTGGGTGGGGTGATGACTGACTGGGTGGGGTGGGGTGTACCTCTGGTGTCCTACACGTACACACACACACACACTCTCTCTCTCTCTCATACACACACACAAACACTCTCTCATACAAACACACAAACACTCTCTCATACACACACACACACACACACTCTCGGTGTGGGGGGGGGGTGGAGACAGCCACGGGGACCGAGAGGAACACACCTGCTGGCATCTCCTGCCCCGCACATGCAGCCACGGGGACAGGAGCGGAGACTGAGGGGAAGCGGGTCTGAGGGGGGGGGGAACATCCCCCGCAGTCATCTCCTCATCTCCTGCCCCGCGCGTGCAGCCATGGGGACAGGAGCGGAGACTGAGGGGAAGCGGATCCGAGGGGGGGGGACATCCTCCACTGTCATCTCCTGCCCTGTGCGTGCAGCCACAGGGACAGGAACGGAGACTGATGGGAAGCGGGTCCAAGGGGGGGGGAACATCCTCCGCTGGCATCTCCTGCCCCGCGCTTGCAGCCACGGGGACAGGAACGGAGACTGAGGGGAAGCGGGTCTGAGGGGGGGGAACATCCTCCGCTGTCATCTCCTGCCCTGTGCGTGCAGCCACGGGGACAGGAACGGAGACTGAGGGGATGAGGGGGGAAGCGCTTGCAGGAGGTAGGGACCGCGTGCGCGAGGAGCAGGAGCAGCCATTACTTACCCCTGCAGAGAAGGGCTCCATTCCGCGTCATGACCAATTGGCCAATCAGACAGGAGGATATTTTTTTTGTTTGTTATTTATTTATTTATTTTTTGTGGGGGTGGGAGGGGGGGAAGCGGAGACAGCCACGGGGACTGAGGGGAAAGCGGGAACCGGAGGGCAGGGGGAGGGAAACATCGCCGCTGTCATCTCCTGCCCCGCGCGAGCAGCCACGGGGACAGGAGCGGAACTTGAGGGCAAGCGGGACAGTGGGTGGGGGGGGGGAAACCCCTGCTGTCATCTCCTGCTGTCATCTCCTGCCCCGCGATAGCAGCCACGGGGAAAGGAGCGGAACCGGAGGGCAACCGGGAGGGGGAGGGGGATCGCCCGCTGGTATCTCCTGCCCCGCGGGAGCAGCCAAGGGGACAGGAGCAGAGCCTGAGGGGATGAGGGGGGAAGTGCGGGCAGGAGGTAGGGACCACGTGCGCGAGGAGCAGGAGCAGCCATTACTTACCCCTGCAGAGAAGGGCTCCATTCTGCGTCACGACCAATTGGCCAATCAGCCAGGAGGATATTTTTTTTTTGTAATTTATTTATTTATTTTAAAAAAAAATGCCCAGAGCAGGGGAAAAAAGTAGCTGGCCACCGGCCAATTTCCGATCGCACATGGCGAGTGGGCGACCGGGTTTGTCGAGCACTGTATATATATATATATATATATATATATATATATATATATATATATATATATATATATATATACATATATATATATATATATATATATACATATATATATATATATATACATATACATATATATACATATATATACATACATATACATATATATACATACATATACATATATATACATACATATACATATATATATACATACATATACATATATATACATATATATACATATATATACATATACATATATATATATGACAGAATTATAGACAGCGCCCCTTACCAAACACACCAAAACTGCTGCAACGCTGATATATGTGGTAGGCGTTTGCACCAGGTCGAAAAATTGAGTTCAAACAGATAAATATCAATATAAAAAGTGGCAGGGGCCGTATGTATGCCCAATTGATAATATTATAAAAAAAAATTTTTTAATTTTTTTTAAAAATGTGTTAAAAAGAAAAAGTGTGCATAAAAATCAAAAAGAAAAATAGAAAAATATGAACAAAAATTGATTCAAATTCTATCAAAAATAGAGGACAAAAGAATAACTGTGCAATTGACATAAATAACTAAAAATATGCGAGGTCCAACCTAACCTAAATTGTGAATTACATTCAAGTCATAACAAATAGTGGACCAAAAACAATGATATTCAAAAAAAAAAAATTTGGTAAAGCAATTGTAAATGTTCACAAAAAATACTTAAGTCCTCAGATTGTCCAGGATAAATGAATCACAAAAGTACAGGCTGCTTCTTCTTGGGTTCACCGAACTCCCACAGCACCTATTTAGAAAAAAGAGAAATGAAGCTCCCGATCCTTGTGTAAAATCAGATAAGAATTTTAATACATCACGGACAAGACAAATGCACACTTACAATTTGTCTGATAAAATCAGGCATATTATGGGACCAGCCCATGCACCAACTGAAGACTCCACGATCGCCTCTGTGTAAACTGAAGTCCTTTGAAGTGCTGGATCTTGTGTCTGTATCAGCCGTTGTTCCAGAGAGTTGTCCCAGAGAGTAAGGGAATCTGTACTTTCCTTTGCGGCTGCTTAGTTGTAGCGTGCGGCCGCCATTCACCTCTCTCGTGGAGCACTGGGACCCGGAAGGGACTTCACACACGTCTCTGCGTCTCTGCGTCTTCACGTTGGTTGCTGGGAGCTGCTCGACCACCGTAGGTTCACTGCCACATATCCCTACGCGTTTCTTCCGTCCTTGCGGATTTCATCAGGGGATGGATACCACACTGAACTGCCTGGTGTTAAATAGTCCCTTCGACCAATGCCTAACGTTTTTACACAGCTGTATTCGGTTCAATGGGCAATGTTTAAGCTAATTTAAACCTGGTGCAACGATGTTCATCTACAAATGAGTTAACTAAAAAATAATAATAATCAATTGGCATGTTAACATCTTTAAAACAAATAACAATACATTAGTCTAATATATAATGAATTGGAACATAAATATCTAAATACTGAAAACAAATTATATAATAATAATATTTAACAACAAAAGCTAATATTTAAAAATAAATAATATAACCTTTTTCACCTAATCAATTTAGAGACAAATAAAACGAAACATAATATTAGTAAATTAACCATATGTATAAAAGTAATAAAACTCATGTTATATAATAGCCCTTGTTAAAAAAAAAAATTATTTTTAAAAAAAAAAAAATATTTTTTTAAAACATTGAATGCTTTAAGAGGACAACCTAGTATAAATTATTTTGTTGAATCATAATAACCCAAAATGATTACTAGTTAGAACTTATACTATTAGAGATAAACCATGTAGTAGGAACATTACTAGAATGTTGATTTAAGCTTGTTTCGGAGAGTAGATGGAAGTTAAAACTCTCCATGTGTATTGCAAAGGAAGAGATGAAATGACATCGTGTTAATGCTGTAATGTTAAGTTCGTGTGAGTGTTGAGACCTTATATCTGCTATTAGATTATCTTTATATTTATTAAATCAAATGATAGACATAGAATGATAAGTTTCACATATATAATTAACTTTATATTTTTATATATATTCATTTATTATTTATAGTTGTACTAACCCTAATAAGATTGATTATATGATTGGAGATTGGGATACCACTGTTCCCACTTGCGGTCCCCACTGATCTCCTAAATGGAAATACTAAAGTGACATGAGATTTGTATGATGTGTAAATATTCAGAACAGTCTCCCTATTTGTATGGGAGATTGGAGATAATGATGGATAGAGTCCACGCTACAAATGAAGATAGATGAACCAAGAAGCAGCAATCCAGAGCTTATTGTGAAAAAAGGTTGATAGTAATTGACTAGATATAGAAATTATGTGTACTGTGCAATATTAATATTGATTATACATGAACAGGTGATCAGTGTAAATAAATTCCCATGGTTCTAATTGATTTATTTATAGACATCATTTTGAATATGTGTGTATTAAGTGATATAGTGCAAACCTAAAATGTGTTTTGATTCTTATTAAGTATTCTGTGTATTAATAAAGTGTAAAAACTTTTAATGACATTTTATAATGATTGTATAGTGTTTGTGTGATTGTGATTAATACAGTTCAGACCAGGGGTCTCTCATTGCCTCCATTGACCGGGACCCCAAAGGGAGCACGATAAACATGCTCAACCCAGACCTCCGAGATCCCAATAGTGGAGACATGAGATGCATTAAACAATAGTGCTAATATCGATACAGTCATTGAGACCTACTGGACTCAATGTTTCTAACATATATATCCAGTAGGTCTCCCTTAAATTCAGTTTCTTGACTCTGTCACCACTTAATACAGTTAGGGGAACATGTTCCAAACACAAGACTCTTAAAGAGGATGGATCCTTATTGTGTTTGTCCAGAAAATGCCTAGACAAGTTATGAGTTGTAATACCATGTATGATGTTTCGTCTGTGTTCCAGGAATCTTGTACTTAGAGTTCGTGTGGTTCTCCCCACGTATTGGTATCCACATAAACATGTGATTACATATATAACAAAGGAAGATAGACAGTCCATATAACTTTTAATTTTATGTATAGATTTATTGTGATGAGACTTGATTTGGTCAGTTTCACACATGTATTTACAGGTTAAGCATCTACTTCTACCACAAGTAAAATTTCCTTTTGTTATTGGTCTAATAATGGGGGAATCGATAGTTTGTTTCAGGCGACTTGGAGCCAACATGGTCTTTAGATTCCTGGCTTTTTTATATACAATCGGAATATGTGTTGGTAAATTATTCCCAATTATAGGGTCGTTTAATAATATTTTCCAATGTTTGTTAAGAATTGTTGTGATACCTCTTGCTGAATTGTTATAAGTCGTAATGAATAATGGTGACTTGAATCTATCTTTAGACTCAACCGTTTTCTGTTCTTCCCTATTAGGTTTATTAAGTAAGGTATGACGGTCTAACAGACTCACTTGTCGGAATGTCTCCAGTATGGTATGTCTATTGTACCCCTTGGCTAAAAACCTTGATACCAGTAGTTCCCCCTGGGCCAGATAGTCAGAATGTAAGGAACAATTCCTCCTAATTCTGAGAAACTGGCCCCTGGGGATGTTGGCAAGCCATCTTTTATAATGATTGCTATCATTATATAAATAGCTGTTTGTTGCAACTGTTTTGAAGTGAGTTTTTGTAATGATGTCACCACCTGGACTGGCCTCCAATACAAGATCCAAAAACACTATACTAGTTTTGTTTGTGTTAAATGTGAATTTTAGATCCATGTCATTTTGATTGAATGATGATAATTTTTGTTCTAAATGTTCCAATTCACCGTCCCAAATAAAGATTAAATCATCTATGTAACGGCCATAGTACACGAGACTCGCCCCCAGATCCGCATCACCCCACACATTGAGTTCCTCCCACAAACCCATGTAGAGGTTAGCATAGCTGGGGGCAAATCTCGTGCCCATGGCCGTCCCACAGATCTGCAAATAATATGTGTCTTCAAAAAGAAAATAATTGTGCTCTAATATGAATAAAATTGCCTGGAAAATAAATGTGGACTGTGTGTTGCCTAAATTACTATCCAAGTTAAGAAAATGCTCAACTGCTTCAAGACCTTTGTTGTGTTTAATGCATGTGTATAGCGATGTAACATCGCACGTGGCCCAGATGTACGTTGGTTTCCACCTTATTTCAGAGATGGAGTCGAGGACGTGCAGCGTGTCCCTCAAATGGGACCTCAATCTGCTCACTAATGGTTGTAAAAAATAGTCCACATATTGGGACACGCTGGACGTCATCGACTCCACCCCCGAAACAATGGGTCTACCTGGTGGATTGTAAATGTGTTTATGTAACTTAGGAATATGGTAAAAAATGGGTGTTCTGGGATAACGTATATATAAAAAATTAAACTCAGCTTTTGTTATGATTTCCAAAGTGAGGGCTCTATTGAGGAAATCCTTGTACTGTTTCTGGAACTCCTCCATAGGGTCCTCCATCAAAACTATATAGGATATTTTATCGCTTAACAGCCTGAAAGCTTCTGACAAGTAGTCCGTTCTGTCTTGTAGGACTATTCCTCCTCCTTTGTCTGCTTGTCTTATTACAAGATCTTTCATATTGCTAAGCTCTTTTAATGCAGTATTCTCCTCTTTTGATAGATTTCTATTTCGTATCGAGGTAGTGTTTAGACACATTGACTCAAAATCTTTAAGTACCATTGTGTAGAATGTTTCTACAAATGATCCTTTTGAATGGTAAGGAAAGTACGTGGATTTAGCAGAAAAAGGGGAATGGACTATTTTATTTTATTTTAACTTCTGAATGTCAATTTGCTTGGTAGTGCTTGATTCAATCATTGAGTTTGATGATGGTACTGTTTCCAATATATTTGGAAGAAGATTCTTATTTGATGAAATGGAACTATCTATCTCATACATGGATAATTGACTGTGATCTAACAGATGTATTGATTTTTCAGTTTGACTGTTTTCCATTAACAGTGTTGTCATTGCTTCAATACAAGCCACTTCTTGCGTGTTAAATATACATTGTTGTTCCTTATTTTGTATAGTGAAATGTCTCATTAAGGTGATTTTTCTAATATATTTGTTTAAGTCCACAAACAGATCAAATCTGTTTGGCAGACTACTTGGTGCAAAAGACTACCTGGTCAGAAGTGAAACATGGTTACTAGACAGTATAAAGGTAGATAAATTAAAAATACCGTGTGTCTCTGGATTGCTGGTCCTTAGCTCACCTTCCTTCTTTCTTTGCTCGCGCCTCCCTCCCCTGGTTCCTCGCAACTTCTTTTTCTTCGTTGTGGGGTGTTTGAATGATAGGTCGGTTTCCGATCCCACAGAGGGTAAGATTTCCCCCTTTCTCGATTCTCTTCCTGTGTCACCAATTCTAAAAAAGAGGCAGTGTGAGATTTTACAGTGGGAACAGTGGCATCCACTCCATTTTTGCTCTCTTTATTTGGATTTTTCGGTATAGCTCCACTACTTTTAGTGGCTACCAAATTCTCCCCACATGGTTCTCCCTTATCCTGTAGTGCATCAAATCTATTCTCTGTAGGGCAGGAAAATTGTGTTTTTGCTGGTTTATTGTTACTTTTTTTGGTGTTGGATCCCTTTCCATTCACTGTTGAAGGGGTATTTGAGTGATCCTTACTACTATCCCTATGTCTATCATTTTTGTTCTTTTTATAATATCTGTTTGGGGTATAGTGTTTAGATCTGTCTCTCCTATCATATCTTCTCCAGTCTCTAATTTTGTCTGTAGCATAATCCGTTTGGTCTCTAACATATTTATTACTCTTACGTTCACTAATGTCTTTTTCATATTTGAGTACCCTAGAGTCAACTAGTTTATCGAGTTCTTGGAATTCTTCACTCTCCACATAAGGGATCATGATATGCTGAGATTCCTCTATTTCTTTTGCAATTTCGTTTAATTTCTCCTCCCTATAATTGATTAGTAATTTAATTAGGGTGAAAGAACAAGATTCCATTGCATCGTTCCATTTAGTTTTAAACTCAATATTTGTATCAAATGTTGGTTTCTTTGTAAACCTTAATCCCCTAGGGACTATTTTGGCATCCAGATAATTCTGTAGTGATAGGAGATCAAGCCAATGTTTCATCTCTTCCTTTGCCAACCTTTCAAGCTTAAAAAAGTTGGTTTTTAAATCAATGTTATCCTCATTATGTTCAGTCATATCAATTTCTGCTGATTCAGCATATTGCTGTCTCCTAATGAGACGTTCCTTGCTAGGCCTAAGACACGCAGATGAGCATACAGTTATATTTGCATATTTGCTTTCCTGTGGAGGGTTTTTGTCACTTTTTTTACTCACCATAACTTAACTCAGTATTATGGTTTAGCCTATCCCATAGCCTCTCTTGCATTCCCAGTAAAATCAACCCCACACTGATGAGACCCATCAAGGTCAAAACAGCTGTCTGTGGGTGGTTTTCTGGGTATGCACCTTAACCCTGGCTGTGCTCAAAGCTGTGACCATGCAGCAAGCTTAAGCCTATAGGGAACTACGTTAAAAATGGTTATTGAGGCAAAAAGTGACACTGTGTGCTCATTTGCATGTCATTTCCCAGAATCCCTTGCTGCAGTGGAAGTGCTGTATGCTGGGTGATAATGGGGAAAGGCGGGGTTGCAGACCTGCCTAAGACATGCAGATGAGCATACAGTTATATTTGTATATTTGCTTTCCTGTGGAGGGTTTTTGTCACTTTTTTTACTCACCATAACTTAACTCAGTATTATGGTTTAGCCTATCCCATAGCCTCTCTTGCATTCCCAGTAAGATCAACCCCACACTGATGAGACCCATCAAGGTCGAAACAGCTGTCTGTGGGTGGTTTTCTGGGTATGTACCTTAACCCTGGCTGTGCTCAAAGCTGTGACCATGCAGCAAGCTTAAGCCTATAGGGAACCATGTTAAAAATGGTTATTGAGGCAAAAAGTGAAACTGTGTGCTCATTTGCATGTCATTTCCCAGAATCCCTTGCTGCAGTGGAAGTGCTGTATGCTGGGTGATAATGTGGAAAGGCGGGGTTGCAGACCTGCCTAAGACATGCAGATGAGCATACAGTTATATTTGCATATATATATATATATATATATATATATATATATATATATATATATATACACAGCTCAATCCCGTTATAGCGCGATCCGCTATAACACGGATCCGCTATAACGCGGTTCGAGCGTGGACCCCAAATTTTAAAAAAAATGGGGTTTTTTTAAGTTTTTTTTTTTACACACTGCACACACTCACTGCACACTGCATACATTCATCCCACACTGAACACACTCACAGCACCCTGCATACATTCACAGAACACTGCACACACTCACAGCACACTGCACACACTCACAGCACACTGCACATACTCACAGCACACTGCACACTCACAGCACACTGCATACACACACACTGACACACACACAGCACACTGCATACACTCAAATCCCACACTCACAGCACACTGCATACATTCACAGCACACTGCATACACTCACAGCACACTGCACACACTCACAGCACACACTCACAGCACACTGCATACACTCACAGCATAATAATAATAGCATGTTTATTGGGGAAAATTGCCCCCAATAAACATAGCTGTATACAACACACATCCCCCCCGCCCCCTAACACATACACACTACAGTAATGGGCAAAATTACTATTATCCACATATGGATAATAATGCATTTGCCCATTAAATATACATTAATCACAATAAATACATTTTCTACACACCCTTGTCCGGCACCCACGATGAAGGCCACCCTCATCTTCCTCACCGTCCATACACTGGGGTGGTGAAAAATATACACAATAAGAAAAAGTGCCAAACTAATGTCCCCTTACCCCTTAATGACATTAGCGGTTATTAACTGCTACAGTCATTAAGGGGTTAAGCCACCGTGACCGAATACCCACCCTTCACCCATTTATTTGTACAGTGGCTTCATCATGTATATATATATTATATATTATAATATATATACTGTACATGCCTGATTAACCAATATACAAATAAATACTCTACATGGCCAAATACAAATCTCTCCCAATATCAAACAGCACCAAGCAAAATCAATATCTAAGAAATCCAAATACAAACACTCAATTTGACAATGTGTACATGATACAAATAATCTTTGCATCATATATACTATGTCAACCAATGCTCCAAATCAAATACACTAATCCAAACAAGATACAAATACAATCATTAAAGAAAAACAAACCATCAACACAGATAAATTACCATCAATTAATCCAATCACCAATCAATTACAATCCAAATTATTTACACATTTCAAATCCTACAAGCAAACCATTGTGAAAAATAATCTGTCAAAGTAACCATCAAACTAAATCTATCTTCCAAAAATAAGCCAATAAAATAAATCTATAGCAAACAGCCTTTAAATAAACATTTGCAAAAATGAAATGTACATTAGCAACACATTAGCAATCCCTGAAGAAATATCGATTACGAAACGCGTAGGAGAGGGGGCGTTCCATCTTTATTTTTATCAATACCCATTGCGGTTTTTATATAGCATATCCCCTTCACATGTTATTGGACATTCACCGCTTTCACCATCCGCGAGCAGGCGGGAGTGATACAAGGGCGCCGTCTGATGACGTCAGGACGACTGCGGCTCAACCCGGAACGGCCTGTGTGAGCACAGCGTTTGCCACGATCACAGCTGATGGGAGATCCCTCACAGAGGTTTGAACTTCCCGCCGAGTGACCCGCTGGAGATCAGAGACTAACGCTTTTGAGCAGACTCACACTGTGGGGTGAATCCCTAACGAGGTGTGCACCCCTCGTTGGGACGGCTACTGAGGATAAGAGGACCATCCAGAGAGACAGTGAGCCCACACGGAGCAGTTTTCAAGAGTGGTAACATGTCCAAAACATGTCCTGTTGATATATGCTTTTTCTTGATGTACGTGCAATAATCACCTTTTTTATTTTATAAATATTCTTTAAATACTACACCATGAGGTTTTTTTGCGCTGTTTTTCTATTTTTTCTGTATAAATACAGGTGCAATAAAAGAGCATCAAAAACAAACTAATCAAATCAAAAATCAACATACAATACAACCACTTATTTGTCCTGTACGTATGTATATCCAGTAACATACATAAATTCAGGGCAAATAAATGGACATAAAAAAAAATGGACGTCATGAAAAAAATGCAAAAAAACCTGTAAACTAAAAATAACATACATTTATTTTGTTTACTTACCATTAGAGGAACCACTCACAGAAATCAAGGGGAACCAGAAGCACTGGAACAGCTAATCCAACAACAGGAACCAGGTAACCATAAAATAATAAACCCTTACAATCCACAAGTGTCTGTATCTTCTTTCTTCTATTTGTAATCCATAGTGGGGGTCTTCTCCGTCTTCTTCTGTCTTCTTCCGGGGTCTTCTTATCTTCATCTGCCACGCCCTGGTCTTCTTTCTTCCATAGAGGGTCTTTCCTCCTCGGCGTCTAGCTTCAAAATGAGACGACGTAGGCTTTTATAGGCCTATGACGTCACATTTTCGTCATATGGTTCTCACGGTCCTGATTGGGCCGTGAAAATCATGTGCTTTGGCCGAAAAAAAAAAATGATGACGTCATTTAAAGGCAATGAAAGCACAGCCAATCAGAATGGCTGTGCTTCAATTGACTTTAAGATGAAGTCATGAAAAGAAAGATGGCCGGCCTCACATGGTACGGTAGCCAATCAGAGCGTGGGAACTCCATCCCAATTCTGATTGGCTCAAGTAGACCATGTGACAGAGGCTTTGGGGAGAACGGATGTGACATTATTGAAAGACTGTCACATGGTACATGATTTGTATTTGGCCATGTACAGTATTTATTAGTATATTGGTTAATCATGCATATACAGTATATATATATATATATATATATATATATATATATATATATATATATATATATATATATATATATATATATATATATATATATATATATATATATATTTATACTAATTATATATATATTTATATTCTAATTATATATATATATATATATATATATATATATATATATATATATATATATATATATATATATATATATTGGGACACTGGGAACACTTTAGGTAATTGAATGTTTATTATTAACACCTGTTTACAGTGCCTTTCTGTGCGATTAGAATCCTTTTTAAGCTTGTAACTTATTCTGCCTACCCCACCGCTCCCAGTTGAAGGCATCTCGCCGAAACGCGTAGGAGTGGGTGATGTAGGCAGGATCCCCTGGTCTGTCCCCTCTCTGGGACACGTAAATATACGTTGAGCTGCCGCTCTATGCATTTGTTTGACACTGCTTGTTATGCGTGGTAGGATAGTGCTGTACACTCCACTAGCTTTAGGACTTTGCTACATGACAGTTTTATAGTTGTATTGTATTGTATTGTATGTCTTTATTTATATAGCACCATTAATGTACATAGTGCTTCACAGCAGTAATACACGTGGTAATCAAATAAATAACAGATAATATAAATAACAGATCATGGGAATAAGCGCTTTAGACATAAAAGTAACATTAAGGAAGAGGAGTCCCTGCCCCGAGGAGCTTACAGTCTAATTGGTAGGTAGGGAGAACGTACAGAGACAGTAGGAGGGAGTTCTGGTAAGTGCGTCTGCAGGGGGCCAATCTTTATGTATCCTGTGTTCAGAATATCCACAGTGCTATTCATATGCTTCTTTAAGCAAGTGTGTCTTAAGTTGGGTCTTAAAGGTGGATAGAGAGGGTGCTAGTCGGGTACTGAGGGGAAGGGCATTCCAGAGGTGTGGGGCAGTCAGTGAAAAAGGTTTAAGGCGGGAGAGGGCTTTAGATACAAAGGGGGTAGAAAGAAGACATCCTTGAGAAGAACGCAAGAGTCTGGATGGTGCATAACGAGAAATTAGGGCTGAGATGTAAGGAGGGGCAGAAGAGTGTAAAGCTTTAAAAGTGAGGAGAAGAATGGAGTGTGAGATGCGGGATTTGATCGGAAGCCAGGGAGACAGGTGAGAGGCAGGAAGGCCGGACAGCAGGAGGTTACAGTAATCAAGACGGGAGAGAATGAGGGCCTGAGTCAGAGTTTTAGCAGTCGAGCAACAGAGGAAAGGGCGTATCTTTGTTATATTGCAGAGGAAAAAGCGACAGGTTTTAGAAATGTTTTGAATGTGAGGGGTGAATGTGAGAGAGGAGTCGAGTGTGACCCCTAGGCAGCGTGCTTGGGCTACTGGGTGAAGGATCGTAGTTCCAACAGTAATGTGGAAGGAGGAGTAGGGCCAGGTTTGGGACGAAGTATGAGGAGCTCTGTTTTAGCCATGTTGAGTTTAAGTCGGCGGAGGGCCATCCAGGATGATATAGCAGAGAGACATTCAGAAACTTTGGTTTGTACAGCAGGTGTAAGGTCGGGTGTTGAAAATTATATTTGTGTGTTGTCAGCATAGAGGTGATAATTAAACCCAAAAGTTGTTATTAGGTCACCTAGAGAGAGTGTATACAGAGAAAAGAGAAGATGTCCCAGGAAAGAGCCCTGGGGTACCCCCACAGAGAGATCAATAGAGGAGGAGGAGGTGTTAGCAGAAGAGACTGGAAGTACGATGGGAGAGGTAGGATGAGATCCAGGATAGAGCTTTGTTCCGTTACTCTAGTTACTCTTGTTTCTACACAGCATCATATTAATGTTTTGCCTTGTTGAGCATTTTAAGGAAACTTTTCCCTTACTCCAAGTGTAGTGGTTTATTAAATGGAGTAACTCTGGTCTCAGTCCTTTTCCTTATATTGCTTTGTGGGAGTTATATGTACAGGCACTTTCCTTATGCTTCAGACTCATACTGTTTGTGATTTCTCATTTGAGATTTTGTGTCTTAAGTGATTGTTTTGCTATAAGAGCTATTGCTGTGGCTTACGTACAGGGGATTCATGCCTTATTTTAAATATTCTACGTTATCTTTTATCATGTTTTGTGACCGCTAATAAATAAAATTGTATTTTGTAATCTCATATGGTATACCGGAGTGCTATAATTTTTGGCTTCTTTTTCCTTTTGCTTACATATATATATATATATATATATATATATATATATATACTAGCTGATATACCCGGCGTTGCCCGTGATGTAATGTTCTGCCCCCCCCATCCTCCCTCTCAACTCCCTTCCCCCCCCTCTTCACAGCTGTTCAGGCTTCCCCCCCTTCTCTCCTGACTCCCTCTCTCCCCACCACTCTCCTGACTCCCTCTCCCACCCCTCTCTCCTGACTCACTCTCTCCCCCCCCTCTCTCCTGACTCCCTTTCTCCCCCCCTCTCTCCCGACTCCCTCTCTCCCCCCCTCTCTCCTGACTCCCTCTCCCCCCCCCTCTCTCCTGACTCCCTCTCCCCCCCTCTCTCCTGACTCCCTCTCCCCCCCTCTCCTGACTCCCTCTCTCCCCCCCCTCTCCCCCTCTCTCCTGACTCCCTCTCTCCCCCCCTCTCTGCTGACTCCCTCTCTCTCCCCCTCTCTCCTGACTAACTCCCCCCCCCTTCTCTCCTGACTGAATACCACCCCCGTCTGTCCGCTGTGCGCCGCCATCTTACCGGGGGCAGCTGCAGGAGGAAGGGGATCCTTCCGGAGGCTGCCTGCCCACTGCCTGTCCCCCCACCGGGGAGGGAGGGAAGTGAGCATTGGCAGCTGGGGCAGGAGGGCCGCGTCGCTCTTCCCCTCCGTCCGGGAGCCGGTGGTGGGGAGGGGGAGGGAGAGAGAGAGAGTTGGGTGACATCATAGAGCCGGGTGACGTCATAGAGCCACCAATCCGATTGGCCAGAGGCTGAGGACCAATCAGATTCACCGCAGCTAGTACCAACCTTTTGATTTTATATATTAAGATATATATATACATGATGAAGCCACTGTACAAATAAATGGGTGAAGGGTGGGTATCGGGGCAGGGTGGCTTAACCCCTTAATGACTGTAGCGGTTAATAACCGCTAAGGTCATTAAGGGGTTAGGGGACATTAGTTTGGCTATTTTTCTTATTGTGTATATTTTTCAGCACCACTGTGTATGGACGGGGAGGAAGATGCGGGTGGCCTTCATCGTGGGTGCCGGACAAGGGTGAGTACAAAATGTATTTAATGTATTTATTGTGATTAATGTATATTTAATAGGCAAATGCATTATTATCCATATGTGGATAATAGTAATTTTGCCCATTAATGTAGTGTATGTGTTAGGGGACGGGGGTATTTTTTCAGAGTATTGTTTAATTTTTGGGGACACCCCCGCGGGCCTGTTGTATGGATGGTGTGCCATCAAAAAGGTAAACAAAGAAATTTTTTCTAAGTCCAGCTTCTTTTGCGCCTGCCTTTAGCTGTTTGGCGCGTTTCTTAAGGCTGATTCACTAAGCAGTGCTATAGCCTGATCGTGCACATTTTGCGCCGAGGGCTAAAAAAAAGCCCTTTTAAGACCGATAAAGCACAGTTATCACTGCTTAGTGAATCTCACTGCAGCCTTATCGGGCTTAAAGGGTACTTTGCACTCTTAAAGCCACTTAACGGATCTTAGTGAATCGGCCCCAATTACTTTTGTTCCTTAATCCCTTCTGCTCTTTATAAAATGAAGTCGTTAGGTGCAAATGGTAAAGCTAAATGGAATAGGAAATCAAAATCTTTGCTTTAGAGATGTAGCAGCCGTTATTGCTCCCGCTGGCGCGTTTTAGTGGGACACATACAATGCGCCAGTGGAGCAGACATACTGTATGTTGAGAGAATGCTATTGCAAAGGAAAGCAAAGGGAATATTTGAACTTGATACAGTTTCAGCTCAAGCTCTAAATGAGGATTCAAACTAGAGTTCCTTCTGATGAATTATAACCCCGTGGATGCAGATTTTGACCGTCCCCTGACAGTGTAACCAGTGAATCAGAGACTGGAAAAATTCCCATACAATAGATGCGCTTTTTTCTTAAAGATTAGCTTTGAATATAAATTCTCTCATTACTACACTTGTGTGGTATACTGTAACAAACACAGTCCCTTGACAGTGTAGTACCATTGAATCTGGTACTTGGCAAAATCCCAGTAACGCGACATGGTTCATGTGATTTCTTATGTTAGTTGTTCTATTTATGTTTCATCACTCACTATGTATATGTAATGATATTATTACTGTCAGCATTATTAATATAACAATGTTTTTATCTGCAGGCACCATATGAAGTAGCTGTGACCTAATTTATTATACATCAGTAGTGCTGTTTGTGACAGGAGGGGGTAACCATGGCTCTATAATAAAGGTTAAGCCCGTTTGGTTACCCCTGCTCCGTGTATAAGGGTCCCATAGAGTTATCTCTTGGACCCAGTAACATTGGATGATCCAATTATACTCTGTGTAATAAAACCATTTTTTGTGTTTTTCCCTTTCTGGGCATGCCATCAAGCAGGGATTGCTAGGGTATGAGTTTCAAGGGGGGGGTTGCGGAGGAACCATTGACAGAATGTGCCTAGGAGGTTGGGTCCGGAGCTGCCGTTCCCCCATAAATGTACCCGGGTTTCATGCCTGATTTTCAGATACATGTAGGCATATTGTCCCGGTAATACTTCCCCTTGAAAATGCAAGCGCGACTCACCACTAGGGTATCCAGCTCCAGCACAGCCCAGAAAGGTGAATGAGGCACAGGGAGAAAATATGTATTCCGTAGCTGAGGGAATCCCTAGGTTAAGGGGGTACCCCAGCTAGTGTAAGGTGACCCACAACCAGTATAGGGTTTGTGGGTGCTATATGTAAGGTTGAGGGGGGACTGAAATTCCAAACTGAGTCTAAGAGAAAGTGTGTGGGGAATAAGGCAGATAGAAATAAAACTACAACATTTTTCCTTTTCTGTCCCCTGTCCCCCAAGACTCATAGGCAGTGCTCGACAAACCCAGTTGCCAACTCGCCAGCTGCGATCGGATATTGGCTCGTGGCCAGTAGCTTTTCTCCTGCTCTGCAAAAACAAAATCCCCTGCTCGAAAAAATAAAAAAAAATCCCTCTGGCTGTGACGCGGCTTGGAGTTGCCAGGACTTCAAACCGCCCTTCCTTCTCTGCACGGGTAAGTAATGGGGGGGGGGGTTGGTGGTGCGCACGCGCGCATGAGTCTGCTGCTGCTGCTCCTCCTCCTCCTATATATCCTCCTGTATAATTGTGGCACCTCCTGCTTACAAGACCTGCACTGATCCGGTCATGGAGGGGATGTGGACAGATGCTTGAGGTGGGGGGGAATTTAATGCACTGTAATAAATATTTATATATACTGTACTGGTGTTTCTCCCCCCTTCCTCCGGCGCTCCCGCTGCCTGCGAGACTCGAGTGTCTCTTCCTCCGGTGCTCCCACTGCCCGCGCGGCTCGGGTGTCACTCCCCCCTACCTCCGGTGCCCGCGCGGCTCGTGCGTCGCTCCCCCCTCCCTCCGGTGCTCCCGCTGCCCACACAGCTCAGGTGTCTCTCCCCCCTCCCTCCGGTGCCCGCGCGGCTCGGGTGTCTCTCCCCTATCCCTCCGCTGCCCACGCGGCTCGGGTGTCACTCCCCCCTCCCTCTGCTGCCCACGCAGCTCGGGTGTCTCTCCCCCCTCCCTCTGCTGCCCACGCGGCTCAGGTGTCTCTCCCTCCTCCCTCCGGTGCCCGCGCGGCTCGGGTGTCATTCCCCCCCTCCCTCTGGTGCCCGCGCGGTTCGTGTGTCACTCCCCCCTCCCTCCGCTGCCCGCGCGGCTTGGGTCTCTCTCCCCCCTCCCGGTGCCCGCGCGGCTCGGGTGTCACTCCCCCCTCCCTCCGGTGCCCGCGTGGCTTGTGTGTCACTCCCCCCTCCCTCCGCTGCCCGCGCAGCTCGGGTGTCACTCCCCCCTCCCTCCAGTGCCCGCGCTGCTCGGGTGTCACTCCCCCCTCCCTCCGGTGCCCGCGCAACTCGTGTGTCTCTCCCCTACCTCCACTGCTCACGCGGCTCGGGTGTCTCTCCCCCTCCCTCCGGTGCTCCTGCTGCCCACGCGGGGCGGGAGGTGGTAGCGGGGTGTTTCTCTGTCCCATTGTGTGTGTGTGTGTGTATGGGAGAGAGAGAGAGGTATGGGAGAGAGAGAGGTATGGGAGAGAGAGAGGTATGGGAGAGAGAGAGAGAGAGAGGGGTATATGAGAGAGAGAGAGAGAGAGAGAGAGAGAGAGTGTATGGGTATGAGAGAGTGTGTGTATGGGTATGAGAGAGTGTGTGTATGGGTATGAGAGAGTGTGTGTGTGTGTGTGTGTGTGTGTGTGTGTGTGTGTGTGTGTGTGTGTGTGTGTGTGTGTGTGTGTGTGTGTGTGTGTGTGTGTGTGTGTGTGTGTGTGTGTGTGTGTGTGTGTGTGTGTGTGTGTGTGTGTGTACGTGTAGGACACCAGAGGTACCCTCCCCATCCAGTCACCTCCCCCACCCAGTCAGTCACCCCCACCCAGTCAGTCACCACCCCTCCAACCAGTCAGTCACCCCCCCACCCAGTCACCCCCCCCATCCAGTCAGTCATAGTCAGTCATAGTCAGTCATAGTCAGTAATCCCCACCCAGTCAGACACCCCTTCACCCCACCCCCAATCACCCCACCCCCCCAATCACCCCACCCAGTCACCCCACACCCCCAATCACCCCACCCAGTCACCCCACACCCCCAATCACCCCACCCAGTCACCCACACCCCAAATCACTCCACCCAGTCACCCCACACCCCCAATCACCCCACCCAGTCACCCCACACCCCCAATCACCCCACCCAGTCACCCCACACCCCCAATCACCCCACCCAGTCACCCCATCCCCCCACAGTCACCCTCTCTCTGTCTCTCACCCTCTCTATCACCCTCCCTCCATTTCTCTCGCCCTCCCTCTGTCTCTCTCGCCCTCCCTCCATCTCTCTCGCCCTCCCTCTGTCTCTCTCGCCCTCACTCCGTCTCTCTCGCCCTCCCTCTGTCTCTCTCGCCCTCCCTCCGTCTCTCTCACACTCTCTCCGTCTCTCTCACACTCTCTCTCCATCACTCTTACCCTCTCTTTCCGTCTCTCTCACACTCTCTCCGTCTCTCTCACACTCTCTCTCCGTCTCTCTCACCCTCTCTCCGTCTCTCTCACCCTCTCTCCGTCTCTCTCACCCTCTCTCTCCGTCTCTATCACCCTCTCTCTCCGTCTCTTTCACCCTCTCTCTCCGTCTCTCTCACCCTCTCTCTCCGTCTCTCTTACCCTCTCTCTCCGTCTCTCTCACCCTCTCTCTCCGTCTCTCTCACCCTCTCTCTCCATCTCACAATCTGGATCTGGATATCTTATTTACCCTGTATATCTTAACTGCCCTATACTACACCGAAATAACCTATACTGCTTTCTTCCAGATCTGACTCAAGCTTCACACGAGAGACATCGGAATACCCCATAACCCAGAAGACAGGTAGGGAACACATCCCCTCCAATGTATAACATTGCGGGAATGAGGGTACCTGGACATTGAGGGACTGCGGATCAGGTAAGATTCCAGGCGAGATTGCTGCTTTCAATATTGTGAAGCAGAGGCATCCAGGCACGGGTTAAGGGGTGCAGGAAACTAGTCATTCACATCTGGCTTTTTTTCTAGATTTGACATTTTTACACACACACACACACACACACACACACACACACACACACACACACACACACACACACACACACACACACACACACACACACACACACACACACACACACACACACACACACACACACACACACACACACACACACACACACACACACACACACACACCAAGGACTAATTGTAGTATAATGTAATACAATAAATAAACTTATGTCAAAAACGAATGTTCTTACTAGGAATTTATTCAATTTATTTCATTTATGGTTTTTTTAAATGCGGGGCTGGGGGCGGGATTAGAGGCGGGGTTGGGGGCGGGACTAGAGGCGGGGTTGGGGCGGGACTATGTGGCGAGTAGATTTTTTATTTATTTATTTATTTATAAAATATTTTACCAGGAAGTAATACATTGAGAGTTACCTCTCGTTTTCAAGTATGTCCTGGAATGTTTGTTTTTGGTTCGGCGAGTAGATTTGTGGGTGATTTGTCAAGCACTGCTCATAGGTGTATTAAAATATACTTTAATAGTGTAATGTGCTTTTTACATTCGGAACCGATGCCCAAACAGGCTGCCCGAGCTAACCCATAGGCATTGGTGAGTCTGCTAAAATCGGAATTCAAAGCAGTCAGAGAATGCCCAGAGGTGTGAATAGCATTTGGTCAGCGGGGAAAGGTGGTGTACCAGGTCCAGAGATCAATGGCAGTCCTCTGGGATGCCACTTGTTCTGTCAGACCTGGTGGAGCCTGTCCCAGCTGGTGGCATTGAGATAGCCAGGGATAGAGGTGGCAGGCTTGCGCATTTCTCTTGGCTATTTTGGATTTTCCGCTGACCCGGCTTTTCTAGCCGACTTGGCTCTGATTGGTTGCTTGAGAAAGTTCCTACTTGTTAATTGGCTGCTCAGTTTTGTGAATGAAACTGAGAATACTATAAGAACTGATGAGCCAATCAGATTCGTAGTCTCCAGTAGTAAGAGCGCAAGCGGGCTTTTCAAAGTTGTTTCTGTGTGAATAGCAGAGCAACCGGCTTCGATTTCAAGCCTGAAAAGCCTGCCCGACAGAGTCTAAGTCCTGACTTTTGCGCCAAAGTTCTCAGAATACATCGTAGCAGACAAGGCTGGGATTTTATGCCGATTTGAGTACCAGGAGATTTGGACGAACTCCCGGTCAGGAGGGACAAAGTTCTCAGAAGAGAACATAGCTGTGGCAAATGGAACTTTATGCTGATTTGGGTTCTAGGAGATTTTTTTCAAGGTAAAACTCTCCCATAGAGTTCCCTGCACTTAGAAGAGTCTAGTTTTTGACCCCAATTCCAAAGTAAGTGTGTCTTTTTGTCTGTATTTTGTGTATCATTGTGTGCAAGCGAATTTATGTCGAAGGAATTACAATTTATTTAATTACCTTGTTTTGCTCAATGAATGATCCCGGTAAAAAGGTATAAATAACCCTGTCTCCCGTGATAGCTACCATAGCACGTCTCTAGTGCCTGTAGACCTACTTGAGGGTGATTTACATTTGTTGCTCTGAGTCTCTTCACATGCTCTGTAGATTCTTTCCCAACCATTTGGTTAGCAGGTTGAGTTCTTCCCTTGAAGTAAATTCCAGACTCTTTGTTACATCCTTGAATGCGGACTTCCATACTCTGTAGTTCTCAGGACAGTCATCGAAGTTGATAAGTCCTGTTTTTACTATATCACACCGGATAATGTACTTGCTCGTGTCTGTTAGACCTGATGTATCACAATGTTGTTTTTGCGGAGGGTGTGGGCAGTTGCACTTGGGTATGTTGCTCTGTCCATCATCTAAGTTTGCAGCGTTGGACTCTGAGGTGCAGTGGGGTTGGTTGTTTGTCCTTGGCATGTGTGCAGAGTGTGCGCTTGGTGCAATGGTGGTTGTTGGGAAGAACCCTGCAGTCGCCTCTTCCTTGGTGTGGATGTGTGATGACTGCTGGTCAATGTGGAGAACTGTGTTTCTCTGTGTGGACGTACCTGGATTGTGAGTCTTGTGTAGTGCATCCGTATGTGTGCGAGCGTTTTGATCACTATTATAGCTGTAGCTATCCCAGGTAGTGTATGCCTTTGAAGAAACAGCATCTCTGACATCCTCCTCATCAGGTAAATATGGTGAGCTGGCGTTCACATTCGCGAGGCTCCTCACATAGTCTTTGGTGCACTAGGATGGATCCTCTGAAGCTATTCGACTATAGTGTTGCTCCCCACCATCCTGTCTTTTGGCTGCTTCTGGAACCTCAGCTTGGGCTGCCGCGACAGCATCCTTTTCCTCATGTAAGGTCTTTAAGTCCACGTCAAACTCGGCCTTCTTACGTGCACTGGCTATGGTAGCCATATCGGCAGCAGCGGTGGTAGTGGCAGCAGCAGTGGATGTAGCAGCTGCTGCGGCAGTAGCTGCAGCAGTGGCTTTCTGCTCCTTCTCTTCTAGGAGTACTCTAGTTTTATGGCTGCCTCTTTCTGAGTGTATGCGGCCCTTGCGCGTGCAGCCTCTGCGGTAGGTAGTGCCTTGGTAGAGTTTGCGCTTGTGCTAAACACATTAGCTTGCACTGATTTTGCTGACTTTGTGGAATGCCTGGATGCCCTGGAGAGCTGTGATGCAATTTCCAGCATGAGGTCCTTTCTCCTATTTTCAGCTTCTGTGATAGCAGTCTGCATGCGGCTGTCACATGTTAGATCTATACTACTCTACAAGTCTCGTTCTTGCAGGATCTCACTGATATTTACCCTTGTCAAGTAGGTGATCTATGTCTCTGACAGCACATGGTAGCATGTATGGTCAGACCTTAATTGAGTTATAGACTGCTGAAGCTGCTTTTCATAATTACCAGTGTTTGCAACATTAATCAGTTCAAGTCCAGTTTTTTCCCAGGCCTTCTCTAACTTGTGCTGTGCGTCAATGTAAGCCTCAAACTTTTCACGGGCCTTCTGTGTAAGTGTTACGGTCCACTTAGGCCTTGCGCCTTCTTGTATCTGTTGCAGTTGTGTAGCGGTCTCAGTGTCTGAGTTGTCACTGTCATGCGTGGTTTCTGAGGGTCTGCATTCTGCTGTGCTGCAGGTGTCTATGGGCTTTAGCCAGTGGGTGTAGCGTGCCGGCTTTTACCTGTGTCAGCGATGGATAACTGCCTCAGATATTGCCGGTCGGTTTTCTGCAGCAATCAGTTTAGCCTTAGCTGTACTTACAGGTGTTCGTGCTCTGACCCGTGTCCTGGTGGAGGTTCGGAGCGTGGCCCTTGGTAGCTCTAGTTGTGGGAACATAGCACAGGGGTAAATCTGATGGCTTCTACCTCACTGTGAGCTGTGTACAGCTGCAGGTCTTGCAGACTCTGTAAAGATGGGACAGCTGCTGTTTAGAATGCAGGGGCTCTGCTTATCCGTGTAGCTGTCTACAGCTGTAGTGCAGGATGGAGGGGCTCTGTTTGTCTGTTAAACTGTGTGCAGACTGCAGGACTCTGCTACTCTGTAGAAAAATCCAGTGCATGCTATCCCTGGAGAGTTAGATCTCCCCAACAAAGATAGTTATCCCTTCTGCCGCTCCTATTCTCCCGTGATAAGCGAGGTAAAATCAAGCATACTGTACAAAACATAAAGGGTGCAAAAAAAGAAAACAAATATCAGTTGCCATACAATGATTTTTATGTATAAGAAAGCTAAACACATTACATTAAAACTTTACAATAAAAAGAAAGGCTGGAATTGTGAGTTTTTTGGGGGTACTAACTAGCCCTTTGACTTGCTTTAGGACACGTTTCTCTGTGGTAGTGTGATCTTGATGAGAGGATGTTTGGATCTTTATGATCCATTCTTTTAATTGTAAAGTTTTAATGTAATGTTATTGCTTTTTATCTTAATATATAAAATTGAAATTTGTGTGGTTGTTGCTATATGTGGTGAATCTGATTGGTCCGTGGGTCTGTCACTCAGCCTCTGGCCAATCGGATTGGTCCGTATCCCTGCCCCGCCCCGCACGCCTCTCATTGGCCTGCGTGGCTCTATGACGTCACCCAACTGCCACTCTCTTCTCCTCCTCACCCGCCCACAACCACCCGGCCACTAACACTAACAGCTGCTCTGGCACAGGCCTCACCTTTACTCCACTACAAACCCCCCTCCCCCCGGTCCCAACACTAACAGCCGCTCCGGCGCAGGCCTCACATCTCCCCCACCACAAACCCCCTCCCCCCGGTCACAACACTAACAGCCGCTCCTACCGAGCACACTCTCCCCCTGGCTTCCCCGCTTGCAGCCAGCGGTGTGGGGGGCGGGAGGCGGCGCCACACGGGAGACCAACTGGAGTCCCAGCCCTCTCTCGCTTCTGCCCGGCCACCGATCGCTCCATGCTGCACTACGGCCGCTTATGGAGGACAGGGCTGGCCACACCACACCACGGAGTCCCTCTCCTCCCTGAATCCCTTACCTTACATTTCGAGGAGAGGGACATCTGAAATCGCTGCTAGCGAGGACCGGGGGGTCATGCATGGGGGGGGACAATGATGTGCGGTTCAGGGGCGGGAATAATGTGAGGTGCAGGGGGGGAGAGACAGATGTGGGGTTCAGAGGGGAGAGACAGATGTGGGGTGCAGGGGAGTGACGAGTGAAGTGGGGTGCAGGGGGGTGGCAAGTGATGTGGGGTGCAGAGGGTGGACAGTGTTGTGGGGTGCAAGGGGTTGACAGTGATGTGGGTTGGACAGTGATGAGGGGTGCAGGGGGTGGAGAGTGATGTGGGGTGCAGGGGGGAGAGTGATGTGGGGTGCAAAGGGGGCAGTTTTGTGGGGTGCAGGGGGTTGGACATTCATGTGGGGAGACCGCAGCTGTGAAGGAGGGGGGGGGATGACCCATCTGTGAAGGGGGGTAAATTCCAGGCAACGCCGGCTATATCAGCTAATACTGTACATAAAAATCATTGTATGTCAATTGATTTTTGTTTTATCTCTGATACTCTGTGTAGCTGTGTAGAGCAGTGGTGCGCAAACTGGGGTGCGTGCAAGATTATTTAGGGGGGCGTGTGACGAAACCTGGGGATGGGCAGATGCTGTGCGCAGGCGCCAAGAAGCTCAAGCTCCGTGCTGCTGCTTCTCTGTGTTGTGGCTTGCTGCAGGGGCATAAGTGAGCCAAATATTGACACCCAGAGAACAAAACTACCTGGTTCACAAACTGGAGTTCCCCATACTCAAGTGGGCAGTAATCGAAAAACTCCATGACTACGTATACAGAGTCTCGTTCGAAGTACAGATGGACAACAACCCATTGTGTTAAATTCTGACATCCGCCAAACTGGACACCACCGGCCACCGATGGCTGGTGGCACTCTCGAACTACCAGTTCACCCTCAAGTACAAGCCGGGGCCTTTAAACATGTGTCACCAGAGGTTTTCCACAAATTCCTCTTGCATGATCCAATTTTAGTGATTTTTTTTACATATTATTGTTTGACTACCTATTTTTGCCGTTCTGCAGTCCACATGGAAAACTGCCAGTACTGTTATCAGCTGCTTTTATCTCCTCCAATTTATTATTTTTATGGCCATCAATGTTTTAGATGACATCTTGCCAAAAACAACTTTGTAGACATCAACATTTTCTCTAACACAAAGTTTTATTAATCGGGAAATTTGAGGTTCGGAATCCCATGCCTCTCTGCTGCACCAATAGCATGTTTAGTTTTGGGCAGACTGTAGCATACTCTCCCTATGGCCGTGCTGCTTACCACTATCTCCCTGACAACTCTTCCCATGCCCCTCTGACCTGTCCATCCCTCCTACCCCCCTCATCCTTCTACCCTGTTTGTTCCTGCCCTGACCTCAGTACTGTCCTCCGTATCACTTCTCCGCTCCTCTGTCTTACACGCACCAATCATCCTCACTCTCCCTCCTCTCCTCCACCAGCTCTCCTCTGCTCCTCACTCTTCTGCCCACCACCAATTTTCATACTACCTCCACTCGTCTGCTCCTCACTCCTCTACTTACCTTCCTACTAATACTCTCCCAACTCCTCCACTTCCCTTATTACTATTTCCTGCACTCCTCTGCTCCTCAATATTCTCCTCACCACCACTCCTCGCACTGCCTCCACACATTCCAGTCACTCCTGTATCCTCCATCTTTGACACTACTCTACACAATCACGCAACAAATGTGTGACGGGGCTAGTCACAGACCAGGAAGCCGGCCAACAAGCCTGAGGCAGGATATGGTAACTGACCACAAGCCTTGGGAATGAGTCATGGAAGAGGGTGTAAGTCCTGCTCACAAGCCAATGTATGGGCAGGGTGCAATAGCCTACAGTAGATGGGGTCATGGTCCAAGATCAGGGCAGAAAGGAAGGAAAACGGAATTAAAGTGCAGGCAATGGTAAAGACATGCAGAGTAAAGTGAAAGCAGTAACAAATGAAATGCGAGAACACAAGTGATCAGGCTCATTGCTTGGACACTGGCTCAGAGCAAACTACTACTTTATAAAGGCCTAGCCCAGATGTGGCCAATCTCAGGCTCCATCTTGACTGATCAAGAATGAAGCCACTTCCTGTATTCAGCCATCTTGGGTGAGGGCGCGTGAGGTAACTTACTGTTTCTGGCCATCTTGGATAAGGGCAAAAGAGTCTAGCCCTGATGGGCCTGCACCAAGGGGAACAGCCGTGATGACATGTCCTTACAATATGAAGACACAGACATAAGGCAAACAGATTTCAAACTATAGCAAAACTCTCAAACTCAAGGACACAAGCACCCACACAGACAGGCAACAAATATCATTGGACAACTCATGCAGATACAGCATCACTATAAAAATCACAAATTGAAACACACCTCCAACTCCTTGTAGCCTAGTGAGTTTTAACACCCTGCTACAGCACTGCTAGTGTGTCAGAAATTCATGGGTTTAAATAGTCCGCAACATATGGTAGGATAGTCTGGCATTCTTTAATTAAAAAAAGGTCTGCCATTTTTGGACCATTTGTTTACTTTGCCCCATTTTAACATCAAATAGCTATTTATTGCAACAACTAATGCAAGTTTTCTTGGCACATCATGTGCTTTTTCCTATGGAGTAACTATTGATGTATACATTACCTACTTATTTTTGCGATATTTTTGTTTTACTGGAACACAATATTAAAGCAGTTTTACTGGATTTTGATGTATCCAGGCCTTAGTATTGATACTTTTGTGTCCTCGACGGTACCATGATTACTACTGTAATATAGATGTTTTTATTTATTTTTTTAAGCTCCAACATTTATATTATCTGTCCAATATTTTTTAAATGTTACAATAGTGTTGCCCCCAAGTAAGATTTTCTGCAGCTCTGTATCAAATCAGAGGCATGTCTAAGTTGATCACTAATCATTTTGATACATTATTTAAAAGTTAGTTAAAAAAACAACTAAAATGCAATTTCCTGTTTTTCCTGTTTTTCATTATTAGTGTCACAAACTGTTAATTAGAAAAAAATGATTACCTCTTGTCACTTGTTTTTAACACTTAACAGGTTACAGTTAAAAGAGGAATATGAATTTAATTAAATAATTAATTATTGAATATTCGGTTTTAATTTATGTGACCCATTGCTTTTCTTCTGCATGCTGATCGATATTTTATGGATCTGTAATCAAGAGACCACACAAAATAGGCTCTAACTACTGACACATAGGAAAAGAAAAGGTGGTTTCAAGATTCAATAGTTTTTGAAGTTCAAGAATAACATTGAGTGCTGTTTCCATGCCAACACGTCAGTAATGTCTAAGATAAAATATAGTAAAAATTAGCCTTGATTGGATACAATATCTTCATAGAGGTGGGTAAATCATAACAAATGTTTTGGTCTGACAAGGAAATCTTAGCTAAGGGCACTCAATCCCTTTACAACATAATGGAAGCACACAGTTTCAAAGCTAATTCAGATTAGTAAAAAATATATGCAGCTTTTTAACAGCCTCTGATTGCAAACAGCTACCTTAAAGATGTGATAAGAAAAGATGATTGTGACATGGCCACAGAGCTGAGGGAGTTATTCAAAGATTTACAAGTACAAATGTAATTTGTACATAACGTAAAATAACCACTAACTAGTATAACATGTAACATGATTTTGTTGAGAAGTATAAATATAAGTATAAAATATAAGAACAAAATAAAAAAAAAAGCTGAAATATTTGAACAATATAATCTTGTTCTCTATACCCTTAGCCATAAAGGAGTTGTGATTCTGCCTCTTGACAGGTAAATATATACTATTAAATATGCTTTAACTGTTTGGATGTTGGTATAATCTAAAATTGAATGACTTTCAAACTGAAGCATATCATTTGTAAAAAAAAATGCTTCAGCCTATGTTTCCTTTCACCAGCTCTGCAAGTGTACTCACTGGGTCACTAAGAGAGAACAAGAACAATTTTTGATAAATTTCGTTTCCATGACGACGAATTAAGCAGTATTATAGGCTAAAGCAGTAAAATTCAGGGGATTATTGAAAACCCTGCTCTCTGATTGATTAAAACTCCGGGCATTATCCAATCAGTAATGCCGGGAATTTTAGCAGCTTGCAAAGAGCAGTTTTCAATCTGTTTATTACCAGCCAATCAGCTTTCAGAACAGCTGAAACAGGGCAGCGGATTGGTTAGAATGAAGTAATAGCTCTGAGACAGGGCAGGGGATTGGTCAAAAATTATCAGCCATGGTTTGACTCCTCCCCCTCCCGAGCTGACTGAGATTTTCTGAGCAGATTCAGTTGAATATGGGGGAAGGGGTGAGGGGGGGAGTGTCTGCAAAGATGTAAGTGGCTGTCTGCAGTTTGTTTGTGGCTGCAGTTTGTGTGTGAGTGTGTAAGTAGCAGTGTGTGCTGTTGTGATGTATATCTGGGTAGAGGTGCTGTGTGTGTTTGTATAGAGCTCCAGTGTGTGTGTGTCAGCAGCAGTGTTTATGGGTGTAGCATGTGTGTGTAGCAGCAATGTGTGTGTGTGTGTGTGTAGAGATGCTGTGTTGTGTGTAGTGGTGGGGGGGGAGAGTGCAAAGTTTAGTAAGTGGGTGCATTTTTATTGTGGCTGCAGTGTGTGTGTGTGTTTTGCTGTTGTATGTGTAGCAGCAGTTTGTGTGTGTGTAGAGCTGGTGTGTGTGTGTGTGTGTGTGTGTGTGTGTGTGTGTGTGTGTGTGTGTGTGTGTGTGTGTGTGTGTGTGTGTGTGTGTGTGTGTGTGTATAGAGCTACTGTGTGTGTATAGAGCTCCAGTGTGTGTGTGTGTGTGTGTCATTGTCAGCAGCGGTGTTTATGGGTGTAGCATGTGTGTGTAGCAGCAGAGTTTATGTGTGTAGAGCTGCTGTGGTGTGTGTGTGTGTTTGTGTGTAGAGCTACTGTGTGTGTATATAGAACGTGTGTGTGTGTGTGTGTGTGTGTGTGTGTGTGTGTGTGTGTGTGTGTGTGTGTGTGTGTGTGTGTGTGTGTGTGTGTGTGTGTGTGTGTGTGTGTGTGTGTGTGTGTGTGTGTGTGTGTAAGTGTCAGCAGCAGTGTTTATGGGTGCCCAGTGAAAAATAGGGAAAAGATCCCCAGTACCGTGCTCAGCTAAATGGTATTCCTTGTAGAGGTAATTGTAGGTATATGTCATATATCATAAAAAATAACAAATTGGAGAAGCCGTCTTCTAAAGCATGTATACCGTGTGTTCCATACAGTAAACCCTTTCCTCTCTGTAGCGGGCGGGACCTGTATCTACCGGTAAAATCAGTAAAAAATATCTGATTACCTAGGAACAGTTTAATGTCCCCCTAGGAGGTGTGTGGGTACAAGGAACATAAACCCCAGAGCGCAGGTGAGCGGACTGGGGTACTCACGGTTTAGGAGGTGTCGGCTGTTCCTTTGGCGTGCATCACGCTGATGGTAGACAGTTAGAGAAGTCCTGCAGGAGGTAAGCGGAGCACAGCAGAGCAAATGCAGGGGCTAAACACCAAGATGAATAAAAGTCCTTTATTGCATGATCGACATCATGGTAGAGTGGGTAAGTAAAATTTCTTACGCGTTTCAACTCTTCCAGCCAGGGCATTATTGGCCAGTAATGCCTGTTCTTCAGGGATTATTACTTACATATAGAACGAGGTGTAGGAGGATCTATGTCCTCTGGAATACTGGTCGATTTGTTTGCCTCTTTAAATTCTAGCCATTTAGTTTTTGTGTCTTTCTTACAGAAGTTTTTAATTTGCAAGCATTGTAATGTACCCGTTCCATCCCCTTGACTAAGTAATTAATCAGTACTGTAAATGTGTCAGTTTATCACCTTTTGATACAGTAAATAACTGAATGGAAAACTTATTTTGTAAACATATTTTCTATAGACCATAATGTATATTGTTCACAGTTGTACAGTATGTCTTGGTCTCAATGCACAGAAAGGGGCCTAATCTTCATATTAATAGGTTTTTGTCAGATATATAGATATATACATAGTGCAATATAAAATATTCAGGGGCTTATGCAGAGAGGAACGTTATTTAATGTGAAAACGGCAAGAAAATAGCCACAGAATTGGAGCAAGTTATGGTCGTATGCTGAAAGCTGCGTTACCTCATTTTTCTGATGAGATTCAAAATTGCCAAGTTTTTATGGCTGGATTGAACTCGCTATACAGGTAATATAGGGCAGAATGGCGAGTTGCAGTGCATCTATGCTACCTGCATACCACCCTATTTTAACATGGCGAATTTACCAATCTCTCCACGTGTTTGGCAATTTTTAAAGTAAAGAAACCTGCTGTGGCGAATTTTATGAATCTCTCCATGTTCTCTGCAGGACAAGCTTTTCTGGTACGTATTTTCGCCAAAAGATGGGGCTATTTCCCTTCTCTATCCTTTCTGCATAAGCCCCTCAGTCTGAAACACAGATGTATTCAATGGTATTGCACCAGCTAGCGCACTCCTGCAGGAGAAATATTGGGCCTCATGCAGTAAGCGTCGATAAGGCACTTATCGACCACTTATCGGCCAAAATGGCCGATATTCAGTAAGCCTCGATAAGTGGGCGATAACGGCCTGTATCGCCGAAAAATCTTTTGACCAAAATCAAATCGCCGACTGAGCGTCGATAAGCCACTTTTCGACACTTTTTGGAAATAGGGCTTCTGACGACACATTTTGCCTCAAACTGGTTTAACAGCCATCTGACTGGCTGTTAAAACCATGTCTCGACGTAATTTTTTTTTTTTTTAGTGACGTCCCTTAAAGGGAATCTCTTTGCATTTAAATGTCCCGTGTCACGTGGCCGGGACATTTCAAAGCATAAGAGATGCTGGCACCCCATAACGGGGCCTGTATCTCGGGAAGCAGGGGGTCCCGGACCTCAAACCAACGCGGTTCTGCTCCGGAGATCCCCTGCACATCTACACTTTGAATGAAATGTATATTAAAAAACATAATTTTCAGGCGAGATTTTCGCTGGCAGGGGCGGCTTTCTCAGAGCAGCTCTCTCTGCAGCAGAAATGTATCGCTGGGTTAGGCCTTTTCACAGGGTCGATTCTATCCTAGCAGTAAATCGCTAATTTTGGGAATTTTGCTATGAACGGTAATGAAGGCTTGCTGAATACCGTCATAGCAACGCTCAAAAAAACAGCGATTTAAATGCCCTGGAGATCATTTTTTATCAACCTTTATTGAATGAGGCCCATTGTGTTATCCCTCTCCCCTTTCTAGCAAGCAGTTAATTCAAAACAATCCCACAGGTCCATTCTGTATGTCTTGCTTAAACTTTCCAGTGGGAGTAATACCTTTGGCTTCAACTGTATTGGACTGAATGAGTTTTTCATTTATTAGAGTGTAATTCTAATTACACAGCACCTTACCCTCAAACTTTCAGAAATTAACTTAAAGGTTCAGTAGAAGTGCTCCTTGTCTCTTAGTTTGACATTCTATTCAGGGTGCACATAACCTGAAAAATCATGGAGAATTCAGATGCAGCGCTATGGTCGGTCATGTGGCTGTGAGAATGGTCTGGTCAACCATGTGCAATGCCTTGACAGTCCGAGGCACACCGCAGAGCAGTCGGTAAGGGCCCATCGGGATTAACATAACAAGGGTTCCTGCGTCTGAATGGGACTCGCACTCTTTGAATCCTACCAGGTTGCACCTGTCTGTAAGAGACGGGTAATAAGAGTGAGACTGAATATGTCACTCTACTTGCGCGCCACTAATAAGCGATGGCACGGCTTTTATTTTATTTTAATAACACAGTATGGAAGCAGGGGGTTTCTGTCGAAACAGGAAATTAATGTGGTTCAGCTCCGTAGACCACTTGCTTCAATACTATGTTTTCAAAATAAAATAAAAGCAGCTTCATTACCTTAGCAGCTAGCCACTAAGGAAATGAAAGGGTTAAGCCAGAGTACATTTTTTATTAGGGGAAGAGGGAGTGGGTGAAGGGGCTTGTTACCCCAGGGTGGATGGTTAGGTCTACCGAGACAGTTGCGGGATGGGTTAACCCCTTCATTACCTTAGCGGTAGTAACCACGATGGTAATGAAAGGGTTAACCCTCCCACTACCCATCTGAGAGGCCTAACCACCCACCCCGGGGCAACTACCCCCTTTAGCTACCTTCTCTACCCCCAATAAACTTTACCATACAATACAAACACCAATACAATACATGGTACAGCCTCCCAACTCAATACGTACAGATCTGGATAATAGCACATTTCCCATTACAAAATAAAATGTAACTGAAAAATCACCCAGTCAGCATATAGTAAATTAAAGTTGTATTTACCCCTGCCAGGATGAAGGCCGTCCTCATCCTCATCTTCAGTGGGCACCGTAAAAATAAAAATCTAACTACAGACCTGCAACACTTTAATCACCTTAGCGGTTATTAACCACTATTGTAATTAAGGGGTTAACCCCCCTTTCACTACCCACCCTGGAGGCATAACCACACTAACCAGGCCATGTACCCCCACCTTCCACCCCCTCTAACCATTGATTGTCACATCGGTAAACCATGCCCACAATATGGGCGTTGATTGCCACAATGGCAATAAATGGGCAAGCTACAAATAAAAAAAATAAGCACAGAATAAAATACATTACATTTCAATTAAAAAACATTTTCAAATACACCATGCACACAATATTGATTGCTACAATTGCAAAAAATGGGCAACCTAAAAATACAACATTTAAATAAAAGCAAACATTTGCCAAAAAATGCATTGCTTGTCATTGTGCTTATCATACCCTAAAAGGGGCACAGATAAATACATTACCAGTAAATGGGCAACCTGGAAAAAACAAGCACCAAATAAAATACAACATTTAAATAAAAGCAAACATTTGTAAAAAAAACCATTGCTTGTCACTGCTTATTTATACCCTGAAAAGGGCGTAGATCAGGCCTGCACAACACGCGGCCCGCGGGCCGCATGCGGCCCATCTGCACTCATTGTGTGTTCCGCGGCGGCTTGGGGGTGTGCCATTTGTCAATCAAATGTGACGTCACAGGCCTTTTATATGGCCCTGTTTAAGTTCTCCTTTGTGATGTGACCAGGACATTTAAACAATGCAGAGAGATACCGGCACCCCATACCGGGGCCTGTAACTCGGGAAGCAGGGTGTCCCAATGGCTAAACTTAATGTGGTTCAGCTCCGGAGACCCCCTTCTTCAATACTGCGTTATTAAACTAAAATCTGCGTGATCGCCTGTTAGAGGTGTGCAGGGAGAGTGACTGATTCTGTCTCACTCTTACCGTCAGTGCCGTCTTAACGCATGGGCACGCTGGGCAGTTGCCCAGGGGCCCAACAAGCATAATGACCCCATGCTAATCTATGCACAGACCAGAATTTAACACTAATTTTCCAATCACCCGCCTCAACATTCAAATCTCCCGCTAACTCGGTAGAAGGAGAAAAATTACGACTTGTAGTGGAGAGTTGGCATGCCTGAATTCGCGAGAGAAATTTTGCCGTTTTTATTGCTTGCAATGTTATGGAAGCAGAATATTGTAACAGATTCGTGGGAGGCAATTAACGGCTGGGGACAACAATTGCTGTGTAGGCAGTGCCCAGTGCACTGCTTTGCTCGGGGGCCTATAATGCTGTTACAGCCGCGGCCCCTTTTATTCTCCAACATCTCCAAATTTTTGGGGGATTTTTTCCCGAATTCCACGCACTTCACTGCACTTCACCATGTTCATGTCGAATTCTGACTGCATTTATACCGCATTCATGTTGCATTCACACCCACGGTTGATGCGCGGTTGATGTGTTTATTGATAATGGTTTGGATTTAATTGGTTGCAATTCTTCGCGTATCCGCCAGATGGCAGATATTCATGAATTGTAATGCGAATGCGCTTCAGTAATTTGTCGATTTGCAGGTGTTTAAAAAAATACCACAGTGGTCCATTGTAAATTGGCCTTGGACTGAAGAAGTTACAATAATGTATCAATTTAGGCTTTTCATATTCAAAAAAAGACAGGCATAGTTTCTGGTCTTATGTTATTGTCCTGAGAGTCCCGTCATGAGTGCACAACTGCAGTCCGTGTTCCAAAAACCCAACAGAATGTACGCTTATTTAATATGGGCCGCGATTAAAGCAACAGATGATAAGATGGCAACAGTTGTTCAAATTTATCAGTATTTTATCGAAAACTATGACTTTTACAAATTTTCACCAGATGCTCATGTGTGGAAGCGTGCAATAAGGAAAAAGTTATGTAGCGATCCATGTTTTTTTCGTATTGATCCCATTGTTATTGGAGGGTATTGGTGTGTATCACCGGGTTTTTCCCGTATCTATGATCATGGAGACTGCCAAAGGCGAAAAGGTCGTGTTAAAACCAACTAAGAAACGTAAGTCGCTGGCAAGCAATGCGACAGCGACAGCTTCCAATAACGGTCCGACCGTCAGTGAAAACCTGGTGACCGGCAACCCTTGCTGTCTGTCCCCGCCCGGATACCTGCATCCTGAGCTGGATTTCGCATACAGATTCGAGCAAGCTTGCATGTACCTAAGCGATTTCAAGCCTCATCAGCTGACTACAGGTGTAGTAGTCCCTCTGTCACCTGTCAACGACGTGTATGATCAAGAATTCGGGACTGGCAGTGGCTCGGCGCCAGCTGATTGGCAAAGTCTATGGTGAGTAATGTTGGCGTATTTTATTCTGTTTTTGAAATATCAATATCAATGCGATTCAAAAGTCAAGCGATTCTCCTGTAAGCAATATCATTGGCTGAGCAGCTTCTACAGTAGATACTGCACAATTGGTGAAAAGCTAGGCACATGCGCATTGGAACCTTCTTGAAACGCATATGCGTGTCATCACATCGACGGTAGGCACATGTGCATGTGAACAAGAGACGCCCCCCCGAGAAAATTATTGGTGGGACTGACTGTGGGAACTTCTTTAGAGGACTGACTGACCATTATGTAAAACTTTTACTTTTTTTTTGTTCCTCAGAAAAGAAAACTTTGTCATCTCATGCGGAAAACGGCAAATGGAGGGATTTTGATGGATAATATCGCTTTGTGTTACAATGCCTGCACATTGCTGAATCTGAGTAAAAAAAAACAAGTACCAGAGTTTACAGTTTAGTGGCCGTTGTTATTGATTAGGATAGAATACCTGAAACAGTATGCTGTTGTTTTCAGACCGTAAACAATACTTTTTTATATATACTGTATAAAAAACCCGAAAAATAAAAAGTATGCATTTATTCTACATGTATTCCAGTACATATGTATATACTATACCCGTACAGCATGTATTGTTTTAATACTCTTGTGATGTACAGTACTGAGCATGCCTACAGTATACAGTACAGTATGCCTGGACAGTACTGTACAGTATGTTCTAGAAACACTGTATTTTGTTACAGTATAAAAGGAGACAATGGAACAATTTAAAACAAATCAACATTTTCTTTTATTGGTGGAGTAAGTACAAAAACATGTATTTACAAATACAATGTAAAAACATTTTAAGTGTACAGCAATTCAAAACATCAACAGGTATATGGTTTACTGCTAGTGAAAACTTTTATGTACAGAAAGTCAAAACATTTACAGTCAGTCCTGCACAACTCCAGTCCTCGAGAGCCGCAAAGAGCCCCGGTTTTAAACCTTGAAAAACAGGCCTGTTTGCGGCCCTCAGGGACTGGAATTGTTCAGGTCCTGTGCACAGTAAGGAAAAACATTTCTTTATTAATACAAGTTAAAACACGCAACATCTCCTTTATTAAAATACAGAAAGTCAAAACATGTACAGCACAACAGTATGGTGTTATTAAAAAAAAATCTTTATTCATAAAATTTAAAAAATGCAACATCTCCTTTATTAAAGTACAGAAAGTCAAAACATTTACAGTAGGATGGTGTACAGAACAGTCAGTCAGCCTGCACAACTCCAGTCCTCGAGGGCCGCAAACTGCCCCGGTTTTAAGGATAACCTTGAAAAACAGACCTGTTTGCGGCCCTCGGGGACTGGAATTGTTCAGATCCTGTGTACAGTAAGGAAAAACATTTCTTTATTAATAGACGTAAAAACACGCAACATCTCCTTTATTAAAGTACAGAGAGTCAAAACATGTACAGCACAACAGTATGATGTTATTAAAAAAAATTATTTATTCATAAAATTTAAAAAATGCAACATCTCCTTTATTAAAGTACAGAAAGTCAAAACATTTACAAAAACATTTACAAAAATAAACAACAGTTGAACAGTCACACAAATTCGATCCCCACCAGATTGTCCTTCCAGGGCCGATGCCTTGTATGGCGCAAAATGCCATTAATGGAGTCTCGAACGATTTTCATTAAAGGATCAGTAATTGAAAAATAGTGCCGCAATTCCTCCACAATAGTTCTTCTTAAATTTTCAGGAAGCGCCCTTTTTTCGCGATTTCCTTCGTAGTTCACATTGTAGACCCACCCGCAGTACACCAAGTAGGACACGTGGTGCTTAAAAATTAACATGGCATACTTGTGGGGTAAACCAGCACTCATCACCCTATACTTCTCCATGAGTGCCGGTGGCAGCTCGTGCAGGATGATGTCGGGCACCGTATCGATGCAAGCGTATGTAGGTTGGGTTCTGGAAGCGAGTGTTCTTCTGTGAGCGGGTGTGCTTGTGGCGGCAGGCGAGGGTAGGTTGTCTGGGAGGAAGCTTTCCTCCTGTCTTGGTCGCCGTGTTGTCTCCTGGCGTGGTCTTGACGGGGTTGTCATGTTATCCTCCTCCTCAACGGCATACATCTACACAAATTCTTCTGGTGGAGGGTGTGCGCTTGGTGTTGGAAGGTGGTCGAAGGTCCCATTCATCCTGCCACCCTCCTGCTCCGGTGTCTGGGATACAGGGGCATGAACACCGAGCAAATTATGTATCCCCGCTATGTCAGTCTCTATCTTCTCCATCCGTCGATCCATCTTCTCCATCCGTTGATCCATCTTCTGCATCCGTTGATCCATATTTAGCATGGTCTCTAAAAGCAGATCTATCTTTACCAGCACAGTAGAGTTCCTGGGGCTATCCACACTTAACCCATTCAGCATGCGGTCTAATGAGCTGGTTCTTGTGCATGGCGTGCTGTGGACATCTGGGTGGATGGGTGCTACGGAGGATGAGATGGGGGTTCCATGGAGAGAAGCGTCAGCATCGTCGAAGAAGAATGGAGGAGGTGACCTGTGGATTTCCGGGAGAGAAGCGGCAGCGTCGTCGAAGAGGGATGGAGAAAGCGACCTGTGGATTTCCGGGTGAGAAGCGCAGAGTCGTCTAAGCGTAATGGAGAAAGTGACCCGTGGATTTCAGGGGCACCAGCGGCAGCGACGCCGAAGAGCAGTGGCGAAGATGGGCTGTGGGTTTCCAGGAGAGCGGCGGCAGCGTCGTGGACGAGTAGTGGAGAAGTATGGCTGTAGATTTCCGGGAGAGCGGCGGCAGAGTAGTCGAATCATAAACGAGGATGTGGTCTGTGGGTTCGATGGGTTGGCTGCCGTTTGTTTTGCGTTGAGTGTACATCACCGAATTTCTTCTTGACATAATAAGGCTTACGTGTATTAAAACCCTTAGCCTTTGGGGTCAGCAGAAGGTTTTCTTTATTGGCCTTAGCCTGTCGCTTTGGCCTTGGCTTGGAAATGGATGCTGCCTTTTGCTTTTTCTGTGTGATAGGCACGGCAGAGGCGAGTGGCTTCTTGCGTCTGTAGAATCGGGGTTGATCCATGGAAGCAGATGGCACAATGCAGTATCTGGACAAGGGCAAGTTCAGATAAAGATCATCGAGTGGTGGGCTATGCAAAGTGTGTAACCTTTTATGCATGGCGACGAGGTACAGGTGTTGAAAGTGGACGTACTCTAATGTGAGTCATTAACGTATAAATACACCATCCATTTTGTGGATTCACTGCACATTGAATACACATTGACTAAACATCGAATATACATTCTTGTGTTTGTATTTTTTTCTACTCGCAGCAATGAAATAGAAAAACAAGCGCAAATAATATTACTAATAAATCAAAGTAACACAGGTGATATACTATCCTTAATGAGTGCAGCTCCCGACATAAAATTCAAACCAAATTCAATCAGCAAACGAAGGAGAAACAGGTGCGCAAATCACATCAGGGCATGGAAAAGAAAGTTAAAACACAAAATAGTGCAATATTGTCTACTCAAACAGATAATTTCAATGCTGGAAGTTCTATGAAATTTGCACTCACGTGTTTAACGTGAAATAAAAGCGTTGTGGTTATTCAAAGTTACCAACTTATGTCTCCAGACAGGTACTCCAGATCCATATAGAGGGGGGGAAATCCATATACAAAAAAGGGAAAGCAAAAAATAGTATAGTACTGTTTTTAATGTTAAAAACACCAAGTATTCCACTTGCCTTTGTTTGAGAGCATTCAGACCACCCTGGGTCATATGGTCAGACAAGGATATTCACAGCAACAGCATCCGCTCCACGGACGTCACAGCAGGTACTGGGCTGATTAAAGTTGTCCTCCACTCTGGATGTTATCAACAAGGGCTTCTTAGTAATCACTGATTCACCCAACGCGCGTTTCCACTGCAAATTCTTCATCAGGGGCTAATCTAACTTCCCTCTATGTTTCCCTCCCTGAAATAACCCCCCGCATTAATTTTCAAAATTACGGAGCGTCATACATGACGTCATCACGTCACGCGACGCATCACGTGATTCATCGTCATGCATCTATTTGCATATTCATGTGTCAAAGCTCTACCAAGCCCTGAAGCATATTGGCAATCTTTGCCCTATATTTAACATACTAGTCCACCATCTTGTGGTTGGACTCGAAGAGGTCCCGCGTGACGTCATCACGTCACGTTTCTCACGCGACACGCACAGATAGATGGCTATCAATTTTGCAAACATGATGCCATAAACCAGTAAACACAGTATTATACAGTAAAAAATACATAGCAAATAACAACATAATGGGCATATTTTATATAAAAATTCTTATAAAATATTAATCATTCATATCTCAGCACCAGCGCGTGTCAGATAATGGACTTGCACAAATGCTAAAGAAAAATAATCACAAATAATAATTAACCCTTTCTACATAATAACTGTTAGTGGGTCCAAGGCAGAATATATCTAAAAATAAAAAATATAATAGATACAGAAAGCAAGCATAAAAAGCAAATATAAAAAAAGTCAAAAGTTTATGACACATTTCCCAGGAATTTAGAGAGTATAGGTACATTCTAAATATTTGGTCAAGAACGCATTTATGTCAAAATCGACAATTAAACCTCTTGGCTGTAACGTTCTCAACCTATGAATCCAAAAGGATTCTCTCCTTGATAAAGACTGAAGTCTACTGCCACCCCTCCACTGGGCTATTGTTTGTTCAATCCCCATGTATTTAAGTCCGGAGTCTGAATGAAGCCACTGTTTGAAGTGCAGAGACACATTGTGTGTTTCTATCCCAATGCTAATATTACGTATGTGCTCTAATATTCTTACCCGTAAAGGGCGGATAGTTCTTCCTACATACTGATAATTGCAGGGACAAGTCAAAAGATACACTATATATGTGCTTTTACAGTTAATAAATCCCTTCATTTTTATAATTTCATTCGTATTAGTAGAAATAAAAGTATCCGTTTTATCAACCCCAAATCTACAGGCCTTGCATTTATCACACTTAAAGAACCCATTGGGTCTTCCAGGTAACCATGTTTTGTTATCATTACATAAGTCTTTTCTTAAGGCACTCGGAGCTATATTGTCTTTCAAGTTCCTTGCTTTTGTAAAGACCACCTGCGGATGCTCTGGGAGGTAGTCTTTCAAAATAGCATCTTGTTTTAAAACATGTCAATGCTTACGAATTATATTCTGGATTTTACCTGATTCTCTATTGAATTGTGTAATAAAGGGTAAAAAAATATTACTTAGTTGTTTCTTTTTTGAAGTGCCTAATAAACTTACTCTATCCTGATTTAAGGCTCTATTTTTTGTTTCTTGTATTGTTGTTGGATCATAATTTTTTTCTTTGAATCTGTCCTCCAAAATTTTTACTTGATCCTGAAAGGTGGCAACCTCTGTACAGTTTCGTCTTATTCTTTGAAACTGTCCAAAGGGGACACCTCGCAGCCAGTTCTTATGATGGCAACTTGAATCAAGAATAAAGCTATTACAGTCTATATTCTTGAAATGGGTCTTTGTTTTAATATTTTGGTCTTCTATATATACCAATAGATCTAAAAAAGGAATAGACAATGAACTGTGTGTCTCTGTAAATACTAAATTATAGTTATTCGCATTAAAATGAACTAAAATTTCAAATAAAAGAGTTTCTGCTCTATCCCAGATAAAAATAATATCATCTATGTAGCGCTGGCATAGGACAAGGTTTGCGCCATAGGGGTTAGGATTGTAAATAACCTCCTCCTCCCAGTTTCCCAGGAAGAGGTTAGCATAGCTTGGCGCAAACCTCGTACCCATGGCGGTGCCACATATCTGCAAATAGAATTCGTCTTCAAATAAAAAGAAATTATGAGTAAGAATGTATTTTATAGTCTCTATAATAAAATCTACCTGAATTTGGTCCAATTTTTTACTATACATCAAAATAGTTTTGATTGCATCACAACCTTTGGAATGATTGATCACTGTATATAATGAGCATACATCTACAGTACATAATATAAATCCCTCCTTCCACTCAATATTTTGTAATAGATGAATAATATGTGTCGTATTTTTTAAGTGTGATTTCAATTTGATTACATAATCCTGGAGGAATTGATCAATATACATGGATAGATTGGATGTTGCCGACCCAATTCCCAATATTATCGGTCTCCCCGGTGATTTTATTGGATTTTTTTATAGTTTCGGTAGAAAATAAAAGATAGGAATTTTTGGAAACAAAATATTAAAAAATTTAAATTCCCGATCGTTTAATATTCCCTCATTTAAACCTTTATTAAGTAATATCCCCAGTTCTTGTGCAAATATTTTAGAGGGGTTTGTCGTAAGATGTTTATATGTGGTTTGATCACCTAATAAATAAAGAGATTCCTCTATATAATATGACCTATGATCAGCGCTGGGTTATTTAAGGGAGGGAAACATAGAGGGAAGTTAGATTAACCCCTGATGAAGACTTTGCAGTGGAAACGCGCGTTGGGTGAATCAGTGATTACTAAGAAGCCCTTGTTGATGACATCCAGAGTGGAGGACAACTTTAATCAGCCCAGTACCTGCTGTGACGTCCGTGGAGCGGATGCTGTTGCTGTGAATATCCTTGTCTGACCCTATGACCCAGGGTGGTCTGAATGCTCTCAAACAAAGGCACTTATGTAAGTGGAATACTTGGTGTTTTTAACATTAAAAACAGTACTATACTATTTTTTGCTTTCCCTTTTTTGTATATGGATTTCTCCCCCTCTATATGGATCTGGAGTACCTGTCTGGAGACATAAGTTGGTAAGTTTGAATAACCACAACGCTTTTATTTCACGTTAAACACGTGAGTGCAAATTTCATAGAACTTCCAGCATTGAAATTATCTGTTTGAGTAGACAATATTGCACTATTTTGTGTTTTCACTTTCTTTTCATGTCCTGATGTGATTTGCGCACCTGTTTCTCCTTCGTTTACTCGCAGCAATGCCTGAAATAGATTTCAAGGGATCTCAGCATGAGAATTAAGGAGATGTACACGAGCGGACAGCGAATTGCAGATATCCAATATCGTTGTGCCATCAACCACTGTGTGCTATCATGCACACGGAAAAACCAAACAACGCACGAGGACACCAACTGTAACTAACACGTAAGTATATTTATATAATTATATAATACAGTATATCTATTATTGTTTATATTGCTGCATATTAATAGAACTATATATTGTGTAGATCTATCTCATTTTATAGTTATTTCGGTATATTTATATAACTACAGTATATAATACTGTATATCTATTGTTTATATTGCTGCATATTAATAGAACTATATATTGTGTAGATCTATCTCATTTTATAGTTATTTCGGTATATTTATATAACTACAGTATATAATACTGTATACAGCAGCGGCAGCTCTTATTCGAGCAAAAGCCGCTGGCTGTATGCGGCTGGGAAGCGGGTAGCCGCGGCGCGTGGCGGCGCACTGTGACGTCACAGTCACACGCGCGCCCGGCTTCCCCGTCTTCCCCGGCTTCCGCAGGCTTCCCCGACACCCCTGGAGATGAAATTAAGGTAAGCGGGGTTGCGGGGAAGCAGAGGGGCAGAGCAGAAGCCGGGCTCGGGGTCCGGAAGGAGAGTAAATTGCGCGCGAGGTGGAGGGGGTGTGCATGTGGGAAACGCGGCGGCGCGCGGTTATTACTGGCGGCAGCTGGGGTAGATCCCGGCATGCCGCCGGCATTTAGTGCGATAAAGTATGTCGCTACTGTATCTATTGTTTATATTGCTGCATATTAATAGAACTATGTATTGTGTAGATCTATCTCATGTTATAGTTATTTCGGTATATTTATATAACTACAGTATATAATACTGTATATCTATTGTTTATATTGCTGCATATTAATACAGTAGAACTATATATTGTGTAGATTTATCTCATTTTATAGTTATGTCAGTATATTTATATAACTACAGTATATAATACTGTATATCTATTGTTTATATTGCTGCATATTAATTGAACTATATATTGTGTAGATCTATCTCATTTTATAGTTATTTCGGTATATTTATATAACTGCAGTATATAATACTGTATATCTATTGTTTACAGGCATACCCCGCTTTAACATACGCAATGGGACCGGAGCATGTATGTAAAGTGAAAATGTACTTAAAGTGAAGCACTACTTTTTTTCCACTTTACGATGCATGTACTGTACTGCAATCATCATATACGTGCATAGCTGATGTAAATAAGGCATTTGTAACCAAAATAAATACAGTAGGCTTTATTCAAATAAAATGAATGGGAGCAAGCAAATAGGTGAGAGGCGCGCACGCGGGTCAGTACTGTATAGCAGCTCTCTCCTTCTCGCAGTCACGCGCTCCTTCTTGCAGTCTCTCTCTCCTTCTCGCAGTCTCTCTCTCCTTCTCGCAGTCTCTCTCTCCTTCTCGCAGTCTCTCTCTCTCACTCAGTCAGTCTCTCAGTCAGTCTCTCTCACTCTCTCTCGCTTTCTCACCCAGTCTCTCTCTCTTTCAGTCAGTCTCTCTCTCACTCTCTCTCACTCAGTCTCTCTCACTCAGTCAGTCTCTCACTCGCACTCACTCAGTCACACAATCACTCACTCAGTCACGCACTCTCACTCACTCAGTCACGCACTCTCACTCAGTCACGCACACACGCACTCAGTCACGCACACACACGCACATGCACTCAGTCACACACTGTCACTCAGTCACACACTGTCACACACAGTCACTCAGTCACACACAGTCACTCATTCACACACAGTCACTCAGTCACACACAGTCACTCAGTCACACACAGTCACTCAGTCACACACAGTCACTCAGACACACACACAGTCACACACACAGTCACTCAGACACACACACACACACACACACACACACACACACACACACACACACACACACACACACACACACACACACACACACACACACACACACACACACACACACACACACACACACACACACACACACACTGTCACTCAGTCACACACACTGTCACTCAGTCACACACACTGTCACTCAGTCACACACTGTCACTGTCACACACACTGTCACTCACTCAGTCACACACACACACACACACTGTCACTCAGTCACACACAGTCACTCAGTCACACACAGTCACTCAGACACACACACAGTCACACACACAGTCACTCAGACACACACACACACACACACACACACACACACACACACACACACACACACACACACACACACACACACACACACACACACACACACACACACACACACACACACACACACACACACACACAGTCACTCAGTCACTCAGTCACACACACACACACACACACACACACACACACACACACACACACACACACACACACACACACACACACACACACACACACACACACACACACAGTCACTCAGTCACACACACTGTCACTCAGTCACACACTGTCACTCAGTCACACACTGTCACTGTCACACACACTGTCACTCACTCAGTCACACACACACACACACACACTGTCACTCAGTCACACACACTGTCACTCAGTCACACACTGTCACTGTCACACACACTGTCACTCACTCAGTCACACACACACACACACACACACACACACAAATTGTCACTCAGTCACACACACACACACACACACACACACACACACACACACACACACACACACACACACACACACACACACACACACACACACACACACACACACACACACACACACACACACACACACATTGTCACTCAGTCACACACACATTGTCACTCACTCAGTCAGTCACACACACACACACACTGTCACTCAGTCAGTCACACACACTGTCACTCAGTCACACACTGTCACTGTCACACACACTGTCACTCACTCAGTCACACACACACACACAAATTGTCACTCAGTCACACACACACACACACACGCACGCACGCACGCACGCACGCACACACACACACACACACACACACACACACACACACACATTGTCACTCAGTCACACACACATTGTCACTCACTCAGTCAGTCACACACACACACACTGTCACTCAGTCAGTCACACACACTGTCACTCAGTCACACACTGTCACTGTCACACACACTGTCACTCACTCAGTCACACACACACACACAAATTGTCACTCAGTCACACACACACAAACACACACACACACACACACACCACCCCCTGGTGTCCGTACTCGCGAAGCACGGGTACGTTCACAGGGGGTAAGGTGCAACAAAAAAAATGTACGTACTAGTGAGTGTACGTAAAGCGAGTGTATGTAAAACGGGGTATGCCTGTATATTGCTGTATATTGTGTAGAACTATATATTGTGTAGATCTATCTCATGTTATAGTTATTTCGGTATATTTAGAAAACTACAGTATATAATACTGTATATCTATTGTTTATACTGCTGCATATTAATTGAACTATATATTGTGTAGATTTATCTCATTTTATACTATTTGTACTGTAAATGATGTGCTGTACTTGTTGCCTACTGCACTGTAACTTACCGGATTGTTGTTTGTCTGTACATTGTACGGAGACAACTCCTCTGGTCGACAAAATAAGTGAAGAGAATGATGAGAAGAGTGCCTTAAGGGTCAAATACACTCTGCAGCAAAATCACAATCTCACTGTATCCGAGAGCAGCATACAGTAAAGAAGATGAGACGCAGAATTGGATGGAAATATGGACGTGTGAGGTTAGTACTGGACAGTACAGGAGGTTAAAGTGTTGTTTAAGAAACTGTACTGTACCTATAAAATTATTCCTTGTCATTACAGAGCGGACCCTATGATAGGGGACGTTAACAATATCAAGAGAGTGGTCCAGGCCCAGGCATGGATCGACAGCAGAGAAACTTTTCAGGATTGCATCTTCACTGACGAGTCTACTGTTTCGCTGGAGAGATTTGCCACCTTTGCATTCCACAAAAAAGGTCGCATATCTATGAAGCCGCATCCAAAACACCCAGTGAAGATGCATGTGTGGGGTGCCATCTCTAGGCGTGGACCAGGATGCATCGTCGTCTTTAAAGGTACAGTAAAATGTATGTCACACGCTTTTGCCTTATGCACTGTACTGTACTAGTGTGCAGTTTTTTGAGCACTTTTCTTTTCTTGTTATAGGAATCATGAATAAAGCTTTCTTCCAAGAGAAAATTGTGCCTGAGATTGTGGAATACATCACACGTGAGTTCCCGGATGGTCACCGTTTCTACCAGGACAATGATCCGAAGCATACCGGATCAACAGCGCATATCCTTGAGCGCGGTATCAACTGGGTGAAGATGCCAGCGGAGTAAGTGCGGTAACCGTGTCTCATTTTTTCCCACTGTTTTTACTGTGTACTGTATCTCTTTAACTAATTGTCCTTTTTTCCCCCTCCAATGACAGTTCGCCAGACTTCAATCCTATCGAAATGGTCTGGCATCAGCTGAAGGACCATATCCGAAAAGTCGTGAAACCCTCCAAAAAGGATGAGTTGGCGCAAGGCATAATGAGTTTTTGAAACGATGTACTCACCGTGGAACGATGCAATAAATATATTGACCATATTGCGACTGTGTTGCCCATTGTGATCACGCGTAATGGGCAAGCATCAGGAAGGTAGTATGGTATAGTATTGTACTGTAGTATTGTAAGTACAGTATGATACAGGTAAATATGGCACAGATTTTTTTCCCCTACGAGAGCAGCACCAGCCATCTGATAACAAAGTATTTAACAGTAGTCACAGTATACAGTAGTTCCAGAATAGACTAGTTTGACAGTACTAACTGCATACTGTTGTCAAATATGTGTAGCTATACAATACACAATGCCATAATACAGTATGCACCTAACTGCTCAATTTTTTTCTTTCCAGAGAGAGCAGCACCAGCCATCTGGTTACAAAGTATTTAACAGTAGTCACAGTATACAGTAGTTCCAGTATAGACTAGTTTGACAGTACTACACAGCACACAATGCCATAATACAGTATGCACATAACTGCACTCATTTTTTATTTTCTTGTCTTTTCAGAAAAAAAGGATGGACTGGGGGTGAGGGGGGTATCGTGTAAATTTTGAGAACTGTTTGTACAGTTAAGTGTACAGTATCTAAACTGCAGTCATGGTGTACACAAAACCTCTCCTCTCTCAATGACCTACTGTACTGTACACAGAATGAGGAAGAAGATAAAAACGGAAAAAATTATATTATTATATATTTATTATTATACATTATATATTATTAATTAATATTATTATCAATGTGCATTATTCATGATTATCCCCCGGCCCTCAATTTTCAACCGACAGAAGAACTGAATAAAGACTGAATTTTGTATTATTCATGATTATTTGTATATTTGTATTTTTTGTTCCTGATAAAATAAAATAAATATTTATTTACATTCATGCTAATCATAATCATTGACCCCCCCCTACACCAAAGAAAAAGAAAGAATGACAAAAAGTGGTAACTTACTGCATCAAAAACATGCATCAGATAATTTTTTTTTAACTCTCAATTTCACAATGCTGTGCAAATCAGATTTACATATCAAATTCGAGAAGGGATTATCCCAAGCGTTACCGTAAACAAAGCCTCAAAGGGTTGGGGGTGGTGGATGGGTGAGTCATGCGCAGTATTCATAAGCTAGCTCCCTTCCCAAAGAGGATTAAAGAGAGGTGACACAAAGCCAACAATAGGAAAATTAGGCACGCAGGTGCAGAGAGGTGATGCTCGGCTAGGGACGGACGATTAAAAACACAATGGCAAGCTTTAGAAACGGAATGGCTCAGGAGAGGTGTCTGTCGATAAGAGGTTCAAATCCTTGCTTGAGCGAGCCTTGTGTGTGTGCGTGGGGGAGTGGGGTACAGGGTACAGCTGCATGAAGGATTAGCTGTACTGCAGTTCAAAGAAATGGCATATTTTCAAAAGGCAGGTCAAATAATAATTTGATCCCTACACACCCAAATATATAAAAAGCACACAAATCAACCATGTGCAGTCAAACACACAGTGTCGCAGTCAAAAGCTACAGCACAGGGTTTAGGCAGGCTTGTGGAGAAAATAAAAATAAAAAATGAGGAGAAAAAAATATATATTTTTTTTTGGTCACTCACTCTTGAACTTCGCAAGCAAGCAGTGGTGAACTTACAGACGCATGCGCAGTAATCATCAGCTATCAAGCAGGAATGTGATTGAAACCAGAAAGACACATTCAAAGGAATGGTGTGGGAGAGGTGTACTGTACTGTAGATAAGATAAGAAGTTGAAATACTGCAGTGCAGTAAATTATCCTGTGTGTGTGCAAGGGCGAGCGAGTGGAGAGCGATGTATATGACGAAATGTGATACTGTTACAGTACTGTACACGCCTATGCGTTTCAACAATTTTCAAATGAGTCATACAGCACTGCAAATGCATGTATAAATATGCAAATTTACAATTACTGCGCGCGCACACGCAGACTGTGTACTGACGTAGGTTGAACTGCTAAAGTATTAGACTTCGAAGACAACAGCTCGCAAACGCCCCCTGAGTTTTTAGATGGTATTGCAGTATTGCAGACAGTGCTAATAAAATGCTAATATTACGAGCACTAAAATACCGCAATACACTCCGGACAAAAAAAACCATACTGCATCTGTCCGCGGTTATCAGAGTTGCACCGCTACGGCTGCACTAGGGTAAAGGCGGCAGCAGCTGTAAGATGGCCCTGCTTACTGTGCATCTCTTACAGACATGTGCAATTCGGTAGGATTCACATAGAGTGAGTCCCATTCAGAAGTTCTGCAGCGGATTTAGGTGTGACAGCATGACAAACCATAATGCTGCCTGCATCTGTATATTGTTTTTAGACATGGTTATTATAAGTTCACACACTGCAAAGTGCCGAAATAAAATCGAGAAATTATCTTGCATAGAGATTTCACACCTTTTTACTCGATTCCTGTATACTGTATTTTGGTTTTCTCCCAATCCTAGCTACGGTATTATTTCTACATGCTCTCTTCCTCTCCTCCCACATCCAATTTTTCATCTTTTCATCAACTGCTGGCCTCCTTGCTCCACTGCTGAACTCCTTTCTCGCTCCAGCAGTGGGATGAAGGGGCAGGAAAAGGCAATTGTGGTGATCTGGTGTGGGAAGGTCGGCCTTCCACGTGCAATCTGCTTTATTCCTCACTGACACCCTAGTTCACCTTTCCTGTCTTGCCTTTAAATTCTTTATGGGTAAGTGTCATGGGAGAGGGGTTTTGGCCAAGTATTAAAGGGGTTACACACCATTTGGCCACCCCCTGCTCTCACTTGAGAAGCAAGGGGTTAACTGGACTGCGGTCCAGTAATGTGTTTTTACCCTGCTTCAGCACCCAAATGTATATTCCCCTGTAAAAGTGTATTGTTCCAATTTCAGTGTCTGCACCAACACATACACTGGGATTGATGCGGGAGCTCTATGCGATCCTATGGGGAAACTGGCGATTTGGATCCATTTTCATCAGAAGACCTGCAGGTGACGCCCGAGAGGAGGAGCAGTGGTTCCCCATTGTAAGTCAATGGAGCCATTCATTTCAATGGGGATTCCTTGACGCCGACCTCCAGGAACGGGTTGGCAGCCATCTAAACCGCAGACCACAGAAGGGGATACAATGTCAGATAAAGAGCTTTTGATCACATTAGTTCAAGTTCAAATACAATTGGCGTGGGAAACTTAGGTTCTAGGGCACCCAGAAATAAAATTATTTTTGCCCCTAGACCCTAGGAACCCCCACACTCGACCACCCCCGGGTCCGGGAATGAAGGACCCCCATAAAGGGTCGCACTCGCCACGAGGGTCGTGCCATTTTCTCTAATGGGAGCGGAGGTCCCATTGAATCCTCTGGCGGCGCAGGCCCATGCATTTCCTATGGGGGAAAGCCGCGTGGCTTTAAAACGACTATGTCCGAAAGGGTAAAAAGTGTAAGCCTATATCTCCGGTTCTGTGAGTACCAGAGGGTTGGGATTTTGGTCGCATGTAGTCACTGTTCCGGCATGACTGAATGGCCATTTCCAGCCCTCTCCGATCAACCAGATGGAGCATGGGCAAATGTGAAAAATTGTGGTTTTCCTATAGACTTCAATGGCGGAGTGCTCTATTGAAAGCCTATAGCGGCGGAGCCCATTGACTTCAATGGCGGTGTTGCTCCATTGAAAGCCTATAGTGGCGGAGCCCGATGATTTAAATGGGAGAGTGAAAAGCAGAGATTTCTTTTTGCTATAGCGATAGAATCCTGCATTAAAGTTAATAGGGGATTTTAACTTGTTTTTTGTATCTCCGGTTCTGGGGGTCGTGGAAGGCTGATATTTTGCCACTATGGCAGGGGTCCTCCGGCATGAGGACCTGGCAAATTTCAGCCCACTCAGACCCACAGAACGGATTATTTTAATATGTGTAGATATTAAAGAATATACTTTTTCAAGGCTGGGATAAAGCCGGGAAAAGTTACTGGCTCTGCTTTATGTTAATGTTCAGGGGGGAGACAAGTGGTCTACAATAAACCCTTTGATCAAAGGCTGACCACTCTGATTGTGTACAATAGGGCGGAGAAACGCAGAGCCTGAGTGGTCTGTAAGTTTCATAATTCACACTTACAAGGGTTTCCTGACTACAAAGAAGTCTGCTAGACAGTCAGGCGCGTAAAGGTTAAGGTATGGGGCTGAGACTCCATATAAACGATGGTAAGCCCTATTCCCATTGTCTTCCGTGTCTTGTCGTGATGTCTTCATCTGAACCTTTATTGCTAAATGAATTGCCAATCATGTATCCTGATTGCTTCATTGTCCAACCCTTAAGTAAGTGCTATTTCATGTCTGTTATTTGTATAATCTTGTGTGTTCACCTTCTTTAAGGAATAAACTATATTTATTATATCTAAGTCGTGTTCAATTCAACCGAGAGATTTTGGTGTATATTATACCCTGTCAAAAGCTACCGTGACAGCAAGCTACCCAGCTATCTGAACAAGCTCCTCACCCCTACCACATGCAGCACTTATCACCTGAGATCAGACTCCAAAAGACTGTTCATGGTCCCAAGGCTCAACAAAGTATCCGGCCATTCCTCCTTCTCTTACAACGCACCCCAAAACTGGAACAACCTACCAGACACTCTAACGTCCACCACCAGTTTAAGTTTTTTCAAATCTAAGGCTGTCTCACATTTTAATCTGGTCTGTAACTGTTTCATACGTCCATAATATATATTTTCTTTAACTGTGCATGCAATGTTTTGTATATAATGTATACCCTGTTCATTTATGTAACTGTATTTGTAACCATGTATTATTTGTCTTAACTCTATGCCCAGGACATACTTGAAAACGAGAGGTATCTCTCAATGTATTACTTCCTGGTAAAATATTTTATAAATAAATAAATAAATAATGTACTCATATCATTTACTCTCTATCAGTTCTCCTCTTCTTCACCTCCATCTACACCTCATTTTGCAGAGACCTGCGTTCCATTAATCTATGAGCCCTTGACTAAACTTTGCGCTACTAACTCTCTTTTCTCTGCTCTGCTGCAAACTCTGACCACCTAGTCATGAACTATAAATCTGCCATATCCTCCTTTATTGATCTAAATACCATATGAAGGAGATGTGTGCAGGAAAACCAAAACAAACAATCTAACTCCTGTTAGGAGCACTCACTATACTGTACTTCCCCATACACCCTTTCTATGGGTTCGGAGGCTAGGCCCCTTCCAACATCAAAACTAGGCAACATAGTGGAGGTCAATTACCTTCTTCTGGATTAGGGTTCTGCAAGTTCTTGTACAGGGTTTCTCTCCTGGGCGGTCCCGGGTGCAGTTTATTCCTGGCCAGAGAGATTCAGTTCCCCTGTGATACCTTCAGCAGTCCAGGGCATCTGGACTAGAGATACCTCCTGCAATGAATGCTGCAGTCTTTTTAAATGAGCCAGCTAAGCAGGTCAATTAGGACAGTCAGCTCTGAATTATCCTGCTCAGAGCTGGGCTGGACTCAAGCTCTCCACACAGGTTTTCCTGCGTAACTACATAAACAGAGAATGGATCTTGTTACATGCCCCTTTTGTTTCTCCCGTTCTCACCCTTCAAACCCCAGGCACAAGCTAAACTGCAATATATGCATGCTCCACTCCTACAATCGCTCCTCTGAATGCATCCGGAGGAAATCTCATATATCGCAGGCGTCCTTCACCTCAGATGTATCCTATTTTAACTCTGTCCTCTCCCAGCATGAACAACCCTACTTTTCTTCACTAATCAACACTCACAAGTCTAACCGATGCTCCCCATTCATTGTCTTTGACTCTCTACTATGACCAACATATTGTACCTGTTTTTCCTCCTCCATTTAACCTCCGGACTTTGCTGACTTTTTAAAGACAAAGAATTATACCCTTCATCAATGCATCCCCTCTGTATCCTTACATTCTTCACTTCCTCTTCATAACTCTACTCCTACTTCCTTTACTCTCTTTCTTCTTTCATAGAGGAGGAGGTGTGACTGATGTCCTCCTCTATCTCAACCACTTTCCCCTTGACCTCATTTCCTCAAACCTCTTGCTCCCACCCTATGCCTACACACACATATTATTAAATCCTCTCAACTCTGCTTCCTTTCCAACCTCCTTCAAACAGTTATTCCATTAGTAAAAAATAGCAAGCTTGACCCTACCTGTCTCTTTAACTTTCTTCCAGTTTCCTTATACTCTAACCTTTTGCCTCTAAACTCCTTAAGTCTTGTATTATCTCATTTGCTCCATTTTCTAACTCCTATTCTCTCTACTAGAGACTTTACAATCTGGATTTTGCACTGCTCCCCTCCACTAAAACAGCTCTCCCAAAATAAATAATGACCTACATGTGGCCAAAGACCAAGGTCATTACACCCTGCTTATGCTGTATTACTCGACCTCTGTTCAGCCTTTGATATTGTGGACCACGCTTTTCCCCTTCACATTCTTCCTACTTTTGGTTTCCATGAAAGAGTTCTATCCTGGAGGTCTTCTTACCTCTCCCATCATACTTTCAGTGTAATATTTGCTAACATCTACTCCGTCAATCTCTCTGTGGGCGTATCCCATGGGTCTGTCCTGGGACCTCTTTATCTTTTCTCTTTATACACTGTCTCTAGGTGACGTTATCACATGTCAAATTACATCAAAATCTTTTGACCATCATTTAATCATCATGTCTTGTTTCCTGATATAAAATTCAGCATTAGATTGTCATGTAAAAAAAAATATTTTTTATTTTCTGGAGTATTACTTACATATAATATGTGTGTGTGTGTGTGAGTGTGTGTGTGTGTGTGTCACGGGAGACCAATGCTTTTAACACCTTAATACCCGGATCCTTTGATTGAGCAAAGCGAGGGATAAAATAAATTGAAAATGAACATACACAGCTTGATCTACGAAATACTATAAAATAAAACTTACTGGGACGGGGCAAAACAAAAAAAAATGTTCCCAGAACGAACTTCACAGAAATAAAGTCTCTAGGCACCAATTGCCAGGAGCAGGGTTGGTGCACAAAACAGAGCCTCAAAACAGTCTCTTCCACTGGAGATTGCCAGGTTCTGATGTCACATCCGGCAATGTCATTTCTGGTCCGCCACGAGGACGGCGTCACTTCCGGTTTTTGCCAGTGGAGAGACGCAGAAGGAATACAAGGCGTCTGAGGCACCCAGCGGATCCCCCGCACGCGGTCACCAGCCCCCATTGGTACCAATCGAATTACCAGCAGCTGTCCTGTGAGTGTTATCTAGGTTTTAACCCACCGGAGCGGTCTGTTAGCCATTTGTCCTTTTTATCATCTAGTTTAATAAATAACTTTTATCATTAGCTTTGCTTAAGTGTAGTTTGTCTAGTTGTGTCTGTTTGTTTTGTCTGTTTATGTCAGCCAGTTGCAAATATGTCTGTATAAATTGTTTAACTGTGTTGCACTAAATATTTCTTTTTTCATTGCATGTTCTACTTGCACTGCATCAAGTCATATCTGAATACCCCAAGATACAGAGACTGTTGATTTCCTTGGAACTGGAACTATTTCTACTGGATATCCAGGATTCCATTATTTTTGGACTCATTAGGCGCCGGTATCTCTTTTGTTTATTTGCTGTTTATTCTGATTGTACTGTCAGGTTACCACCAGGCTGCCTTGCAACCATAGGGCTCACCCTTAGAGTAGGGTCAATTGTTTGTAATCCCCGTTAGCGCTATTATACATCACTCCCCTTTCCCATGGACTCACAGAATATCACAATGCATAAATAAAATCAGTAATACTCACATATATGCCCCAATCCAAATGTCCTGGTTGGCGTGCAGCCAAGTGAAGTTGCTGATATGATGAGAAAGAAAGAGAACTGGTGCACAGCCAAAGGAGTGGGTCACCAAAAAGTAGAATGAAAAAGGAGTCCCTGATAAAGTGTATTTTGATACACGAAATGCGTAGGAGGATGTCTACCTCCATTTCTTATATGGACCAATAAAGGATTATTTTTCATTCTACTTTTTGGTGACCCACTCCTTTGGCTGTGCGCCAGTTCTCTTTCTTTCTCATCTTTTTAAGTCCGGACTTTCCTAGACATTCTGGAGTCATCTCAGCGTGATGTCTTAGAAGTCCTGACTTAAGTTATGCATGATTCACTTGCCGGAATGGCTGGCCATATATCTGGGAATCACTGTACTTGTGAACCAAGTGTTTTCGCTGCTCCGCCCGCTTGAATGTAAATGCCCTTGCTCTTATAATTTTAATACACCAAAAAGAGGGGGACTTAAATTCATTACTTTTTATAAAAGTTTAAAATACAGAAACCATAACTGTTTTAATGATTACCCCCTAGCCCTCTGCATAGCAAAAATCAGAGTGCTAGGACATTCCTATCCAAAGTTAGCTTGCCGCTCATATTCTATGCAGCAAGCAGCCGTGTTTTAAAAACTTTTTTCCTTTCTTGCGGTTGGCAGTGAAAAACTCTTGCAATGTGCACACAGGATACATAACTGATACAATGTAACTCAGCATAATGATGTGGTCCCCTTATGCCTACCAGACAACACACAGACACATTACTTGTACAATGTAACTCCTGATAATGATGTGGTTTCTTATGCTTAGCGGGACACACAAAGATACATTCCTGATACAATGTAACTCATGATAACGATGTGGTCCCCTTATGCCTAGCAGAACACATATAGACAATTAAAATACATTTACAGCACTGCAGCCAATACCGGGCTGCAGAGTTGACACTCTACATTCCCATTATGACTCAGGGGCACCCAGCCGGACATAACACCTTTATTTACTGGCCTTGGTACCCCTTCACCATCACTATATATATATATGTATTTTTTTTTTATATGTATATTATAAGTTATATTGGTACTAAATTAATGTATGTCAAACAATTTGTTGAAACGGCATCAAAATCATACAGTGTGTTGTACCTGGTGTAAATCCTAAAGAGCCCATTCTCGTAGCTCTGAAGTTGTCATTGCCAAATCGCACAGTTTCACATGTTTAGAAGTAGTAGAAAGAAATGTGTGATACCCTATTCTCTATTTCAATACACATTTTCTAAACTGCGTCTATAAAAAGTGACAAACTGCATGGTTTAACAGCCAAAATGTCCCAATTGTATTTGCTTTTGAGGTGGAATGACCTGAGGTTGTGCTAACTCCATCCCCAGTTTGCATATGGTATGGGTTCGGCTAAGAGAAAAACCCATATTTCAGGCTCTGGAAGTACATATGTATCAAGACTTACTGCAATTGTGGCCGCAGAGAATCATGTGGAGACTCCCAGCCTTTCTGAGCCCTCAAGGACAGTAGGTCTTTTGGCCCAGATGGATTAATACTGTGGGGTTTGAAGATTTTGAATGGGACCCTGCAGCATAATCCTTTGATTGTTAGGCCATCCTGCACGGAGAGACTACAGCTAATCACCATTTAGATGAGCTGCAAAGCTGGGTCTGATCCATGTCAACAGCCACCTCTGCGACTGTCTGGATCTGTTTCCCCCACTAACTGAAGGTAAGAAATGCAAGCTTTATTTCCCTCCCCTGGATGATTTAGATGCCCTTATTGGGTCTCTACATCATGAGGGGGAGGCTACTGTATATGGCCATATTTGGTCATCTACATCTTCATGGGGCTGGACAGTCTCACTGCCCCATGATGATGTAGATGACCAAATATGGCCAAATAGCTCCCCCTTATGATGTAGAACCCGTACAAGGGAATCTACATCATCCAGGGGGAGGGAAATACAGCCTGATATCTTAGCTTCAGCAAGTAGGGGACATGGATCAAGGTGGCAGAGACAGCTACAGATAGGGACTGGACACGGCTGCGCAGTCCTTCCGAAAGGTGAGTATTGGTATTCTCACCCTGCAGATGGCCCAAAAGAATAATGTGGTGGGGTCTCATTCAGAAGCATGGAAACTGACAATTAAATTGTGATATGGCTGGTGTATGTATGTTGTTGTGTATGCATATCTTTATTTACAAAGCACCACCCATGTACTGTACAGGTACGCCGACGACTATTCTAAAACTTGCCTTAAACTTGCCTTGGAAAATCTGGGGCTATCACCAACAAGACCCAGGTACATGCTGAGTACATGCTGGGTACATTCTGCAACATTTCAGTGACATTTCACAATTAACAGTGGGGGTCCCTGGCAGTCCCATTCAAACTGAATGGGACTGCCAGAGACCCCTGCTGTGTTAATCCGATGGGCTATTAATCTCTGCAGAAATGTCACTGAAATGTTTCAGCATGTACCCAGCATGTACCCAGCATGTACCTGGGTCTTGTTGGTGATAGCCCCAGATTTTCCAAGGCAAGTTTAAGGCAAGTTTTAGAATAGTCGTCGGCGCACCTGTACAGTACATGGGTGGTGCTTTGTAAATAAAGATATGCATACTGTACACACCTACATACATACATCAGCCCTATCACAATTTAATACAATAAATAACACCTTACAATGTTGAATTCTCCACCATTTCTTCTATTTTTACAACCTCATATTTTCCTCAGTCCTCTCTAAGTCCCAGTAATTTGACATATCTTTACTCATTATTTCCATTCCACACATTTACTACCAGGCCATGTTGACTGGAGATTGTCCTGTGTTTGCTCCAAAGTATAGGCCTAGGATTCAGAGCATCTAGGTTTGATAAAGGGACAACAGTCCTGAAATGCGTCAGAGTGTTCAATTGTACTCCAGATGACCACCAAATAAAGCCGTTTTTAACTGGAACTGGTGTGCAGCCCCCATTTTCTACAGCAGCAGTGCTCCGCCGTCGGACCCCACGGGACCACCCACTGCCTAGGTTAAGAATAATACTGTGAATTAAAAAATACAGATGCATAAAAACCTCCAGCAGAACATTAAAAATACATTTAAACCATAATACCATTGATTGGACCATTAATACTCCATTAAAGCCTTTGATTATCACTGTGGCTAAAAAGGCCCTCAATGATGCCCTAGATAGTCAATTTACATCCTAAATAAATACAAGTATTACTAACCCCTGCCGGCATGAAGGCCATCCTACTCATCCTCAAGTGCACCAGCAGATGAAAACAATAAAGGACCGATGGCCAACCATAATAATAAAACCAATAAACAATCCCTACCCAATCGCAAATAAAAACAAAAACACAAAATACAATACAAAAAATCCCTTAGCTTGAATGGTCCATTTGCAGAGAAAATATTGAAACCAACCTTTCAGATGAGCTGCACAGATGTTCTATCTCAATCTGTTACATTATGTGTCATGTACAGCCCCATTTATGTAGATTGCCAAATATGCCCTAATAACCTCCCCCTCATGAAATAGTCATCCAGGGGAAAGGAAATACAGTACAGCCCTGCTTCTCTTACCTTCAGCGCTGTGGGGACATGGATTCAGATGGAGAGACGGGGACACGGCTATTATTCCTCTTTGGCTGCTTACTGTCCTTGAGGCCACAAGATCTGTAGCCGCAATTCAGCTGCATAGGAGCAATGAAATCACGGCACTGAAGACAGGAGGTCTTGCTAAATCTATACATGTGTATTTCTTTATGCTTAATGCCCCAAAGCACTATTGGCCACATTTGGCTAGTAAGGACATTGGCAATTAGTGTAGAGGTGGAGTACAGTAGGTTTGTTTGGGGGTGGTGGGTTGTGAGGTGGGTAATTGTAATGGGTAAGATGGTTAGGCCTCCCGGCTGAGTGGCAGGAGGGGTTAACCCCTTCATTACCTTAGCGGTTAGTAAAGTATTGCATGGCAATTATTTGTATTACAACCCAAATTTTATTTAAATTTTCTGCCATATAACAAGACATAACTTCATATTCATATGAATTACAAATGTTATACACATATACACTCTTGTAAGAGAATTTTTTTGAACCTAAATCATGAGGGGGAGGGGTGGGAGGTGGTGGGGGGGGGCAGTCCGTCTGTCTTCCTCATCCTTATAATCCGAGCTTCTCCTCTTCCAAGACTCAACTAAGTTGCCCGCGTAGCCAGCATCTCTGCTCTCTAGCTAGCATTCTGCCCCTCTTCCGTCTATTACCAGTCCCTTTAGCATCAGCGGAGAGCGTGTTTCGGAAACTATCACAGCAGGATTATAGTACCATCCACTTCTGGGATGTCTGTTTGTGCTAGCCCATAATCCAGACTTTTAGAAATTTTGCGCCAATATCATTAACCAAACTCGTTAATTTTTCCATCTGGCATACGAACCAAATTCTATTTCTGAATGAAGGAATAGTTGCGATCTCTGTCTGTTTCCATAGTACTGTGATCGCGCACCTCATCGCTGTTGCGAAATGCGCCATTAATTTACTTTGTATTCTGGAGAGCCCCTGGACCGGCCTATTCAGTAGGAACAGCCAGGGGTCTAATGGGATTGTGAGGCCTAAAATCCTCTGTAGCCAATCTTTAATTTGGTCCCATATGGAAAGCACCCGAGGACAGGACAGGACCACAGCATATGTAAGAGATCTGCTTCATTATTTACTCACTAATAAATTAGGCCAGGGGGGTAGTTTGATTTACATTAACCCCAGTGTAGCCCTTTCTGGTTAGCTGGTCAGGAAAATTCATGACTACTGTAGTTTACCCGTGGACTACTAAGTGGTTAATATTTACTCTATTGTATTTTAAGTAATATTTTATAATCTATTTCAGGTTAATTTAGCTTATCTTGCCTGGTATCTTCTGGCGATTTTCACTCTCCGTATGCAATAAGTGCCGAATCCCTTCCGAATCAAGCCGAAAACATTTGCTCCCACTCTGCCGATGATTTGCCGATCACACACAGGTGTATCGGCGTGCATGGCGAGGTGGTGTTAGGTTCCCCAATTAAACTTCTTGCTGAATCTGCCGAAGCAAGCATGTTTTGGATTGAGCGGCTCATTTAAAGGCAGCATGTATATTTATTCATTCTCTGTGTTGTTGGGAGAGAGAGAGAGACACACAGAGCTGGCCGGTTTACTGTACATATTTCATATTGACTGAGACAGTTGTGGTGTATTGTCAGAGGTTTGTCCTGTGTTGTTTTGTTTACATCTTTGTCTTGTTTTCACTTTGTAAGTGTTCAGTGCGATTGTCTTTAAATTTCTTTTCTGTTCTTTGTGAGTGCTAGAGGTATGGCCGCAAGGCGTGGGAAGAGGGATGCTGGTGTGAGTGATACTGGTAGTCGTGTGAGTACGCATCTGAGTGAACGTAGAATTCAGGGGAGTGCTGTTGCTGCGAGTGCGAATGGTGTTGCTGGGAGTGAGAGTGGTGTTGCTGTGAGTGCGAGTGCTGCTGGTGGCTCTGTTGCTGGTGCTGCTGGGGTGTCTGCTGCTGGTGTGTCTGGTGGTGGTGTGGTTGCTGGTGGCCCGCTTTTGGAGTCTCTTCCATTGGAAGAAGGAGAGTCCAGTCAGCAGAGCCTGCACGTATTCGGAAGAAACGTGTGGAGCGGCCACGTAATCCTCGGTTCAATGAAGAGGAAAACACAGTTCTTGTCACAGGGATTCTGGAGCACTATGACTGTCTGTATGGGCATTTACTAGGTAAGTCTATCTTTGCATTCATTCTTCAAAGATATGTTATCCTAGGTCATGTGAGATGTCTTAATATCAAAAGATTCATATCTAATATCTATCAATTAAATTTAATTGTTACACACATATTCCTTCATGCTTTATAACGACCATAACAATCAGTCTAAAAATGTTGCCAAAGTTCATACAATATTCATACAAGCTTCCTTACATTTCTATGTTTATACGTAAATGCTCATGTGGTACACATATTACACCTAAACCAGCATGTATGGTATCTCTTGGAATAGCTAGCAGTTTAGGAAACTGATCATTTTTATAATAATAATTAGCGTCATATATTTTGTATGTATTTCAAGGGCGGACAAGTTCAGCATCAAAAAGAAATGTGGGATCAAATAATCTTGGCTGTGTCTACGTGTGGGAATCATGTCAGGGACCGGGCAAATTGTCGGAAGAGATTCGATGATATCAGGGCAAACTTAAAGAAAAAAATACAAGCACAATGGACGCATGCTTCTGGCACTGGAGGTGGGCCGCCAGCACAAGCTCTAATCTTAACTCCATTGGAGGAGCAGAAACTCCATTGGAGGAGCAGATGCGTAAAAATTTCTTCCTGTCGTCGTGGAGGGTTTGCCCGGGGACAGAGATATCGGAATTTATTCTGCCCCATTTCCATCAGGTGACAAATGTTACTGTACTAGGCGTGTCGTAGGTTACAGTTCTTATCTATATTTCCGCTGCTACTTATACTTTCTTCCCAATATAAGCATACCTACTTATATATCTGTATATATGTCTCTCTCTCTCTCTATCTATCTATCTATTTATCTATCTATCTATCTATATAGATTTATATCTAGTTGTCCTACAAAAAGTAACAATTAATATATATGGTGGCAAAAGGTGGCACTGAGTGCTCATTTGCATGTCATTTCCCACAATCCCTTGCTGCAGTGGAAGCGCTGTATGCTGGACGATGATGGGGAAAGACAGGGTTGCAGACCTGTCTAAGACATGCAAATGAGCATACAGTAATATTTACAGTTGCTATATATATATATATATATATATATATATATATATATATATATATATATATATATATATATATAGTTAAGTTATGGTGAGTAAAAAAAGTGACAAAAACCCTCCACAGGAAAGCAAATATGCAAATATAGCTGTATGCTCATCTGCATGTCTTAGGCAGGTCTGCAACCCCGCCTTTCCCCATTATCACCCAGCATACAGCACTTCCACTGCAGCAAGGGATTCTGGGAAATGACATGCAAATGAGCACACAGTGTCACTTTTTGCCTCAATAACCATTTTTAACATGGTTCCCTATAGGCTTAAGCTTGCTGCATGGTCACAGCTTTGAGCACAGCCAGGGTTAAGGTGCATACCCAGAAAACCACCCACAGACAGCTGTTTCGACCTTGATGGGTCTCATCAGTGTGGGGTTGATTTTACTGGGAATGCAAGAGAGGCTTATGGGATAGGCCACACCATAACTTAACTCAGTATTATGGTTTGGCCTATCCCATAAGCCTCTCTTGCATTCCCAGTAAAATCAACCCCACACTGATGAGACCCATCAAGGTCGAAACAGCTGTCTGTGGGTGGTTTTCTGGGTATGCACCTTAACCCTGTTTGTGCTCAAAGCTGTGACCATGCAGCAAGCTTAAGCCTATAGGGAACCATGTTAAAAATGGTTATTGAGGCAAAAAGTGACACTGTGTGCTCATTTGCATGTCATTTCCCAGAATCCCTTGCTGCAGTGGAAGTGCTGTATGCTGGGTGATAATGGGGAAAGGCGGGGTTGCAGACCTGCCTAAGACATGCAGATGAGCATACAGCTATATTTGCATATATATATATATATATATATATATATATATATATATTGTGACAAACGTCTTACTCCGGGGCTGCGTCGTTTGTCCGGGACTGTTTAGAACACGGTCTTTTAGGGTAGGTTAAATGATGAGGCGTCACGTACTGTTCCTTTAAACAGGCTATGCCTGGTTTATTCAGTCCCAGGCACTGAGACTGCCACAGTGCATACAACAGAAAACAGATCAAAACAAAAGCTGCTCACCTGAGCGATAACTTAACTTAGATATCCCTGACTCAGGGTTGGAAGTGGCTTTTCCACTTCCAACATCAAAACACGGTACTTTTGCAGTCTTACACAAATGAACAGAAAGATTGAACCTGTTTGGGGAAGAGGCTTCTCCCCTCTGTAGTTCAGCAGCCTTCCAGCCTCCTGGCTCTTGTGGGGAGACCAGAGCAAACAGGAAATCAGTCTTTCATACCTGATTCCTAATTAGCATGACAGGTGACAGAAATCAGGCAGCAGACAAACTCTGGTCTGGATCTCTCATCCCTCAGTTCCAGCGCTTGCCAAACTGTGGGATGGAGTGTATGTATTATAAGGCTGCACTCCCAGGCCAAACAGGATAGAAACTGTCTAGTATCCTGGGAGCCCTATATACGGAATTTATTACCATCCCCTGGTTTCTGTCACATATCCTCCCCCCCAGCTCAGACCTCGAGGGATGAGCGACCATGGATATTAGGGAGTGCATCCTTGACAACCCGTCAGCATTGCCATGTTTGTGCCCTGACCTGTGTTCCACAGAAAATTTAAAGGGTTGTAGGCTTAGGAACCACCTGGTCACTCTAGCATTCTTTTCCCTGTTTTGACACATCCAGGTAAGGGGTGCATGATCTGTGACCAACCGGAATTTTCTCCCCAACAGGTAGTATTTGAGCGTCTCTACAGCCCACTTTATTGCGAGACACTCTTTCTCTACTATGGAGTAATTTTTCTCCTGGGGATTTAGTTTCCTACTTAAATAAAGGATGGGGTGCTCCTCACCTTGAGACTCCTGGGAGAGTACCGCCCCCAGCCCTACCTCAGATGCGTCGGTTTGGACTACGAACTCTTTGGAGAAGTCAGGTGTGACCAACACTGGTTGGGCACAGAGAGCTTCTTTCAGGCTTCTAAAGGCCTGTTCGGTTTCGGGGGACCACTTTACCATTAGCGGTCCTCTTGCTTTTGTGAGGTCAGTTAGTGGGGTTGCCTTAGTTGCAAAATTGGGAATAAACCTTCTATAGTACCCAATTAACCCCAAAAAGGTCCTTACTTGTTTTTTTGTAACTGGCCTTGGCCAATTTTGTATCGCCTCCACTTTGAGTGTTTGGGGTTTGAGTAAACCTCTGCCAATAGAATATCCCAGATACTTGGCCTCCTCCAGACCAATAGTGCATTTAGCGGGGTTAGCAGTTAGTCCAGCAGACCGGACTGCGTCAAGCACAGCTTGGACCTTTGGAAGGTGGGATTGCCAATCTTCACTATGGATTACCACATCATCCAGGTAGGCGGCAGCATACCGAGCATGTGGTTTTAAAATTTTATCCATCATTCTTTGGAATGTGGCGGGAGCTCCATGTAAGCCAAAAGGCAACACCTTATACTGAAAGAGGCCGTCTGGGGTTGAGAAGGCTGTCTATTCTTTTGCCCTTTCTGTGAGGGGAACCTGCCAGTACCCTTTTGTTAGGTCTAGGGTTGTGAGATATCGGGCTTTGCCCAGTCTCTCTACAAGTTCATCTACCCTGGGCATAGGATAAGTATCAAATTTTGACACCGCGTTTAGTTTCCGGTAGTCATTACAAAACCTTGTTGTACCATCTGGCTTTGGGACTAAGACTATAGGGCTGTTCCACCCACTTTGGGATTCCTCAATTACACCTAGTTTTAGCATTTTTTTAACCTCTAAACTTATAGCCTTTCTTTTGGCCTCTGGGATTCGGTACGGTTTAAGGTTAACTCGGACCCCCGGTTCAGAGACTAGGTCATGTTCAATTACGCTAGTTCTACCTGGCCGTATAGAGAAGATTTCTTTGTTTCTTCTCACTAAATTCTGAACCTCTCGTTTCTGATGAACAGACAGGGTTTCAGCTATGCTAACCTCTGGGTCAGTTTCTTGATTCTCTGACGGACCTGGGGGTACTAGGGTTAACAAGACTTCTCTATCTTTCCAGGGCTTGAGTAGGTTTATATGGTAAATTTGCTCAGGTTTCCTCCTACCTGGCTGTCTTACCTTATAATTTACTTCTCCCACTCTTTCCAAGACCTCATATGGCCCATGCCATTTAGCAAGGAATTTACTCTCCACGGTGGGAACCAGAACTAGTACCCTATCACCTGGAAAAAAAATTCTGACCCTAGCACCCTTATTATACGTATTCCTCTGTGCTTCTTGAGCTTTCTCCATGTGTTCCCTCACTATGGGTAGGACTGCAGCAATGCGGTCCTGCATCTGGGCAACATGCTCTATTACACTTCTGTAAGGGGTAACCTCATGTTCCCAAGTCTCTTTGGCTATATCCAGTAAGCCCCTTGGGTGTCGGCCATACAATAGTTCAAACGGGGAGAAGCCTGTGGATGATTGGGGAACTTCCCTAATGGCAAATAACAGGTACGGTAACAAACAATCCCAGTTTTTCCCATCTTTATCAACCGCCCGGCATAACATGCTCTTTAAGGTTTTATTGAACCTTTCCACTAAACCATCTGTTTGTGGATGATAGACTGAGGTTCTGAGATGCTTGATTTTTAGGAGTTTACATAGCTCTTTTGTTACTTGGGACATAAATGGTGTTCCCTGGTCAGATAGAATCTCTTTAGGAATCCCGACCCGGGAAAACAGAACTACTAACTCTTTTGCTATGTTTTTAGCTGAGGTGCTACGTAGGGGAACTGCCTCCGGATATCGGGTGGCATAATCTAATATTACCAATATATGCTGATGTCCCCTAGCAGACTTTATTAGGGGTCCTACTAGATCCATAGCAATCCGGTCAAATGGTACCTCTATTATGGGAAGGGGTACCAATGGGCTGCGGTACGCCTTGAACGGGGCGGTGATCTGACATTCTGGGCATGAGGAACAATAATTCGTAATTTCTGCCAGAACCCCAGGCCAATAGAAGCTTCGGAGAACCTTTTCTTTTGTCTTTTCCACCCCTAGGTGTCCCCCCAATGGATGACTATGTGCGAGGTGTAATACTACGTTACGGAATGTCCGTGGTACCAACAACTGTTTAGTTGTAACTGATTTCCTTTTATCAACCCGATATACTAGGTCGTTCTCTACCTCGAAGTAGGGGTAAGCAAGTGACCTATCTGGTTGGCCAGGAGTACAATTCTGGTCCCGTATATTTCCCCTTGCTACAGCTAATGTGGGGTCCTCCCACTGGGCCTTCTTAAAACTCCCAGGACTGACCTCTAGGTCAGCGAGGGTCTTATCCGGTTCTGGGGTGGTAAGTGTCTGCTCAACATCTTGATTTGGGGTATTCCCTACCAAAGTAGTGATGGGGAAGGGAATTTTACAGCACTCCTCCTTTTCCCCCTTCTTATTTGGGCCCTCGTCAACCTCCATTTCTGAAAAAGGGAAAGGATTTGTTTCTTCTAATACTTCGTTATGGTCCGCTATTGAACTCTGGGCGCTATTCTGAGCGGGGGACCACATTTTTAGAAAATGGGGAAAGTCGGTCCCTATTAACACATCATGTGCCAGTTTGGGTACAATACCCACCTTGAAATCTAAAGAACCAAACTCTGTTTCAAAAAAAACATCAACAGTGGAATATTCATGATTATCCCCATGTATACAACAAATTGCCACTCTTTGTGAACTGTTTCCCTGTTTCTTCTTAATGGGCAAGAGGTATTCGGACACTAGTGTGACCATGCTCCCAGAGTCAAGAAGTGCCCGAACCCTCTTACCATTAACCTTTACAAATGCCCACAGATGGTTATTCAAGGGGTCCTCTGGGCTAGGGCCCATACATTGGGACAACAGCGAATAAGGTTCCACGCTGTTGCATTGCATGGGCTCACCATTTAGTGGGCAGATTTTTGCTGTGTGGCCCCTCTCATGACAATTTACACATTTAGGTACATAGTCTGTGTCCCACTTAGAGCCTTTTCCCGGCTCCCCATGTTGGCTATTGCCCTTAGTGTGCGAACCACTGTTGCTGGTGCTGCGTGAAGGTGGTCGCCGCTCTTCAGCGCCCCTTAACCCCGGTACCCTTTTACCGTCTCTGGAAGAGTCCTGGAACCTCGGGTAGTGGGGTTGCTCCACGATTGTGGGTTGCGGGTGCTCTTCTGCTGCATTGTACCTTTCTACGAGGGCCACAAGCTCATCCGCATTGTGGGGGTCACTCCGACTGACCCAACGGCGTAAGGCAGAGGGAAGTTTCCTCAAGAACTGGTCCATGACCAACCGTTCCACGATGTGGCTGGCTGAGTTGATCTCGGGTTGTAGCCACTTCCGGGCGAGGTGGATGAGGTCATACATCTGGCTTCGGGTGGCTTTATCCATCGTGAAGGACCATGCGTGAAACCTTTGGGCGCGAACAGCCGTGGTTACGCCGAGGCGGGCGAGGATCTCGAACTTCAATTTTGCATAGACGTTAGCTTCGGCTGGCTCTAGATCAAAGTAAGCCTTCTGGGGTTCGCCGCTTAGGAAGGGTGCGATTAGACCAGCCCACTCAGCTTCTGGCCATCCCTCTCTCTGTGCCGTGCGTTCAAACGTGAGAAGATAGGCTTCCACATCATCCGAGGGTCCCATCTTCTGAAGGTAGTGGCTTGCCCTGGTCATTTTCGGAACTGGGGCTGCCGCTGCCAGTGGAAGGTTACTGATAGTCCCCCTCAGGATCTCGAGTTCCTGCTGTAAGCCCTGAGCGAACCGCTGTTGCTCCTCTCTCAGCAAGCGGTTTGTCTCTTGCTGGTTTGCATTCGCGTTTTGCAGGGCTACATTCGTCTGTTGCTGGTTTGCATTCGCCTGTTGCTGGTTTGCATTAATCTCTTGCTGGGCTATTAGCAGCTGTTGCTGGGCTGCATTCGTCTGCTGCTGGTTTGCATTAGTTTCTTGCTGGGCTATTAACAGCTGTTGCTGGGTTTCATTCGCGTCTTTCTGGGCAGCGACATTGCGTACCAGCGCACCCACCACGTCTTCCATCTTGTTTGCAGAGGATGAAAAAAAAACTTTTTTTTTTTTTTTTCTTTCAAAGTTCTTCAACCCGCAGACCCCCTAGTGCTCTGCCCGCATTCTACACCATATGTGACAAACGTCTTACTCCGGGGCTCCGTCGTTTGTCCGGGACTGTTTAGAACACGGTCTTTTAGGGTAGGTTAAATGATGAGGCGTCACGTACTGTTCCTTTAAACAGGCTATGCCTGGTTTATTCAGTCCCAGGCACTGAGACTGCCACAGTGCATACAACAGAAAACAGATCAAAACAAAAGCTGCTCACCTGAGCGATAACTTAACTTAGATATCCCTGACTCAGGGTTGGAAGTGGCTTTTCCACTTCCAACATCAAAACACGGTACTTTTGCAGTCTTACACAAATGAACAGAAAGATTGAACCTGTTTGGGGAAGAGGCTTCTCCCCTCTGTAGTTCAGCAGCCTTCCAGCCTCCTGGCTCTTGTGGGGAGACCAGAGCAAACAGGAAATCAGTCTTTCATACCTGATTCCTAATTAGCATGACAGGTGACAGAAATCAGGCAGCAGACAAACTCTGGTCTGGATCTCTCATCCCTCAGTTCCAGCGCTTGCCAAACTGTGGGATGGAGTGTATGTATTATAAGGCTGCACTCCCAGGCCAAACAGGATAGAAACTGTCTAGTATCCTGGGAGCCCTATATACGGAATTTATTACCATCCCCTGGTTTCTGTCACAATATATATATATATATATATATATACATTAGTGATAATCTATGTAACACCTATAAACAGGCCATTACTGCCTCATCAAGTCTTGCATGGAAGATAGTGCATTCAAAGGCGAACATTCTTAATTTGCACAAACACATTTCGTTATGTTTAATTAAAGCTCTTTTTTTGCTTCATGTAGTATACTGCTGCGACACACTTTATTCGAGCAAATGCCCAGTTTGTACCTGGCAGATACCTGGAATGCGCCGCTCCTCACCTCAGACAAGCCCCGTTGCGTTTGCCTTCCCAGCCATGGTTCATGCCTGGCTGACGGGCGGCTGATCTGTTAAATGATAATGATTAGGATTTAATAGGCTGCAATGCTTCGCGTGTCTACCAGATGGCATAAATTCATGAATTGTAATGCAGTATAAATATATATATATATATATATATATATATATATATATATATATATATATATATACTGTGCAGTATTGCAGCCAGCGGGAATAAAATGCTTCAATACCTGCCTGGAAAATAACGCAATGCACTCGGGCAGAAAACAGTCACAAACCTCAATACACCCGAGTATACCCACATTCGTGGGACTAGCCGAGCTCGAATAAAGTGTGTCGCCAGTGTACTGAGAGCATAAATAGGAACATGTACCATATGGTATTTAATTGTATTCATATGTAGCTCACTTCAGATTTTTATTTTGCTCATGTACCAGTGTGTGAAACCAGCTTCAATTAATATGTAATCACAGCATAGAGGAGAACACAGGGGGTGGGGTTGGGCACCGAGCCAGATCACAGGGTCATGTTATGGTCAAGTCTTGTGGGACGCCTTACAGGTGGTAGAAACAAATAAAAGGTCAGGGTGCTGTCACATCTTGGGGGAGGGACTACAGTTGTTAGAAGCTGACAAGGTGAACAGAAGTTCATCACATTAATTTGAAATGGTAATTCTATGAAGACTTTCACCCACCAGCCCACTATATATGAAAACGTACGTTAGTCATTCGTTCACTCATATCTTCTTTTAACCTTATAGAAACGCCACATTATCACACCCGTAGCATGTGTGAGCGACACACTGCATGTGTTGATGAAAGTCAGCCACATTGAGCGCTACACCTGCTTCTCTTAAATGTTCCCACAGATCACTAAAAACATTCCTTCACATTTCCACAATTAGGTACTGAATTATAAGCAGAGTCAACTTTGCTGTCATGGTAGTGATGTACATTATTATTGTTAGATTACTACACAACATATGCGGTGTATGTCCAACAGAACACTTAATTTTAGAACGCATTCCTGCATGAACATTGTATGTTGTATGGTTTTTACAATAAATGTGCCAATTAGGTTCACATGTACATTGATGTTAAGATGGATAATGTACAGCTTTGCAGAAACATATTGTCATTTCCTTATGTGATGCTCATATTTAGCCATAAATACTCCCACTACACAAACTTTATGTTAATTATGTACACATGTCAATAAAATTCTTATGTTATTCTTCTATATAGTTGCTCCTGAAGCTCATGTGTCACCTGACACTGAACATGTCTCATCACCTGGCTTATCCAGCTCATCATCAAGCATGGAAGGGGAGTGTATGAGGTGCAGGACATCTGATGTGTACATTTCTAGATGTTAATTTGCCATGCTAAATAAATGCCTTTCACATGTAATTAACTTCACATCAGTGATTCTCACAGAAGATGTAGTTTTTCATGACAACATTTATTGTGTGTGTTGTAAACTATCAGCTAGGAGTTGTGAGGTTACAACAAACTTTCATTCATTCTTCTTTCACACTGAGTCGAAACATCATTGTTACTTCAAGCATAAACTTTTAATTCGACACAAAAGTAAAATTATGGAAACATGTTATGTGTTACACTGTGAGAACAACTCTCATTATATTGATAAACAAGTGAAAGTTCCATGGCAGTTCATAATGTCTTTCTTTATTTGTAGAAGCAGATGTTGCCACTCAAGGACAAATTCACTCAAGTGACCATGAAGATGTTCCCACTCGTGGATTAACCCAGCATTCAACTCCTCCTGCTCGTGACACCTAATCAGCTATTGCAGCTTCTGAAGAAAGAATCTTGGGTGAAGAAAATTGTCGCCATTCAGAAATGATGTCAGTGCTTGAAAGGATGATATCACTGCAGGAAAGGATGCATGAAAGGTCAATATCACAAATGTCACAAATTGAAAGAGTCATCATCCAAGTTCCAAAAGAAATACAAAATGTAAACAGAACATTACAAGCAATAGTTGTGAATCTAAGCCAAGCAAATCAGTTGCGGATTACTGCAAGAGAACAACTATTCCACTTTACCCCATCTGAGGATGGATCTTTACATGCTGCAAGTTTTTCTCCCGAGTCATCAGTTCTTCATTCCCCAGTTGTGGATGAAACCGGTACAGTAGGTGCAAGTTCTGTGCAGGTCCCTGTCAACATCCAACCGCTTACATCTGTTCAAAATCAGGAACGGTCACCTACAAATGAGACACGAAAAAGAAAGTTAGGGCAACAATTACTACTAACCAGCTTTTGGAAAAAGATTAAAACACCAAAACAAGAAACTGCTCCAACCTCAGTCGTGCAATGTTTAGCAACTGCTTCACAACTGCCACAGGCCACACCCAGTGCCCCTGAAGTGCCACAGCCCACACCCAGTGCCCCTCAAGTGCCACAGCCCACACCCAGTGCCCCTCAAGTGCCACAGCCCACACCCAGTGCCCCTGAAGTGCAACAGCCCACACCCAGTGCCACTCAAGTGCCACAGCCCACACCCAGTGCCACTCAAGTGCCACAGGCCAGTACAAGTCGTACAGTTAAGGCCAAAGTACTTGGCAAAGGGAAAAGGCAAACACAACAGCCAACAAGCAGGCCTGTGACTTGCTCTCAAAAGGATAAACAAAAATAAATAATTACATTCACTAAATGTGTTGGTGTACTGGTGGTGTTTACTGCACACTATTTCATACATAGTGTATGTATGATCATGTACAGATGCTTGCTAACATTCAAGTATGTCGTTGTACACATGAATGTTTAGAAATGTTCACAGACTGAATGAAGGCATATTTTATAAATATGATGATGTATTAATCATCAGTTGATTAATGGTACAACATTACACACTTGCCATGTTTATAGAAGGTGACATTCACTTAGCTCTTGTTCAAGATGAGATGTATGTGGGTTTGTTTGTTAATGTAGATAGTCATTGCATGCTAATATTATTGACATACAACTTTAAGTACCTATCCATATAACAGCATACATTTTGATGTTGTGTTTTCTGGTGTCTTAACTCTGTAACACATTACTTACCTTAATCTTCTTTCATAGTTCATAATGTTGGAATGTGATCATGTATGTGTTTTGGTTACAATAACAGATCTGTGAGTGTGTATGAATATATCTGTAGTCTCTCTGTATCTCTATGGATATATGTATAGACACACACACACACACACACACACACACACACACACACACACACACACACACACACACACACACACACACACACACACACACACACACACACACACACACACACACACACACACACAGTGTGTGTGTGTGTATATATATATATTAACTGATAAATAGAGATCTATATATCTATATAGATATATATATGTGCCACTGTTGTCAGCAAACAGGCCTTGTGTTAATGAGATATAAATGTTAGGACACTAGTTAAAATTATGGGATCAGTATGATTGAGCCCATAATTCACTCACCTGTATTTAACTTTGAATATGATTACAACAAGGCCTACTTACACACATGAATGGCTTTAGTTTACCACTCTATATATTATATATATATATATATATATATATATATATATATATAGTTATACGTTACCGTTCCAAGGATTGGTAAACAAGAGACAGCACTCAATGTTGAAAATCAAAGTGTATTAGTGAAAGCAAAAATACATCCAGAAACCCCGGGTTTCTGGATGTATTTTTGCTTTCACTAATACACTTTGATTTTCAACATTGAGTGCTGTCTCTTGTTTACCAATCCTTGGAACGGTAACGTATAACTACATTCTCTATATGGGACGTGCACCTGTGGCTTACCAGCACCTATTGGAGTGCCAACTGCCTTATCTGACTATATATATATATATACAGTGTTCGACAAACCTATACATTTGCACGCCCCGGGCGAGTGGGTTTAACATCGTGGCGAGCTCCTATTGGCCCAAGCAGCACATGTGTGGTACTAGGTGGCGAGTAGATTTTTTTTGTTCGGCGAGTAGATTTTTTGGTGATTTGTCGACCACTGTATATATATATATATATAATCAGAATTAACAGTACAGGCCTTCATGGCTCAAAAGAGGCCTTTGTTGCTGTTAACTACTACTTGTACACAGCTGACTCAAATAGGCCCTCAAACATACTCACCCAGTAATGTTATAAACTGTAATTAAGTGTTAAGAGAATTACAACAAGGCCTGTTAGCACACAAGGCCTTCAATGTACAGATAGAGATTATATATATAGATAGATAGATAGATAGATAGATAGATAGATAGATAGATATCTCTCTCTATATATATATATCTACATATCTATATACATATATATCTACACACAATATATAATTAATTATATATAGATAAATATATATATCTATTTATATATATATATATATATATATATATATATATATATATATATCAAGAGAGACTAACAGAGAGAGTCAAAGAGAGAGAGAAACAGAGAGAGAAAGAAAAAAAAACAGATAAACAGACAGAGAGAAAAACAGAAAAATAGACACACATAGAGATGTGTGTGTATGGTTACATCTAGCATTTATAGAAATGTGTTCAGCATAGCACTGTAGATGATTTCACACACATTGTTATTGTAATTAAAAGAGTCTACTTGTTTTGCACATGTTGATTGCCTAAGCCAAAAGTAAAGTTTCGATTCCTGTGAAAATAGTATCTTACCAAAAGTATTTCAGCCAATGATTGTAACAAATTTCTTGTGGGAGAAAACCTAGGCGTATAACTGCTATGTTGTATTATAACCTTGGAAGAAACCGCAAAGATAACATGTAACTATTCACACATTCAGCAGACATCCGTATGCGTTCAACTTCACACAACGTATACTTGAAGAGAGAAGGAATGGCAGAAGCTTCCACATTGCACAGCCATCCACGAAAATCATACAAATTTTTGATTTATGAAGCAATCGAATCAACGCCAGAGAAAAGTGCAAACGTGGCCAAAATCTATGACTTGATCCAAAAGAAATATCCATACTACCAAAAACCTGACATACAACGAAATTTTAAAACTTCTGTACGATTCACTTTATCCGCAAATGAATGTTTTGAGCGTGTCCATGATCGGCTAGATCAACAATATGGATGGTGGCATGTTGCGCCATCATTTAAACTTACCATGGAACATGGAACATATCTTCTGTTAAATAGCATATTTTTGCCTAATACCTGTGACACTGAAGCCGCACCGACTGTCGCGTCTGCTGATCTACTTGCACCCTCCATTCAGCCAGACCAGATGCAAGATGGACATAACTACTATGATATGTATCCAAACTTATATGGGCAATACCTATGTGGATGGGAAAACAACCAACAACTGTACGTACCTCTGGACGTCTTGTTTGAAGAAGCCACTGCAAATCCATATGACGCCCTCATGGAGATGTGTGTGATTCAGGATACAACGGTTGCCTCAACCATGGATGATACTGTTGTCAACAAGAAAAAACAAAAAAGTTTTTTGTTGTGATGATACTGTTGTGCCTTCCTGCAGCGAGCAGTTGCCGCCAAATCAGTTTTGAATTCTACAAGAATGGTAAATACAAATTTCGTTATGCCTTTACGCCAATTATATATGTATACATTAATAATATACACCATTTGTTAGCCAAATGAGTGGATACAGCTGAACATTGCAGACAGGCTTACATGTAGCGTGCACAAAGACATTATTTTCTATAACAATATACTACATGACGAACCATTAGTACACATTGGTGACGGAGTCCTAAATCCTAGATTAGTATCGCTTTTAAAGTATCATTTCAACATGTTACACTAACTGTAACACACACACACCTCATTGTTTAGCATTCAACATAGAAAAACAAAGTGTCGCTCACATATGACTTGGGACCGTGGTCATGTCCCAAGGCGTCCTTAAAAAGGTTTACCGATGCAAGCCACACCCCCAACGAATGTGCACGTGTGAAACCGTATTGGCTGTGGCCGTAGCTTTTGTTACGGTCAGTGCAGTGTGTCATGCGCGCGCGTTGGTGGGGTGGTGCGTGCATAGCGCTGGAGGCCAATGTTAATTCAGTCGGAGGGGTGTTTGCGTGCATTTCATGGTGCCTTAACATGACGTCACACGTCTTTTGTTCGCTAATTGGCTTTTCGTCCATTTTTCCCGTTGGCACACGTCCGTTTACAAAGATTAGATATGTACGTGTGTAGAAGTGATTTTGTTTCGCTTCCATATCATTACTTCCAGCGATGATGTGCATACTGCTAGCAGCACCATGGAGGGACATGTATTGAACGCACAGCGTACACATCATTTTGCGCATGTGCTAAGACTTAGTCCACACATTCGTGACGTGCGCGCGCAACAGACGTTGTGCGCGCACATTATTATGTATACAGGCACCAGAAAAATCATATCCGTAGTAATGCCAGCAATGCCATTTGAAAAATGACACAATTCTGTATCTGTAGTTTTATCCTTGCAGTTTAAACATATACGTTACTTATACGTGAATATCCACAATCATATAGAGATGTGTTAAGCGTTGTCATGCTGAGACATATATAAATGTGCCATCTTTGAACATCATGTGTTTGCTGTATTTCACAGATGTCGCGAATGAATACATGGGACCAATGTATGATTTCAAATGAGCCAAACATTATATTAGATGATTGTGACGACGAGCGAACAAATATTATAATAACAATGTAACAATGCTTGCAATGATTGGTGCGCAGATTAACAATCACTACATAATGTTATCCTATAGTGCAAATGTTTACTATGCACTTAATTAACATAATGATGTTGCTAAGCACTGAAGTTAGAACTTATATTGTTTTTTGTTTTTTTTTCTACTAACATTATATGTATTGCCATGTGATATATGCAACCAACATTATCACTCAGCAAACACATGAATCTACTATATATTATAATCTCACGTGTGACTTTTTAAAGAATGTAAATGCTACATAACAACTCGTTGACATTGTATCTGAACGTACACAATAACAATAGGGAGGTGATAGAAACTGTTTAGTCGTGTGCATTTTATATTTTCACCTAAGTTGTAGTGCTAACCTAACATGCATGAGCTAATGAATGTTAGTTAAAGATCATGAAACCATGAACATTTGTGTGTACATTTAATTCACACGAGTAACTATAGTTTAGTGTTATTAGTAAACGTTCAACACATACATAGCTAAGTGAGGCCGATGATAAAAGCAACATTATTATGTTGGTTTATATTATTTCACGTAGAAATACATGCATCACACAAAAACTACAAAACACACACACACACACACTGTTGCTGAAATGTGTGCGTATGCAAATGTCCACTTCATTTATGTTCATATGTTAACATTAGTTATAAAGGATCATGATCATTATGAATAACTAACGTGAATGAAATAAAAATTATATTAACAACATTGTCATTGTGTTGAATGAATTAGGAAAAGTTGAGAATCCAAAGAACTATACTTTGGAATGGTGTTAACATTTTGACACATGTTACATGTACTTCAAATCAACACACATCTTTCACTTATACATACACATGTGACAATGTAGTAATCAACATGAAGATGAAGTGATACAACAACTAATCACATACATTGCAATGTTAATGATGTTTAAAACATTGGGGTCTTTTCATATAAACATGCATTGAGTGTTAACATCGCTCATGTGCATCAATGGATGTTCTCCTCCCATAATCAATAGCTGAGCAGGGTTTATCCCCTTATCTCCCCCACCCCTATATTCATGAATGGATGTTGTTACGTTTGCTAAATTACATGTTATGTAATGTCCCTACTGATTTTAAAACACACTGCACAATAACCACCAAGTGTAGCTAAACGCACATACACAATACAGAAACGACATGTTTCAATTGTCACATATTTGTCATTACGTTCTGTTTATACATCCTGTAACTATACCTGTATTGAGGTTTGCACATCGTATGACAGATGTGAATTGAAATACATACCATGAGCAGTCATTGAAGTGATATACCTTGAAAAAGAAAACATGAATGAATATAAATCATTGACATGACATGTTCATTAAGGTAAGCAACACACAAAATTGACCATTTTGTGTGTGATATGAAACAACATCTAGAATTCGTCAAATATTATCTGAAATACACAATAGTGTACACATCATTGTGACTCACATGTCACACTGCAAAATAAACATTGTATGTAACCATACTGCACTAGCTATTGACTATGGACATAGTAGGTTTATTGTGTATGCATAACCAAAAAGAGCATGTACATAAATTATAGATTTAGTACACATTATTTCTTCACGTTCACACAACACCTTTTATTGGTAAGAAGTATAATACAACCTGTTGATGAATGACATACCGGTGCCACATGCAATTGTCCACACAGCAGAGAAGAGAAAGGTGTGCGAACCATATTCATCTGTTTCCTAAGTGAATGATATTTGGACAAATGTATTTTTCAAAACAAAGAATGAATACATCTATGTAGTAATATGAACATATATGTATTTGCTTACATGAAAAATAGGTGTTTATGACATTCAGACGTGTCTCAACTCCACTGGCTGTTTGGTCAGTGTCAGCTGGTACATTGACGGGATGCTCCTCCTCCAAACCCTGACGTATGTCTGTTTGTACATTATTGCGGAGTGCCACATTGTGCAAAATGCAACATGCAATTATAATATCAGTCACTTTAGCAGGCTTATATTGAAGTGCCCCACCAGTTCTATCGAGACACCTAAATCTTGCCAAATGTCCTCTCTATGACGGATCACGTCGATATATGGGCAACATTGTACCTCTCCTCTGCTTCACTTTGAGGGTTTGCCACAGGGGTCAACAGCCACGGCCTAATTCCGTATCCTGAGTCACCTATAATCCATCGTGCATAAATATGAAACAATTAGTGTTAACATTATTACATACAACAGTTCATAGAAAAACAAGAGTTGTTTGTTAACACATCATAATATGTACTCACCCACCAGCCAACCAGGTCCAAAATAGCCTTCTTCGAAAGCATGGAAGACTGATGAGTTTCTCAGGATAGAGGAATCGTGACTGGAACCAGGGAATTTGGCTACCACATGCATAATCTTCATCGTGGCATCGCATACCACCTGTACATTCAGGGAATGGTAGTGCTTACAGTTGCAGTAAGCATGCTCACTCTGACTAGGCGGGATCAAAGCAACATGGGTGCAATCGATTGCACCCATCACACATGGTATCCCGGCTATGGTATAAAAGCCACTCCTGACTTCCAGCCACTTTGTGTGCTCTGTAGGAAAATGAATATAATTCCTAGCGCGTCTATTGAGTGCACATAGAAACTGGGTAAAGGCCCGCGAGAATGTAGATTGCGAGACCACACCCACTCTGCCCACAGTTGTCTGGAATGACGCGGAAGCAAGATAATGTAATGAGCACAGCAATTTAACAAGCACAGGGACTGCACGACCTCTGGCTGTCACAAAATCTAAAACTCCCCATATCTCTTCATAAAGAGCTAAGATTGCTGCTGAACTCAAATGATAGCGACTTACAATCTCCTCCTCACTCATCCCATCTAACAAGGTTCTCTCCCTGTACAAACGAGGACGAGGCACAACTTCTCTCCTCTCTCTTCTCCTCTCATCTCCTTGCCCTCTCCCTGTCCCTCGACCTCTCCCTCTCCCTCTTGCCTGTCCCTGCCACTGTCCCTGCCTCTGTCCCTGCCTCTGTCCCTGTCCCTTCCTTGGCCTGTGACATCCTTTCCATCAGCAAGCCTCTCGTTCAATAGAATGTTCCTCCGTCTCATAAACATTCGCATCATTTTCAGGTCTGTAGCTGTGAATGCGCAGGTAATTGTTTTCCCTTAAATACCTATGTGATGATTTCAGGTGACTTGCTGAAGTGCAAGGTCTTACATTAACATATCCAAGTAATTCACTCCCAACGTGTATCCATTAGCACTTAAAATAATTATGTATGTGTGTTCACCAGGCAATCATGATATTTGAGAATGATGTAACGTTAAGCTTTGTAGAAGCATTTATTGTTAAGTATTTCTGGAATGTGTAATGCATGTACCACTTCTGAATGCAACACTCAGTCATCTAATTAGGATACAACCATGACATTGACGTTGAGAAACTACGTTGCAACATGTATAATTTTGCATGTTATTGTCACCTGATCACACGAAGTTATTGTATGTGCATATGCATAATTTTATGGCATCAGGATAGTTGCTATTGGTTCAGTTTGAATCGTGTAAAAATGAGTTACTATTATAGATGTGTGTATAAGTTAGCATGAAGTGATTGTAATGCATCGTGTACAATGTAAACATGCAATGTTATTGAGTGTCCAATTGCAGACGTCATGAAAAGAGGGAGGTCACAAAGTACATGTAAACATGAAAACAAACAGCTACATTTACGTTTGATCATGCGTTACACATTACAAGCATTGTATAATTTATAGCAACATTACTATACGCTGGATGTGTTAGATGTGTGAAATGTGTTACATCATATAATAAATTGAAGCACACTTAAGTAACATGTTTGATATGATGTGACCTGTTCCTTTAAGAGTTGAGTATAGGATTTTCCCTTGACACATCATAACATTAAGACTAATGTGACACGCAAATCATCATAACATATAAAAGTACAATGTTATGCAAATAATAAACGTAAGGGGTGACACGATGAAGTGAATGACCTCGATACTGTAATGCCAAGCACATTTGTATTATGAGCAATAGAACGTAAACAGTACTATAATGTTATAAGTCCCCGCTCCATTGACTCCATTGATGTAGAGATGAGGTTTTTTTTCTAAGTGCCGTCCCGGCAACCTTGCTGATCCTTCTCCCCTCCAACTTGCCAACTTTAGTTGGCGGGACCAATTGCCAATGAAATCTCCATTTCTGAGTGCCGATCAGCACCGATAAGCTGATCGGGGCTACTTGAATACAGCCGATTTCAAAAAGTGCCGATAAGTGCCAATAAGTGGGTTATCGGCAGGCGCATGCCGATAAATGTTTATCGGGAAGAAAAAATGCCGATTTTGACCACTTATCGGCGCTTACTGAATCTCAAATCCAATTTTGGCGGGAAAATGTCGATAAAAGCCTTAGCGGCGCTTACTGCATGAGGCCCATAATATTGTATTTGCATTTTTTTTCTGGCATTAATCCCATTGCGATAAATATTGGAATTTGTTGAATTGAATTATTTTACTAAAATGTGTGTTATTTGGGCTCTTTTTCTCAGATCCAATATTTTTATTGAAGCAGATAAAAACTGCTTTATTTGTGGCAGTGCAACATTGAAATATTGCACAGTAAAAATAAGGCACTTTTTTTATAGGCGATAATACCGCACCTTTAGGTTACAGCAGCTTGATGTATCCAGCCTAAGTGTGCAACAGAAAACGCAAAGAGAACAAGAGAAAAACTGAAAATCTAAATGTTCACTGTTGTTGAAGATGAATAAGCAAAATTACTGTATAAAGCTGGGCCATGGTACTGCAGACCGTGCGGACGTGTCCGCACACTGAGCGAACAGACTGTCTTAAGGCAGTGTTCGCGGTTTGGGGGTGTGTGCGCACGTTAGCAGGAGGGGGCACGTGTTGTGCAAGACATCAGTTCAAACTGATTTCTTGGCGTGACAGGCCGGTCATGTTAGCGGTTTGCCCAATGAGGGCAAACCAGCTCTGTGACGTCACTGACACGCCCCTAGACACACCCACGGACGGCACACATACCATGGCCTAAAAACGCACACACTTCACGTTAGTGACGTCGGGGCCATGCACGCCTCCGCACGGGTGAAGGCACCAGCCTAACATTTGACACCCACCAATCATAATGATTGTATTTGAAAAGTATATTTTCACAGCATATCAAAACTACTGACAAAGGTATGCTGGTTTCGCTTTGCAAAACTTAAATATGTTAAGTTACAAATTAAAAGAATGTCACAAACAAATTTTCAGAAAATTGCACATTCGGTTATAAAGTCACCTACAGTATAATCCTGCAAGTTGTGCTGCTTGGAAATAACTCACTTGTGCCTTTTTGTATAATCTCTGGGATGTAAGAAAATTCAAGAAACTGTAACTGATCCAATTACATTTTTGTAAAATGTTATGTGCATAATGAGTGAATAATATCAAACAAGAACAGGGTCATAATGGACCTATTTTTATGGGGGGGGGTGATGGCAGGAGGTCGCTTACTGCCCAATATGTCCATGTGGAAGATTACACACACTCACTCACCACAACAATGGACAATCTGGTATTGCCCTCCTCAAGGTACTGAGCTGTTCCAAGTAGTTTATGGCATTTCTAAAACATATACACTCGTAAGAGTGCAGTTTTTGCCAGAGGGTCTGAATATTTGGAGACTATTGTTGCAGATGAGTGTATGGTACTTGAGGTCACGTTAACTTCGCCCTCGAGGCTCTGAAATGAGAGAGCCATGTCACCTTTCCACGTTAACCTTGTGGGAAACTATTGCCCACAATTCCTTGGTCAACATTGGGTTGGAACAGCAGCCCGTGCCTCCACTATGTTTTACTACGTCACTTTCTGGGGTGAATGGGTGTCCTGATCCTTTATTGACAGGCTGTGTCAAACCAGTCACAGACTATCATGGACCCAGACAATTGCCATTAGGCTGGTGCCATTCACAGACCACATTTGTGCATCCATGACAGTGGTGCTCCTACCAACAGCACCCTCAGCCATCTATTGACACTTAAACATTATATCGTTGAAGAACAAGGTGTTTGCGACATCTGGGAGTTTTATATAGCCTGGTGGGATTTTAGCATACAGTAGGTCAAAGTGTGCCTGCACCTCCTGTGTCAGGAGTATGCCAAAGATACTAACAGGCCTTAGGGGGAAAAGTGCTTGATCTCGAGAATCAGCTGTCTGTGTCAAGGGGATCAATTCTGCAGAGTGCGTATGTAGAGAAGTCATTGGCTCTCTGAGACGTGGCAGAATTAGAAAACTTGGGGGCATACGTATGTTCCCGCTTCCGATTCCTGAAAAGTGATGGATCATGGTTTGCGCCTGTTCTACAGATGCAAGAAAAAATGGAACCCATGGATACCAAAATCAGAGCTCTAGAATGCACAAAGGAAGCGTCCATAATTGTAATGCATATATAAAGTGTACAACATATACAAATTGAGTTTTAGATTGTTGATAATATGTTGAGAATGTAATCGGGTTCACATATGTAAGCAGGAGTCAGAGAAAGTCATGATTAGTCCAGTTTTGAGGATGTATAACTCAAGATCAATGCATTGGGGGGATGTCTGCTGGACCCGTGTGAATGGGGAACCCAGACCCTCTTTTTGGCTGACAATCATTCACCTCTGGAGCTAGACTAGTATTAGTGCTTAAAAGTCCATAGAACTTCTGATAGGATAAAGTACTCACGATCTCATAGGTCTGGAAACCCGAAATGTGTGTGCTCTTGGCCTGAAGGAAATCACCGGAAGTAGCATCCCAAGGATGAAAGGTTTAGGCTGTGCACTGTGTTCAAGAAATAATTGATGATGGAGGCTGGATAGTTCAGCAGAAAGGGTTGTTTATTGGATCTTCTGCAACATAGTAGCAAACAAGAACCTTGAGAGGAACCTCTGATGCGTTTCGTGCATGTGTGCGCTTTGACAAAGCAGGTATCCCCGCCATGTTTAAATTATCCCGCATCACGGCCCACATGACCGGGAAATTTAAACAATGCAAGGAGATGCCAGCACACCATAATGGGGCCTGTAACTCGAGAAGTAGTGGATCCCCAATTCTGAAATTAATGCGGTTCAGCTCTGGAGACCCCTTGCTTCAATACTGTGTTATCAAAATAAAATAATAGCAGCTTCATTACCTTAGCAGCTTGCCTCTAAGGCAATGAAGGGGTTAAACCAAAGTACCTGGTTTATTGGGGTAGAGGGGGTGAGTGAATGGGGTAGTTTCTCCAGGGTGGGTGGTTTGGCCTACCGGGAAGGGTTCAGGAGGGGTTAACCCCTTCATTACCTTAGAGGTAGTAATCACTATGATAATGAAAGGGCTAACTGCTCCCACTGGAGCAACTACCACTCTCACCCATCCCTTCTACCCCCAATAAACATTACAATACAAACACCAATATAATACATTGAACAACCCCCCCCCCCAATTAAAAAATAAAACATAACCAAAACATTACCCAGTCAGCATATAGTAAATTAAAGTTGTACGTACACCTTCCAGTATGAAGGCCATCCTCGTCTTCCTCTGCATCTTCAGTGGGAACCGACAGTAAAATAAAGAAAACTAACTACTGACCTGCAACCCCTTAATCACCTTAGTGGTTACTAACCACTATGGTCATTAAGGGGTCAACACCCTTCCTGCTTCCCACACGGGAGGCCTAAACACCCTCCCTGGAGTAACCACCACACCCCCAACCCCTCTACCCATTGATTGTCACAGTGGAAAACCATGTCCTCAATATGAGCATGGAGTGCCTCAATGGCAATGAATGGTCAAGCTACAAATATAAAAATAAGCACTGAATAAAATGCATTACATTTCAATTAAAAAACAAAACATTTGCCAATAAACCAATTGCTTGTCACAGTGGTAAACCATGCCCATAATATAATATGGCAAGCTACAAATTAAATAAACTTTAGATAGAAATTACAATAAGGAATCCTGGGGCTCAGAGTAATCAAACAATAGAGGAGAGACTGATGAGGTCTCCTTTCAGTATGTATATACTGCCTGTGTATCATTGTAGGAGTAACCGATCACATCACATCTGCGTTGCCCTAAAAGTGGACAGCCTGATGGGGATCCCCAAGAACTGCTCCCTTCTGCACAGGACCAGCGTGCTAAGGGTTAACATGTGCTGGTACTTTGTGCAACGTCAACCCCACCCACTGGAATGTTAATGAGCGAAGAGGACACAAAGATCTTTCTGTTCACAGATGCAACAGATTCAATCTCAACCACCCCAGGGTACATCTGCGTTGCTCCAAAGGTGGACAGGCTGATGGGGATCCCCAAGAACTGCTCCCCTCTGCACAGGACCACCGTGCTAAGGGTTAACATGTGCTTGTACTTTGGACAACGTCAACCCCACCCACTGGAATGTTAATGAGCCAAGAGGACATAAATCTTTTTGTTCACAGATGCAACAAATTAAATCTCAACCACCCCAGTGTACATCTGCGTTTACCCAAAGGTGGACAGCCTTTGGGACAGCCAAAGGGTGTTAACCGTTTGCTGCCGTTCGCTGATGTTAAACGTGCTCTATTTAAATCTGAAACTCAAAAGCCCTTTAGCCCCTGTACCCAATTTCCCAACTCTTTCTGTCCATGAAATGTCTGTGAATTTACTGTATATAATGAAGAAGTGCCCGGGCGCTACCTCAAATGGAAGTGGTGGGGAAAACCAAACTTGTAAAAAATGTATAAAACCTTGTTATGGTGTTTTGGGTCCCCACTTGTCTTCTTAATGCCCTCCTATGACTCAGACCCCCCACAGGATCTATCCGAGATCCTTAGTGGTAATGGAAACAGAAAAAGAAGGGGGAGCACTGGTTAGGGGATGATGGAGGGTATTGGTATTTTCAGTGAAGTATGAAATACAGATATAGCAATACCCAAGCTTTCTTAGCTGTAGTGTGGGGAAGGTGGTATAACAAAGGATAAATAGATAAAACTTACACGGCCCTGTGTAAGTATGGCTCGCATCAAGGTATCTTTTGTTTTTTTCTTCCTTTGTTCGGCCGGTACGACAGTCTTCCTTCCCTGTTTCTCACAGTGATTTCCCTGCTTCTGCCGTAGTCTGTTTACACTCGAAGTCGCAGTGTTCCCCTCGGAGTAAAGGAACAAAGTTAGATCATAACAGATACAGTACAAGGGTAAGTAAATGCTTAGAGCGGGTAACTGATAGGGGAAATGGGACAATTAAAGCAGATTGAACTGCAAACACTCACACGGGCCAGTGTGAGTGTAATCCTGTAAGAAACATCTCTTCAGGATTACACTCACACGGACTCGGCACAAGTATCGCGGGTGCGGGGAGGTCGATGCAGGTCGATGCAGGCGAGCGGGTCGCTGGAGACTCGCGGCGAGCAGAGGTAAAGGGCGCCACCATGTCAGGGAGGTTCGCGCATGCGCAGCAAGCACCCGGCGGCCATTACAAGTTCACGCATGCGCATAGGCTTCACAGTCATTACATACAGGCTATGCATGGGAACTACAAGCTCCATAGTGCTTTGGGGCATAGGGTAAAGGGTGCAGCTCAGCCATTTGGGCTGTTAGGATCCTCTAAGGAGAAGAGATACATTTCTGTGCACTTGGGGCCACGCTAATTAGTTGGAGCCAGGACAGACAAGGGGAATGTAGGGTCTGAGTGTCAGTGGCACTCAGACTAGGCCAGAGAATCCCCTTAGGTCCCAGATAGACCCCAATCACGTGTAGCTTGTGGCTGCTTCAGGGAAGGCCCTTAGATTGGGACGCTTCCCCATTTTACTGTATTGTCAGGGACACAGTGAAAACGCTGCGCGGTGATCGTGGCCTGTGATCTGGGACCAGACCACTGCTGGGTTATCAAAGACTCTTAAAGGTGAGACCCTTCTACAGGAGTCCACCCAACACAGAGGATGATGCCATCACAGAGGGCCACATCGCTGGATCAGAGGGATCCTTATTGCTAAGTCGGCCGCACCGAGTACTGGAGTACTCGGCAGGTACCTCAATAAAGTGCACCAATAGTTCACGATAGCGCTACTCCCTACACTTTTGGGTGGGCTGGACACTGGGAAAGGACATCAGGGTGTTGGTGCCTAGCGGTTAAATAAGAGAAGCGCAAAATAAATAACAATAGTAAGGCTCCTATGTACTGCTCAAAATCAACAGTCTCTAGAAACAGTGTACAAGATTTAATGGTGAACAATATAAGCGCAATTGAGTGCAACCAACACAAACAAATAAACCAGTGATACCCAATGAAGCTCAAGTGTCAAGTGAACAAGTGAACAAATTCCTCAAGTGTCAAGTGAACAAATTCACTCACATGAATTTCAACAGGAGAATATCTGGTCACGCTTAACTCCTCTTAAAGAATACAGAGAGAGAACATAGCGTGATACAGTTTAATGAACATGCATATATATAAGTGGAAAAAGGCAAACTCACATATTCATCTTTAAAACGCATTGAGTGCTATAAGGGCACACTAACACATTTAGTGCTATAAAGGCACACTATTGGTGTCTAGCACCCGATGTACTTTGGGACACTCACTGGTGGTACCGGGCGGGGTGTTCATTATACTGTGAGGTGGTGTTTATGTTATATGTTTTGTCCGTAAAGGTTGTTATTATATACGTGTGTGCTTACTATTACTATTGGTTCCTGTGAAGGGCTCCTCCCACAACGCTGGAATCCCTTTCAGGTGGAGGTGCTGCACCGAGACGATAATTATACCACCCCGGGCTTACCGTGGTGGAGGCTTTGGCCCTCTGTGAGTCAACAGGTAACGGCACCACCGGTAGTCTCTCTATTTAGGGGGACAAAGGGCTACATATTCATCTTTCTCTGAATGACTGCTTGTAGTCACACTTGTATTTTGATCAGAAATAATGAATTTGTGTGCTTTAGAATGACATTATTTACAACTTGCCACATTTTTATCTATGTTCAAATATGTTTCCATCCCAGATTGCATACCTACTGTACTATGCTACATATTTCAAAACAATTTCTCCCTTTTTTTAACAACTGTACTTTTGTTCTTCAACACTTTAATGAATTGGGATTTGTTAGATAATGTGTGTATTTTTTCTGTCTGGAAAAGTATGTCAAAACATTTTTTGTTTGTCTTATTTAAAATCACAGTTGCCTTGACTACATTTTCACTGAATGGCTTCTCCTTCTCTTTTGCTGTAAAGCTTCCTATCTAATGTAAGTTTGTGTTTTTGAGCCATCTATCAGTGTAGAAATATTTTAATATTTGCTCTACAGTGGCCCCTACTGGTATTCATCAGGTCCCCAGTGTAAACATTTTAACATATTCAGTATTATCCTACTACTGGTTTTCCTGTTCAATCTATATTAATTCTATGTTCTGTACAGTGAAACAAATATTTATTCATAGATCCTACTTACTACATATTGAATTATTAAGATTCCTAAGCAGTTAGTCACAACACTACTGTAGTGCCGACGAGTATTCTAAAACAAATCTGGGACAATCACCAACATGACCCAGGTACATGCTGGATATATGCTGCAACATTTCAGTGACATTTCTGCAGACAGACTAATGGCCCATCGGATTAACAGCGGGGGTCCCTGGCAGTCCCATTCAAACTGAATGGGACTGCCAAGGAACCCTGCTATGTTAATCCAATGGGCCATTAGTCTCTGCAGAAATGTCACTGAAATGTTGCAGCATGTACCCAGCATGTACCTGGATCTTGTTGGTGATAGCCCGAGATTTTCCAAGGCAAGTTTAAGGCAAGTTTTAGAATACTCGTCCGTGCACCTGTATATCTAAACAATTCAATGTGTTGTAAGTAGGATGTATGAATGAATGAACATTTGCTTCACTGCACTGTACAGTACATAGAATAACATCTGTAATCAATGTAAAGTATGAGTATTACTTACAATATCATTTTTACAGTACTTTAGATGTGTACTTTTGAACTGTAGACTTCTAGGGAAAAAGCAACATTTTTTTACATTTACATTTTTCTGTAAATGGCAACAAAATCTACAAGTTAATCACAGACAAATTGTGAACTAAATTATCAAACTTTACTACTGTATGAATATGAAACATACTGTATAAAGAAGACGCCACCACTTCAAGCAGATGAAAGCAAAATACTTTGGGGGAGAATGTAATGGTGCTCACCACAAACAGGACTTAGACCGCGGGGCTGAGGTGGGGATACAGTTAACCGCCGACCTACAACCACGAGACCAGGTCCAGATTGCAGAGTCGGGTTTGTGTAGCCGGGTCAGTGTAGGAGAGTTTGGTTAGGACGAGGTACTTGACGTTGTTAGGGATTGGAGAGAGAAGAGTAGTCGTAATCCGTTGCCGTGGTCGAGGAGAGGAGAGAGCGGGAGTCCAGTAACGAGCCAAGGTCCAGGGGTACGAGAAGACAGAGGTCCGGGCACGATCTGGGGTCACAACGAAGAAAACAAGACAAGGAAACGGCAAAACACAGCAGCAAGCAGATTGTAGCAAGCACGGTACATAAACAGTAGTTTGTGGGAGAACTGGCTCAGTACTTAAAGGGGAGGCAGCCAATGGTAATGGCAGTACACAGCTGCAGGGAAATGAGAAATCAGACATAGGCTGAGGAGTAATTGACTGAATTAACCGCTCGTGTGCTTCTGGAAATGTGGCGCCGCCGTGTATTGGAGACAGGATCATCCTCTATTGTGTCACGAGAGGTGGTACAGGGGCGGAGCCTAGCCTAGATCCTGACAGTACCACCCCCCCCCCCTTCAGGGTCAGCCTCCAGGCGACCTAGGGATTGATTAGGAGGATATTTGCGGTAAAAGGCTTGGGTAAGTCTTGAGGCATGTACTTGTTGCCGGGAAATCCACTCTCGTTCCTCTGGACCAAAACCCTTCAAATGTACAAGGTATTGAAGTCTTCCCCTTGAGATTCTGGAATCGAGAATCGCCTGGACTTCGAACTCTTGTTGGCCCTCCACTAGGGTAGGTTGAGGGGGTAAGTCCAGGAGATTGTGGATCCTGAATGAAGGATTTCAAGAAGGACATGTGGAACACCGATGGAATTTTTATAGAAGCTGACAGTTTCAACAAATAGGCAACTTGATTGATCTTTTCCGTGTTGAAGAAAGGTCCAATGTTCCTTGGTGCTAACTTTGGAGAGATTACCTTCAGGTGGATGTTCTTTGTCGAAAGCCAAACCTTTTGCCCTGGTGTGTAAGTGGAAGTCTCCCGACGATGACGGTCTGCTTGCTTTTTTTGTGCAGAGATGCCGTTTTTAAGGTTTTCCTGAATTTTATCCCAGGACTCCTGGAGGTATTGGATCCTGTTCTTTGCCACGGGAACTCCAGAACTGAGAACAGTGGTCGGAAGCGCAGAAGAATGAAACCCATAGTTGGTGAAGAAGGGGGATTGTTGAGTGGATTCATTTCTTAAATTGTTATGGGAAAATTCCACCCATGGCAGAAGGTCCGTCCAATTGTCCTGAGCATCCGAAATGAAACAGTGGATGAACTGCTCAAGGGATTGATTGGTATGTTCTGTTTGACCATTGGTTCGTGGATGATATCCAGAGGAAAAGTGTAGGGCCATCGCCTAGTTGTTGGCAGAAGTCCCTCCAGAATTTAGAAATAAATTGAGAACCTCGGTCAGAGACGATAACTTGAGGTGTTCTGTGAAGGCGAAAGATCTCCCTGATGAACACATCAGACAGTCTGAGAGCACTGGGTAGGCCTTTGAGTGGGACAAAGTCTGCCTGTTTGGAGAAGCGGTCGTACACCACCAAAATAGTATCCATCCCCTTAGAGCTAGGCAACTCCACAATGAAGTCCATGGAAAGGTGAGTCCATGAATGATCCGGAATCGGAATGGGTTGAAGAAGGCCCGATGGCCTTTTGCGAGGCGTCTTGTTCTGAGCGCAAGTGGCATATGACGAGAGGAAGATCTTAATATCCTTGCGCATACCTGGCCACCAAAAAGTCAGCTCCAAAAGGTCGATCGTCCTCATAGTACCTGGATGACTGGCAGTTTTATATGCATGACCCCATTCCTTTACCTTCCTGTGAAAAGTAGGTGGCATGAATATGCATCCTTATGGAACCTTGAGACTCTCTGGGACAAGAACTTAAGCCTTTGTGATGTCGCATAAGGCATCGGTGTTGGCTGAAAGTATACAGGCCGGGGGAAGTATAGTCTCCTGGCGACCCTCCATCTTATCTTACACCAGGAATTGTCAGGAGAGAGCTTCTGCCTTTATATTCTTAGATATTCATACAGTTGTGGTGAGCGCATGGAGATAAAAAAGATACAAAATGCAGCTAAAAAAGCCTAACAACTGATCATACAACCATGCACATGGGAAAGACAGGGTCATAATCAGACTAATGGATACATGCAACTGGTGCCAGCTCTACTCCCACGGGCAAGTGTGAGCCAGTCCTCTCAAGGTTTCTCTCAATTCATCTACTCTTATCCCGTCTGAGGTCTGCTTGAAGAGGTCAAATAATGTCTAGGAATAGCTTTCAAAGGGTGCACCCTCTGCTTAGACTCCAAATAGGGGCGAAAACATGCTCATATAAGAGAAATTGGTATTTTATTACAACAAAAGGTAAGTATACAGGACTTACATATAAATAAAACACTTCCAGCCTCTGTACCCTTTATGTCAGCTCGTGCAGGGATCCCCCTGTTGCCGCATCCGGTCACAGGGACTGTGACAGAGCCTTTCACTCGGGAACTACGGTGGCCTTCTGTGGTCACAAAAGACACAGGACTACGCGTTTCGCGAGTGGTCTCGCTTCGTCAGGTCCTGTCGGCAATGTAGATGGGAGCTATCTTTATACCCGATACTCAGGTGTACATAATAACAATCAATATTAATCAAAATCACAGTTATACTCTCAGACATACAATCTGCTGCTTCTTGCTAAAACCCGCCTGTCATAAAGATGTATTACACAGATTAAAACATATCATAAAAGCACATAGAAGGGTTGTATTGATTTCTTTGTTAGTATTACAATGGCTAAAAAGCCCTGATGGTAAAGCGGAACAAACAATAATTATTTTAAGTAACATATGCTAAGACCTATGTAATCAATAAGCATTATTTAAATATTACTTAATCCATAATGAAATCTTAGGTTCCTGTCCAGCTAGAAATAACATTTCAAGTTTATGCGTGGAGCTCAAAACACAGAAGAGTGTGGCTCCCTCTGGTGGATCTCCAAAAACATTTGCCAACTCTTATCTCATGCTTGAAAAAACTGATGGCAAGGTATACATAAATTATACATAAAACCATACATCCTGTACAAAGGTATGATATAAGACATATATTTATCGCAGTATGATCTTACCCACAGAGTCATAATCAGACTACTAATTGAAAGTCCTTATTCTGCTCAAATGGCTATAAATCAAATGGCATGCATATCGTCGTAATTTCTAAACATAATTACATAGTATTTTTAAAAACATAATTAGTTTTATTTTTTATTTTTTTTAAAATCTTTAAAAACTATAAAAAATATATAAAAATATATACCTGTTGGATGCATAACATATCAAATGTCAATGGACTCCCTTACCATATGTCCCATAGATTCTTTATATAATCATAGCATATACAATGGAATACAGATATCTATATCAAAAATGGTAGTGGTAGCAAATTCACAACAACCCCTCTTAGAGGGAATACAGCCCCCCAAAAAACACTGAACTAATTTCTTATATATATAACCGACAGATATCATGACAGATGGATAAAATAATCTCACAACAATAATGATGACTTCACAACAACCCCTCATTAGAGGGAATGTAACTCAGAAAGATCTTATCTAAATAGACATCATATGTCCTATATCACTTACTTGCACATAAATAAGGCCCCAATGATGACCTCCAGAAAAATTTAAACAAACTAATTCAACATAATGGCGCAACTCCATGTGTGTCTGAAAGACAGGGGGGAATGTTGGGAAAAATATTAGAACAAACATTAGTTCCATTTAAATACACAAGAATACAAAACTACCTAAAAAAGTATAATATAGTTGGAACAGTTCTGATCGAAATCAGACAAAAGCTCCCAGATCAATGACGACATTGAGGCCTTGCGGTGTCAATGTCTGCAGTTTGTATATCCAAAATGTCTCTTTTTTGGATAATCTGGTGATATGATTCCCCCCCTCCCCATTTCACAGGGACCATTTCTATTGCCCTATAAATAAGGCCTGAAGGGTCTTTATTGTGGGTGTCGAGAAAATGTCTCGACACACTGTGTGTCAGGAGACCTCTCCTGATGTTGCCCATGTGTTCCAGTATGCGGACTCTCAGTGGTCGACTGGTATGTCCAACATACTGGAAGCCACATGGGCACTAAAGGAGGTAGACTACAAATGTGGTGCGACAGTTGAGGAGCTGGTGTGTATTAAAGGTTTCACCTGTAGATTTGGAGGAAAAAATGACTTTCTCTGTAGATCCTTGCGTTCACGCTTTGCAAGCAAAGCATTTAAAGAAACCCACTGGTTTGGGTAGCCAGTGTGTAGGGTTACTCCCTTTGATACTTTTAAACATACTTGGAGCCAACTTGGTTTTGATGTTTTCTGCCCTTCTCTATAAGACTCTTGCTTGTTTAGGAATGTTATCCTTCAGTACCGGATCTTTGATCAAAATGTACCAGTAATGAATGGTACATTATAATTGCCACTCACATCTTTCTTTTTTAACCTTTGGTAGATCAGGTCTTTGTAGTGTCAATGTTTTATTGATAGCAATATCGAGAGCTTCATTGTCATTTTTCCTCTCCAAAGAGCGGATCTTAAGTACGACTGCCTGGTCTTTAAAAATTGAGTCATCTGTATAATTCCTCCTCAGGCGTCTAAATTGGCTTGGAGGTATATTATCCAGCCACTTCTTGTGGTAACAGCTTATTTTTAAAAGGTCATTGTTGCAGTCTACGTTTTTAAAAAATGTTTTCGTTTTAATTTTGTCATCCTCTATATAGACTGTCAAATCTAAAAAAAATCAATCTAATTTTAACTCGTCTGTTGTAAAAACAAGATTGTGTTTGTTATCATTAATGTATTCTAAAAATCTGTTTAATACCACATCACTCCCCTTCCAAATAAAAAAGATGTGTCTATATAGCGGCGCCACAGGACCAGGTCTGCGCCGAATTCATGGTCAGACCAAATAGTGTCTTGCTCCCATACATCCATGAATAAATTCGCATAACTCGGCGCAAACCTGGAACCATCACTGTACCGCATTTCTGTAGATAGTATGATCCATTGAAATTAAAAACTTTATGTTTCAATATAAATATTATCCCCTCCAAGATAAAATCCCTCTGCAGTACTGGGATTGTTGGATCAGCCCACACTGTGGTCAATGGCTGTATATAGTGATGTCACATCACTTGTACATAAAATAAAATCATCTTTCCAATTAAAACCAGATAATATATTTAAAACTTCAGTCATATCTCTGAGATAGGATATCATACCGGCAACATACGTTTGCAAGAAAAAATCAATGTATTGCGACAAATTGGAGGTAAGGGACCTGTGACAGGGTAAACAAAAGCCAACAGTTATATGCCTGGAAAACCTATGTCTTGTCTGCAGTGCAGCAATGACTAGGTTAACTTCAGCTGGGAACCTCAGGACAATTAGTTGGATCCCAGCTGCCTAATCAAGGTGTGTTAAAACCCAGGCTGTAGACACATGGAGGCTGTCTGTTGAGGAGTGAGGAGTAAGCTACTAAAGAGATTGCTGAAGAGAATTCCTGATACAAGGTCTGATTAGCTAAGTAAATGAATTGTGAACTGTCTGTGCCCTGCATAGAAAAGGGTAGCTGCATTATTTTTAGACTGTTTGGTTTGGTCTGCTGAAGAAAAAGCCATTTTTCTTTTCTCTTGTTTGCTGAAGGAAAAAGCTATTTTTGTTTTGTGTGCTGTATATCTTTTTAAGACTAAATAAATAAGCCTTGTCACGAAACCCGCGTGTGTCGTTGCATGTACCCTGCAACATATGGTGTCAAGAAGTGAGATTAAAGGGCCACACACACACACACACAAGAATGGAAGAAATGTTGAAAGCGTTTCTGTGCGAGCAGACCCCCGATACTCCTTAGGAAAATGGCTCAGAATGAGGATCCAGAGGCTTTTTTACTAACATTTGAAAGAGTCCCGAAGCTCAGGGCTGGGCTGCAGATCGCTGGGCAACTGCTTTGGCCCCGCTCCTCATAGGGGAAGCCCAGGCCTCATATCAGGTCCTCCCTACAGATCAGGCAATGGACTACCGACAAGTAAAATCCACCATACTGGCTCGCTTAGGTCTGACCCCAGAGACCTACCGGCAGCAGTTCCGGAACATGCAGTACACCGCTAAGATGAGACTCCGGGTTCTCGCACAGCGATTATTGGACTTGTGTACGCGCTGGATACAACCCGAGGAGTGCACTAAAGAGGCAATTCTTGAGCAGGTGGTTTTGGAACAATTTCTACAAATAATATCCCCTGCCGCACGCTCATGGGTAACACGCCACGCTGCTGAAACCCTAGCTTTGGCGGTCCGACTTGTGGAGAACTTCCTTGGGGCTGAGCAGCAGGCGAGTGTCCTGGACCCGACTCCACCGGCACTTGCGGACGCCCAAAGAGGGAGGTCGGATCAATGGGGAACCTACGGCCCATCACGGAACCGCCAAGTCCAAAGGAAGGAGCAGTCGTTCCAGCAAGGACGGAGTCCAAATGCTGGTCCCCGCAGAGACCCTCATCTCCTTCCGGATGTCGGCTCGTCGCAAAGTGAGAGGAACTTCTGAGGACGTCGCCCACAGGACCCACCAGATGCCTGGTCTCCAGTAACCGGTCCAGCGGAGCGCTATCCACAGCCCCCTCCTGAGAGGGAACCCCCTCCATGTTCCACCTGTGGAGAACAAGGCCACCGGTATGTGGACTGTCCACTGATGGATTGTTCATTCAGCAGAACCGTCGCCTCGGCTTTTACTAAGGAAAATTACAAGCCCTGGCTACTTCCAGCCCTGATTGGGGGAAAAAACGTCCAGGCCCTTGTAGATTCAGGCTCTGGGAAAACGCTGGTCCTCCAGGAACTGTTACCGCCCAACGTGTGTTCTTTTGACTCCCCATGGAGCATAGAATGTATACACGGCGATGTAAAACGCTATCCGACGGCCAAAATCCGGCTACAGGTAAAATGTCAGGACGCTTACCTCGAAGTAGGAGTCGCTCCTTGGCTCCCTGCCCCCGATGTGATCGGTCGGGACTGGCCTTTCTTTTCGGACCTAATGGCCCCAGTCTTTCACAAGGAGCCTCTTCTAGGGCTCAGGAGAACCCTGGCAAACTGTTCCCCTTCTCGGCAGACCTTTTTCCCAGTAGACACCGGGTTCAAAAGAATCAGAAGCAAAGACGCTTGGACAAACAGGACTTGTTGCAGAAATCTGGGTCTCAAGGTGACCATTTTAGTAGTCAGAGGTCACAAGTGATGGCTTGGGATTGCCAAAAGGAGGGGTATATGGGCCCTGGAGATTTACCAGACCTGTACCTCCCTGACTTTCGCTAGAAACAAAGGGAAGACCCAGTCCTTGCTAGACAGTAGGACAAGGTGGTGAAAATTGATGAACAGATTTTAGATGCAGAAGGGTTGATAGTATTCCCCCATTTTGAGCTATCAAAGGATATCCTATATAGGGTGAATAGGCAGACACAAACAGGGGAGGTCACCAGACAGATATTGGTTCCCAAGGCGTTTGTTAAATCTGTGTTCACTTTAGCCCATACTGTCCCTTGGGGTGGTCACCTGGGCAGGGATAAAACATTGGACCGTATTTCGTCCCGATTCTATTGGCCAGGGATGCATAGTGATATTGCTAAGCTATGTGCAGCATGTCCGGTGTGCCAATTAACTAGTCCAAAAGGACAAAAACCAGCCCATTTGGTTCCTCTACCCTTGGTGTCAGTTCCCTTTGAGAGGATTGGGGTAGACTTGGTAGGACCTCTAGAACCTTCTGCGAAAGGACACAGGTTTATCCTTGTCATAGTTGATTATGCGACAAGATTTCCTGAGGCGTTCCCCCTGAGAACAGCAACGGCGAAGCAAGTACCCAACAAGTTGTTGAAACTGTTCTCACGGTTTGGACTTCCCCAGGTTATGTTGACAGACCAAGGTACAAATTTCATGGCTAAACTGATGCAGGATGTCTTAAAGTTACTAGAGGTCAAGTCTGTTCGGACATCGGTCTACCATCCACAGACTGACGGATTGGTGGAAAGATTTAACCGAACTCTAAAAGGGATGCTGAGGAAATTTGTAAACTCAGAAAAGAGAGCCTGGGATGAACTTCTCCCTTTTCTGCTGTTTGCAGTGCGGGAAGTTCCCCAGGCCTCCACGGGATTCTCTCCATTTGAATTGCTCTATGGCCGCCAACCCCGGGGTATCCTAGACCTCCTAAAGGAGTCCTGGGAGGAACAGCAGTCCCCTTCTAAGAATACCCTGCAATATGTACTAGACCTTAGGAAGTGCCTAGATGTGGTCAGCCATTTTGCCAGGGAGAATCTTAGATCAGCCCAGGACAGTCAGGAGAGACATTACAATCAGAATGCTCGCTTGAGAGTGTTTCACCCAGGAGACCAGGTGATGTTATTGTTACCCAGTTGCGAGAGTAAACTCCTTGCCAAATGGCAGGGCCCATTCGAAGTACTCCGCCGTACGGGTGATGTGGATTACGAGATCGCTCAACCAGGGTCCAGGAAGGGTAAACAAATTTACCATGTGATCTTGCTGAAACCCTGGAAGATGCAGCGGTCTCTATTCATCCACCCGGTGGAGGAGGAAACGGAATTGTGTCCTCAGCCTCCACGGGAGAACATTGTGGGTGACGAAAAAATCCCAATGGGTAAACAGTTGTCCTCTGAACAAAAAGGGGACTTGTTAGCAATAATTACTCAATTCCAGGATGTTTTTTCTGACTTACCAGGACAAACTAACTTAATTTCACATGCAATCGAGACAGCACCTGGGGTAAAATTACGTTCCCATCCTTATAGGTTGCCTGAAAGTCATAGGGTTCTGGTAGAGAAGGAGGTACAAGAAATGTTACACTTAGGAGTGATTGAGGAATCATGCAGTGAGTGGTGTAGTCCACAAATTATGGTCCCTAAACCCGATGGGAAGGTAAGATTTTGTGTGGACCTCCAAAAGGTCAATGCGGTATCCAAGTTTGACGCATATCCGATGCCAAGGGTGGACGAATTAATTGACGCCCTTGGTAACGCGAATATATATCCACATTGGACTTGACAAAAGGATACTGGCAAATACCCTTAGAGGAAAAGTCCAAATGCAAAACAGCCTTTGCCACTCCCATGGGTTTATACCAGTTTGTGACAATGCCATTTGGACTGCATGGAGCCCCTGCCACATTTCAGAGACTCATGGATAAGGTACTGAGGCCCCATAGGACTTATGCCGCAGCCTACCTAGATGACATTGTCATTTATAGTAAACACTGGCGGGCCCATCTAAATAGGCTGAAAGCGGTCCTCAAATCTCTAAGAGAGGCAGGGCTAACAGCCAACCCTAATAAATGTGCCTTGGGTAAAGTGGAAACCAAATACTTAGGGTATGCAGTGGGAGGTGGAAAAGTGAGGCCACTAGCCGACAAGGTAGCTGCCCTGAAAGAAGTTCCGACCCCCCAAACAAAAACGCAGGTACGCTCTCTGCTGGGTTTAGCAGGGTACTACCGGCGGTTCATCCCCAACTATTCGGAAATTGCAGCCCCTTTAACGGACCTCACAAAAAGTGTGCCCCTACACAAGTGGTATGGTCAAGGGATTGTCAGAGAGCCTTTGAAGACATAAAAAGGTGTCTATCAGAGGGTCCCATCCTTAGAAGCCCAGACTTCAACAGCCCTTTTATAGTGCAAACAGATGCATCAGAGATAAGGCTAGGGGCAGTGTTGTCACAACAGTTTGAGGGAGTTGAACATCCTATCCTTTTCCTGAGTAGGAAATTGTTCCCAAGGGAAAAAAACTACTCAGTGATTGAGAAAGAGTGCCTCGCAGTAAAGTGGGCAGTCGAGGCTTTGAGGCATTACCTGGCAGGAGTCCAATTTACTTTGGTGACGGATCATGCTCCACTGACGTGGTTAAATAGCATGAAGGATTCCAATGCTAGATTAACTAGGTGGTATATGGCCCTCCAACCCTTCTCATTTGAGATTCAGCATAGGCCGGGAAAATAGAATGCAAATGCTGACTTCTTTTCTAGAGAATGGGTGGATGGTTGGGCTTCAGCCGTGCATAGCCCCAGACACACACTAACAGGGGAGGAATGTGACAGGGTAAACAAAAGCCACCAGTTATATGCCTGGAAAACCTATGTCTAGTCTGTAGTGCAGCACTGACTAGGTTAACTTCAGCTGGGAACCTCAGGACAATTAGTTGGATCCCAGCTGCCTAATCAAGGTGTGTTAAAACCCAGGCTGTAGACACATGGAGTAAGCAAATCCTCCCGAGGGGAGTGAAGACGCCGCACAGCCGCAATAATGAAGAAGGCTGATAGGTGACTCAAAAAATAGCTTTATTCACACAGAATGTGCAAGCGGATCCTCTTGACGCGTTTCAGCCCGTGGGGCCTTTGTCAAAAGAGTGATCCGCTTGTGTTAAAACCATCTACTTATAGGGTGTTACCAAATTGCTACACCTGTTCCCATTTCCCAATACAATTGAGTAACAGGTGTCCATTAGCACACTCCCCGTGTCATAGACGTTACATAAAACATGGTGATACACAAAAATCATCATAGTAACCTGAGCAGCATTACTTCTGCCATAAATCCTCATATTATAACTAAATATGAAAGGCAATGTCTAAGTGTTCAGGTTACATTAAAAACATGTATATATGCACAATTCATGTCTGGATCAAGCAATGAGTTAATAAACATATTGCAATAATGTTATGATATACCCATGAGTTTGGATGACGAAAACAATGTATATATATAAAGGGTAACAAAATCAATAAAAGGATAAAGCAATTCATAATACATAATCTTACACAAATATTGAAATATTATTTCTGAATTTTTTAATTTGTAAGCATCTATATTCCTAAACAATGGAATAAAGCATACAATCAATTAAATGTGTAATCTGAATACATAAATTGATGAGGAGAAGGGAGAGGGTGGAGAGAAGGGGAGGGGGGTGGGGGGAGAGGGGGGGGAAGGAAAGGGAGGGGGGGAAGGAAAAGGAAGGGGGGGGGAGACAAGGGGGAGGGAAGGGAGGGAAGGAAAGGAAAGGGGGGAGGGGGGAGGAAAGAATGATACAAAGTAATGGGAGGTATGGGATAAATCAATCATGAAGGAAATGTTTCAATTCCCATTCAACATTTAAACCAAAAGGTTGCAAAGTATTCAATGAGAAAATCCAAGACATTTCTTTTTGTTGAGGCGATTAAGCCTATCTCCTCCTCTTACATGAACAGAGACATGTTCTACACCAAAGAACGAAAAATTCTTTAACCCCCCGAGTGGGCATTGTGCAAAGTGTTTAGCAACCGGGTGAAAAAGGTCATGTTTATTTATTAATCTGATATGTTCAGAGATTCTAACATATAATGACCTGATAGTTCTACCTACGTATCTGTATTTGCAACCACAAGTAATCACATATATAACATGAGTAGTTTGACAATTTATAAAGGTATTGATCCTGTATCTGCTATTGGGTAATACTGTACGTATTCTTTTGGTGGAAGATACATATTTGCAGTACTTACAGAAACCACAAGGGAAAAAACCTTTTGGTATATTCCTGATGTTTGATTTTTTAGATTGAAACATACTTCTAGAGATGGACGTGGCTAGTGTATTGGCCTTTCTGAATGCAAATTTTGGACCCGATCTGGTATATGCTTCAAGGTCGGGATCCAATTTCAATATATTCCAGTGTCTATGGACAATTTGTCTGATTTGCGACGCCTGTCTACTGTATTTTGTAATAAACAGTGGACCGTCAGTGAACTTGGCTTTTTTAAGTTTATCTCTTTCTTTATTGTGTGTCAATAATTCTTCACGGTCCATTGAGTCAGCATTCAGAAATGCCATGTCTATATTCTCCTGAGTGTATCCTCTAGAGAGAAACTTTGAACTCAATACTTTGGAGTGTTCAAGAAATGTTTCTTGGGAGGTACAAAGGCGTTTGTATCGCATGAATTGTCCTTTTGGTATCCCACGGATCAATGTCCTGGGGTGACTACTGTCTGCATGTAGGTATGAGTTCCTGGCATGTGGTTTGGTATATATGTCCGTCTGTATACCTGCAGATGGATCACCATGGATAGTCACATCAAGGTAATTTATGGTCTTAACGTTGGTTTCAAAAGTAAATTGTAAATTCAAATCATTAGAATTAATATTGTGAATAAAAGATTGAACACTATTAAGATCACCATCCCATATGAAAAGTAAGTCATCTATATAACGTCTATAATAAATAATATGTGAACGAAATAGATTAGTGCTACCATAAATGTGTTCCGATTCCCACAAACCCATGAAAAGATTAGCATATGAGGGTGCAAAAAAAGTCCCCATAGCTGTGCCCTGTTTCTGTAAAAAAAATTGTGAATCAAAAAGAAAGTAATTGTGTGTTAGTAAAAAAAGAATTGCATCATTGATAAACGTGATCTGTGCAATTGAAAGTGACGAAAGTTGAAGAAAGTGATAAATGGCCCTAAGGCCGTGTTGGTGTTCTATTATAGTGTACAGTGATGTGACGTCCATGGTGACCCATCTGTACCCCTCCTTCCAGACAATGTCCCTGAGAGATACCAATAATGCTGTGGTATCTTGTATGAATGATGGTAATGTTTTTACAATCGGTTGCAGAAATGTATCCACGTATTGTGAAACACCATCTCCCAAAGATCCAATGCTAGATACAATAGGTCGCCCCGGGGGGTCCTCTAATGATTTATGGATCTTTGGGAGATGGTGAAACACAGGGACAATGGGAAACTCACACGCCAGGAACTGCCTTTCTTTGTTACTTATGACGTACAATGTGTCACCTAATTCAAGTAGTTCATTGAGCTCACCGAGAAACATTTTCGTAGGATCTGTTTTTAATTTAACATAAAAATCTGAGTTATTGAGTAATCTCAAAGCTTCATCTCTGTACTTTTTAGATGATTGAACAACTATGGCGCCCCCCTTATCGGCATTTTTGATGGTAACGTCTTTGTTCTTTTTCAATTCCTCTAGATCCAATCTCTCCTGTGGAGTGAGATTATCAGGGATATGAAGTGTGTTAGAAAACGTATAACCTTTAGCTAAGGTTTTTAAATCTCTGTCGACCAACCGTTCAAAGGTTGTCAGACAGGATCCTTTAATGTTATTCGGAATAAAGGATGAACGTTTTCTAAGATTGGAATCGGTATGACCGAAAAAGGGGGGTTCCACAGCCGTCTCTGTACATATCTCCTCATAGAGTGATTGCATATCAAATTCAAATGCAGTATCCCTAAAGGAAGAAACAGCCCCCCTCAGAGTCACCTCACTCACATCGTCAACTACATCAGAAGTTATTGTATTGTCACATTTTCTAGCAAACAATTTTTTGAGTGCCCATTTTCTTGTGTATTTTTGGAGATCTATTATGGTTGTAAAAAGATCAAATTTCTCATGTGGAGCATAGTTTAAGCCCTTGTTTAACAATAGTGTTTGTGACGGTGTGAGGGTGGTGTCTGAGATGTTGATTACATTATTTAATAAAGGATTTAGGAGTATTTCTTCCTCTTGCTGTCTGCTCCATGTGTTCTTTCTGCTCTTTTTACCCCTCCTGCACCTTTTGGGTTTTTTGAGTTTTTTGATTGTGTAACCTCTGTGTCGGGGTGATTGGTTCTAATATGTTCCTCCCTAGAGTTAGACATGTAAGTCTTATCAAAGTAGCCCCCCTCCTGTTCTCTGTTGGAATGTTTATCTTGTGTGAAGAAAGATACAGAGGGTCTATCAGTGTTATCAGAAGAATCGGTTTCAAAACTTTGTCTGCGTTCTACAAAAGGTGACTTCAAAATAGACCTACTGCACCGACACTTTATTCGAGCAAATACCCAGTATGTACCTGGCAGATACCTGGAATGCGCCGCTCCTCACCTCTGACAAGCCCCGTTGCGTTTGCCTTCCCAGCCTGGGTTCATGCCTGGCTGACGGGCGGCTGATCTGTTAAATGATAATGATTAGGATTTAATAGGCTGCAATGCTTCGCGTGTCTACCAGATGGCATAAATTCATGAATTGTAATGCAGTATATATATATATGTAACGGTGTTTCTGGCCCGGCCTGACCCACCCAATCTCACATTGGCCCCTGTGGTCTAACCGGCCCCCATTACAGTGTGGTAGTGTCGGGTGGTGCACCTGTTGGCTACAGGACTCCTGAGTCTCCCGCATGATGGTGTGTGGGGAGGACCCGTCAGACAGGCAGCTGAGGTAGTGTGCTGAGTCTCACCTAGTTCCAGTGCAGCGCCTCCACCTCACCAGGGTCCCTGCGTCCGCATGGGGATGATCCTGACGAGGAACTCCTCGGTGGTGCAACCTCCTGTGAAATCATTGGACTCTCACACACAGGGGTTTCTCTGATCAGCTCCATCTTTATTGCTTGAGGTGGGCTAGCTGCCCCACGCAGTACAGATAATCTAGCCACTCATGATCAGTCTCTGTGCTTCCCTCAAAAGGTGTATCTCTCCTTAGATAGGGATTCCCTATCCCCGCAGGGATCACTGCCCTGTGCCAGGTCCCTGGACACAGTTCTCTCAGGCAGCTTGTCTCTGTCTGCTTGTGCTGCCAGACTCACAGCTCTGCATTCAGACTACTGCAACAGTGTTGCAGACCTCCATCTGTCTGTTACTGAACACAGCAGCACAGCAACAGGAACTGAACTAACTCTTAGACACAGTGCTGTGCCTTATGTAACTTCTGAGGCTGACACACCTCTGACAACACTAACCATGGAGTCAGAGCATGTGACCAGTCCCATCCATACACAGGGCACCCCACCAGGGTGTGAGGGCAAACCTCCATAATTACTGCTGGCATGCCCACACTTACCAGGCCTTACTGCCAACAGGAGAGATGACTGTAGGCATTTTACATGACCGCTACATTCTCCCCCTGGTGAATCCCACCGTCCTCGCTGGGACCTAAATTTGTATACCTCTTTCCAGGAAGCACTGTAACGGAAAACATAATTAACATCACACAAATTTCCTCATAATGCAGTACACATGAATACAGTCATCCGCCAAGCCCGCCCCGACCGGCAGCCACAGACCCGCGTGATGCGTTAGTACCCCCTAAAAATAGTGATCTGTGTCGGGTTTCCTCACCTCCCTGTTACCCATATCCAGGACCGTGACATAGTAATGCCTAGGCGATCCTCTCTCTGGCATATAGGTCACCCTATGTTTGTGAACATTTCTCCCTATGCTCCACACTCGCATCAGGGTGTCTATCCTTTCTTCCGCCTTCTTACCTACAATGGCGCTCCCCCTATTGACTAAATACAGCTCTATAGTCTCTTGGAGCCACTTTTCCCTATTGTCCTCAATTTCATCCATCAGGGGCTCCGGAACATAGGGATACTCCAACCCATGGGATTTTTTATATTTGACTATTATAGCCCTCTCCGCCCTACTGACCCTGGTCAGATCAGCATTACCTGCCCTCCCAGGTAACACCCATGATAGGGGCTCATCAGGATCGACTGGATCTGACAGTGTGTCAGGACCCATGGGCGCTATGTCTCTACGCTCCAGCTGGAACCACCTCTTCTGTAATTCCCTGTCCCTCTGCTCGGGTGTAAACTCTCCCTCTCTCCACCAGAAATCTACCACGTCCTCCCGCCGGATGAGGAACCGAGTACGGTCCATCCACGCGGAGTACCCTTCAAATAGCGGGGCCCACCACCGGGTCTCCTTAAATGGGTTAGGCCCTGGTTCCCTGTCGTCGTCAAATGAAAATACCCCTGATGACCTTGTGGATCGCGAGTTGAACCACCTCGAGGACCCCGGAGCCTTTACTGCCGGTTGGGGTGCTGTATCTGCTACCCTCAATTCTCCCCCTCCCCGTGAATCGCCCTCCGTAGCGCCACTGCGCTGTCTTTCCCCAGTCCGTCTTCCCTCTCCCCCCGGTGAATTGTCCACGTACTCCAGGCTAGGCGGTGAACCCGGTGACCGTGTGATGGGGGTAGGGGTATTAACTATGGCGGGGGTTTGGGCATAGGGGCACGGAACGGGACCCCACGGGGTTACGACCCGCTCCTGGCTGTCCGTAGACTGGTCCAAGGATGATGTCTCACCCTCCTCAGTCCTGAGATCGTCTCTCCAATTTCTGGGCCTTGTAAGTGATCGGGGACCTTCCCCCGATCGCCGAAGCGTCGCTGCTTTCTCTTCCTGGGTTCCGCCGTCGCCACCGGAAGTGACGTCCTCCCCGGAACCGGAAGCGTCGCCATCTCGCGTGGGACCCCCATGCGGGATCTCTTCCTCTATGACGACATCCGGTTGCTCCGCCGTCGCCACCGGAAGTGATGCCGTCTCTCCACGTGCGCTTTGGGCCTGGCGCGGCCCTTCCAGCGCTTCGCCGTCTGCTGCAACCAAGTAAGTAATAGGGCTGCTTGGCTTACCCGTCCGCAGGGGTGTAGGCGTCTCTCTCCCGTCTCCGCCAGGTCCTGGGATGGCGGGACTCCGTCGGTCGGATCGCCGATCTGCGGGGGACGTCCTGCCACTCACCCCACGGGGTGTCGTTCTCCCGGTATGCCTTTTCAGTTCCGTTTTTACTACCGCCAGCTCACGGAGGTCCTCGTCTGAGTAATCCCCTCGCCCGGACTTAGGGGTCTCCGGGCGGGGTCACAGTCTCTTTTCCCCGAACGCGGGGGTTGATTCAGCCGCCTCAATCGCCAGTGACCCAGCCGACTTGACCGGCTCCAGTCCCTTGTTTCCGGGACTCGCGCGGTTGATCCATAGCGCGCCCGGGGACTCGGCGGAGCGCCTTGTCACGTCCACCGGGGGGTCAGCAGGCTGTATAGGAATGAATGTGGGCATAGGCCACAGGTACAAAGTCCCGCAATGAGGGCAACGTGCCGCCGTGTTGACCGTGCCTCCAGGCAGCCCGCATTGTAGGCATAGCCCAACCACCGTCTCGGTATTGGCCACCCTCACTACTAGCACCCCGCCGGGCACTGAGTAGGGCTGTGTAGAGACCATTGTGCCCACAGTGGAGGAGCAGGCCATTCTCTTTACAGGAGCCACTTCCTGTACAGGTCTCTCCTTCTCAGTGGTTCCTCGCAACTGACTGATGGAAGTCGCCGGATCCGCCACTCCCTGCTTCGGCTCCTCCCTTCTTTGACAGAGCTGGAACCCGCCCCCAGGGGTTGCAATAATGGGCGGGTCCCACAGGGGAACATCATGCCCCTTAATTAAGGCCGCGCCTTTCTCAGTCCTGGTGGGCGTGGTCTGCGTTTTCGCGCCAGTTTCCTCCTCAGAGCTGGAGTCTTTTCCCGCGGCTAGTTCCCGCCTTCTCCTTGCAGCAGCTTTTTGCGCAAGGTACCCTTCTTTCTTGCAAATCACCTCCACGGCCGGAACTACTTTTTGTAGTGGCGCCGTCTGTATGTCAGTCCCTGGGCCCAGTGGGTGCATCCCCACAGGCCATAATTGAAAGTCACTCCCCCTGGTAGAAATCAGGGGAGGGTCCCATAAACTCAGCAGTTGACTCAGCACAGGGGCTGAATTAGTCACTGTCCATCCCGGCGCAGCCATAGCTTTCGCGCCATGCCCCCCTTCAGGGCGGGGCTCTGCTGTTCGCGCCATTCCCGGCCAGCTTTTTGCAAGTCCTGCACCAGCCACATTTTCTGTAACTGTCCCATGCGGTTTCCCTAGCAAGCGGGAACCGCCATTTTGGTTGATTTTTGCGCCCAAAAAGTCCATGTGTTTGCTCTCCTCACGGGGTTCTCCCCCAATTATAACAATTTCTTCACACTCTTCAAAGGTGGCCCCTCGCTGTCCCATACAGGATAAAAACGGGGCAGCCATAGCCTTCGCTCCGCTCCAGAGCAGCCTGGTCAATGACAACTCGGCGACAGTCTGCTCTTCAGTGGGTTGCACGCCACGGGTGCCCTCCCCATCAGCCTCTGTCCGCCATTTCATGTTCTCCGCACCACGCGGATCCTCCACTCTCTCGTAACAGTTGTCGTACATGGGGCTCCACTCTGCGGGGCAGCCACCACACCGGTACAATAAAGATCAGCTTCAGATGCACCACCACATGTGTACCTTATCTAGGTTTGACCCAGTGTTGCACTACCTCAGGCTAGGCTCACTCTCTCAGTGTCTGCTGTGACTCCTTCCTCCCAGTCTGTGCTCCCTACGGTGAGTGTCTGGAATGGGCTAGGTACTCTGGCTCTGCCATGCAGTACTTGGGCGTCTACCTGTCTTGGTCAGCCTAGCGCAGACCCTCTCCAGGACTCCTGACCAAGTTAACAGGCTATCCCTTCTGGCATCCTACCAACTAGCACTGCCTCAAGGTGACTCGGTCAGCTATAGCCCGGCTCCAAACCCCTCACTCCTTTCAGGCCCCTAGGTTGTCCCTGCGAACTGACAATATCCCGTCAGCCCCTCTGACCACCCCTAGGTCCGTCCCTACGCAGCACAAAGTGGCAGCAGACACTTCTCCCTGTTTCCCAGTGTGCCTAGCTAGAGCCTGTCCTGATGACAGATCTGATCTCAGCAGCTCGCCTCCAAATGTAACGGTGTTTCTGGCCCGGCCTGACCCACCCAATCTCACATTGGCCCCTGTGGTCTAATCGGCCCCCATTACAGTGTGGTAGTGTCGGGTGGTGCACCTGTTGGCTACAGGACTCCTGAGTCTCCCGCATGATGGTGTGTGGGGAGGACCCGTCAGACAGGCAGCTGAGGTAGTGTGCTGAGTCTCACCTAGTTCCAGTGCAGCGCCTCCACCTCACCAGGGTCCCTGCGTCCGCATGGGGATGATCCTGACGAGGAACTCCTCGGTGGTGCAACCTCCTGTGAAATCATTGGACTCTCACACACAGGGGTTTCTCTGATCAGCTCCATCTTTATTGCTTGAGGTGGGCTAGCTGCCCCACGCAGTACAGATAATCTAGCCACTCATGATCAGTCTCTGTGCTTCCCTCAAAAGGTGTATCTCTCCTTAGATAGGGATTCCCTATCCCCGCAGGGATCACTGCCCTGTGCCAGGTCCCTGGATACAGTTCTCTCAGGCAGCTTGTCTCTGTCTGCTTGTGCTGCCAGACTCACAGCTCTGCATTCAGACTACTGCAACAGTGTTGCAGACCTCCATCTGCCTGTTACTGAACACAGCAGCACAGCAACAGGAACTGAACTAACTCTTAGACACAGTGCTGTGCCTTATGTAACTTCTGAGGCTGAGACACCTCTGACATCACTAACCATGGAGTCAGAGCATGTGACCAGTCCCATCCATACACAGGGCACCCCACCAGGGTGTGAGGGCAAATCTCCATAATTACTGCTGGCATGCCCACACTTACCAGGCCTTACTGCCAACAGGAGAGATGACTGTAGGCATTTTACATGACCGCTACATATATATATACTATGCAGTATTGCAGCCAGCGGGAATAAAATGCTTCAATCCCTGCCTGCAAAATACCTCAATGCACTCGGGCAGAAAACAGTCACAAACCTCAATACACCCGGGTATACCCGAATTCGTGGGACTAGCCGAGCTCGAATAAAGTGTGTCGCCAGTGTAGTGTTTGATTTTTGGACATTAATTTCTTCCTCTGAAGACCATCTACGTGGTGTGGAGTGTGTGGGATTCCTACCCCTAGAGAAGTCTCGTGTAGGCACAGGTCATTCCCAGAAATAAACCTGACCTTTTTCATAGTCAGCCTTATCTCTGGAAAACTTGTCCTGTTTTTTTGCTATTACTCCTTTTTCCATTTTTTCTATGTTTTGCAAGAGTATCTTATCATTATGGGGAAATTTTTCCATGTCCTTAAATCTAAACAGTTCTTTTTTCAACAAATCTATTTCTCCTGATAACATTTTTTTCTCGTTTACTTTCACATTGATAATGAGTTCCATGAGTTGTTTTGAGCAATCATCCAGAATTTTCCTCCATTGGAATTGGAAGTCCTTGCTGGGAAAGCCAAACGATGGCATTTTCTTAATTCTTAAGCCCCTGGGAATGCGTTTGGCCTTTATATAATTCTCCAGGGTTATGATATCCCAGAAGATCCGAATGTCCTGTGTCAAGAGTCTCTCCAATTTAACAAAGTGATCAATCAGATCTGTAGAATTCTCACATGTGATGTTTTCAGTAACCTCATCAAAAATAGTGATTACTCTTTTAACCCTTTCTGAGTTGTTGCCACATTTTTGGACGTACATAGTATGTGTATCCTTTATTATTTCCTGTTCGTCATCCATGTTGGATGTGTTTTTATTTGATAATACAAAAAAAGTTTAGAAAAACAATATTTAGAAAAAATTAAAGAAAAATAAATAAAAATAAAAAAACTTTAAATGCTTAAGAAATGGGTATATCAGAGTTAAATCATATTGGTCATCATCAGCCTTCAATTTGAAAAAAGGAGGAGGTCCTCATTGAATATACCAAAAGTATATAGGAATGTTGTAATTATGATATATGAAAGTCCTCCATTCTCCAATAATTTCAAGCTGCCTGTTCTAGCTGTACAATATGTAACCAGGTAAATCTGACGATTGACCCACCAGGCGCTCAGAAATAAGGCAATGCTGCACAGTGGTGTAACTGGAACTTAGGCTATGGTAGACCCCATGCATAGAGACAATAAATTGTGTGAACAATCTTTTCCAGTACAGGCTCCCTTAGAGCACCATGTAGTTGGGATAAAAAGATTTACTTATCTGATTCAGGGGTACTGGTTCCATGCCCGTAATGTCCTCCTGTGATGTAGCTTCTCCTGTAGATGTGGAGGGAGGGAAGGGAGGGAAGGAAAGGAAAGGGGGGAGGGGGTGGGGAGGAAAGAATGATACAAAGTAATGGGAGGTATGGGATAAATCAATCATGAAGGAAATGTTTCAATTCCCATTCAACATTTGAACCAAAAGGTTGCAAAGTATTCAATGAGAAAATCCAAGACATTTCTTTTTTGTTGAGGCGATTAAGCCTTTCTCCTCCTCTTACATGAACAGAGACATGTTCTACACCAAAGAACGAAAAATTCTTTAACCCCCCGAGTGGGCATTGTGCAAAGTGTTTAGCAACCGGGTGAAAAAGGTCATGTTTATTTATTAATCTGATATGTTCAGAGATTCTAACATATAATGACCTGATAGTTCTACCTACGTATCTGTATTTGCAACCACAAGTAATCACATCTATAACATGAGTAGTTTGACAATTTATAAAGGTATTGATCTTGTATCTGCTATTGGGTAATACTGTACGTATTCTTTTGGTGAAAGATGCATATTTGCAGTACTTACAGAAACCACAAGGGAAAAAACCTTTTGGTATATTCCTGATGTTTGATTTTTTAGATTGAAACATACTTCTAGAGATGGACGTGGCTAGTGTATTGGCCTTTCTGAATGCAAATTTTGGACCCGATCTGGTATATGCTTCCAGGTCGGGATCCAATTTCAATATTTTCCAGTGTCTATGGACAATTTGTCTGATTTGCGACGCCTGTTTACTGTATTTTGTAATAAACAGTGGACCGTCAGTGAACTTGGCTTTTTTAAGTTTATCTCTTTCTTTATTGTGTGTCAATAATTCTTCACGGTCCATTGAGTCAGCATTCAGAAATGCCATGTCTATATTCTCCTGAGTGTATCCTCTAGAGAGAAACTTTGAACTCAATACTTTGGAGTGTTCCAGAAATGTTTCTTGGGAGGTACAAAGGCATTTGTATTGCATGAATTGTCCTTTTGGTACTGCACCGACACACTTTATTCGAGCAAATACCCGGTATGTACCTGGCAGATACCTGGAATGCGCCACTCCTCACCTCTGACAAGCCCCGTTGCATTTGCCTTCCCAGCCTGGGTTCATGCCTGGCTGACGGGCGGCTGATCTGTTAAATGATAATGATTAGGATTTAAAAGGCTGCAATGCTTCGCGTGTCTACCAGATGGCATAAATTCCTGAATTGTAATGCAGTATATATATATATATACTGTGCAGTATTGCAGCCAGAGGGAATAAAATGCTTCAATCCCTGCTTGGAAAATAACTCAATGCACTCGGGCAGAAAACAGTCACAAACCTCAATACACCCGGGTATACCCGAATTCGTGGGACTAGCCAAGCTCGAATAAAGTGTGTCGCCAGTGTATCCCACGGATCAATGTCCTGGGGTGACTACTGTCTGCATGTAGGTATGAGTTCCTGGCATGTGGTTTGGTATATATGTCCGTCTGTATACCTGCAGATGGATCACCATGGATAGTCACATCAAGGTAATTTATGGTCTTAACGTTGGTTTCAAAAGTAAATTGTAAATTCAAATCATTAGAATTAATATTGTGAATAAAAGATTGAACACTATTAAGATCACCATCCCATATGAAAAGTAAGTCATCTATATAACGTCTACAATAAATAATATGTGAACGAAATAGATTAGTGCTACCATAAATGTGTTCCGATTCCCACAAACCCATGAAAAGATTAGCATATGAGGGTGCAAAAAAAGTCCCCATAGCTGTGCCCTGTTTCTGTAAAAAAAATTGTGAATCAAAAAGAAAGTAATTGTGTGTTAGTAAAAAAAGAATTGCATCATTGATAAACGTGATCTGTGCAATTGAAAGTGACGAAAGTTGAAGAAAGTGATAAATGGCCCTAAGGCCGTGTTGGTGTTCTATTATAGTGTACAGTGATGTGACGTCCATGGTGACCCATCTGTACCCCTCCTTCCAGACAATGTCCCTGAGAGATACCAATAATGCTGTGGTATCTTGTATGAATGATGGTAATGTTTTTACAATCGGTTGCAGAAATTTATCCACGTATTGTGAAACACCATCTCCCAAAGATCCAATGCTAGATACAATAGGTCGCCCCGGGGGGTCCTCTAATGATTTATGGATCTTTGGGAAATCCCAAAATCCCAAAGATCCATAAATCATTAGAGGACCCCCCGGGGCGACCTATTGTATCTAGCATTGGATCTTTAGGAGATGGTGTTTCACAATACGTGGATAAATTTCTGCAACCGATTGTAAAAACATTACCATCATTCATACAAGATACCACAGCATTATTGGTATCTCTCAGGTACATTGTCTGGAAGGAGGGGTACAGATGGGTCACCATGAACGTCACATCACTGTACACTATAATAGAACACCAACACGGCCTTAGGGCCATTTATCACTTCCTTCAACTTTCGTCACTTTCAATTGCACAGATCACGTTTATCAATGATGCCATTCTTTTTTTACTAACACACAATTACTTTCTTTTTGATTCACAATTTTTTTTACAGAAACAGGGCACAGCTATGGGGACTTCTTTTGCACCCTCATATGCTAATCTTTTCATGGGTTTGTGGGAATCGGAACACATTTATGGTAGCACTAATCTATTTCGGTCACATATTATTTATTATAGACGTTATATAGATGACTTACTTTTCATATGGGATGGTGATCTTAATAGTGTTCAATCTTTTATTCACAATATTAATTCTAATGATTTGAATTTACAATTTACTTTTGAAACCAACGTTAAGACCATAAATTACCTTGATGTGACTATCCATGGTGATCCATCTGCAGGTATACAGACGGACATATATACCAAACCACATGCCAGGAACTCATACCTACATGCAGACAGTAGTCACCCCAGGACATTGATCCGTGGGATACCAAAAGGACAATTCATGCGATACAAACGCCTTTGTACCTCCCAAGAAACATTTCTTGAACACTCCAAAGTATTGAGTTCAAAGTTTCTCTCTAGAGGATACACTCAGGAGAATATAGACATGGCATTTCTGAATGCTGACTCAATGGACCGTGAAGAATTATTGACACACAATAAAGAAAGAGATAAACTTAAAAAAGCCAAGTTCACTGACGGTCCACTGTTTATTACAAAATACAGTAAACAGGCGTCGCAAATCAGACAAATTGTCCATAGACACTGGAATATATTGAAATTGGATCCCGACCTGGAAGCATATACCAGATCGGGTCCAAAATTTGCATTCAGAAAGGCCAATACACTAGCCACGTCCATCTCTAGAAGTATGTTTCAATCTAAAAAATCAAACATCAGGAATATACCAAAAGGTTTTTTCCCTTGTGGTTTCTGTAAGTACTGCAAATATGCATCTTCCACCAAAAGAATACGTACAGTATTACCCAATAGCAGATACAGGATCAATACCTTTATAAATTGTCAAACTACTCATGTTATATATGTGATTACTTGTGGTTGCAAATACAGATACGTAGGTAGAACTATCAGGTCATTATATGTTAGAATCTCTGAACATATCAGATTAATAAATAAACATGACCTTTTTCACCCGGTTGCTAAACACTTTGCACAATGCCCACTCGGGGGGTTAAAGAATTTTTCGTTCTTTGGTGTAGAACATGTCTCTGTTCATGTAAGAGGAGGAGATAGGCTTAATCGCCTCAACAAAAAAGAAATGTCTTGGGTTTTCTCATTGAATACTTTGCAACCTTTTGGTTTAAATGTTGAATGGGAATTGAAACATTTCCTTCATGATTGATTTATCCCATACCTCCCATTACTTTGTATCATTCTTTCCTCCCCACCCTCCCCCCTTTCCTTTCCTTCCCTCCCTTCCCTCCCTCCCCCTTCCCTCCTCCCCCCCCTACATTTCCTTCCCCCCTCTTTCCTTCCCCCCCTCTCCCCCCACCCCCCTCCCCTTCTCTCCACCCTCTCCCTTCTCCTCATCAATTTATGTATTCAGATTACACATTTAATAGATTGTATGCTTTATTCCATTGTTTAGGAATATAGATGCTTACAAATTAAAAAATTCAGAAATAATATTTCAATATTTGTGTAAGATTATGTATTATGAATTGCTTTATCCTTTTATTGATTTTGTTACCCTTTATATATATATACATTTTTTTCGTCATCCAAACTCATGGGTATATCATAACATTATTGCAATATGTTTATTAACTCATTGCTTGATCCAGACATGAATTGTACATATATACATGTTTTTAATGTAACCTGAACACTTAGACATTGCCTTTCATATTTAGTTATAATATGAGGATTTATGGCAGAAGTAATGCTGCTCAGGTTACTATGATGATTTTTGTGTATCACCATGTTTTATGTAACGTCTATGACATGGGGAGTGTGCTAATGGACACCTGTTACTCAATTGTATTGGGAAATGGGAACAGGTGTAGCAATTTGGTAACACCCTATAAGTAGATGGTTTTAACACAAGCGGATCACTCTTTTGACAAAGGCCCCACGGGCTGAAACGCGTCAAGAGGATCCGCTTGCACATTCTGTGTGAATAAAGCTATTTTTTGAGTCACCTATCAGCCTTCTCCATTATTGCGGCTGTGCGGCGTCTTCACTCCCCTCGGGAGGATTTGCTTACTGCTGCTTTCTACCGCCTGCACGCCGAGCTGCGCATCTCTCTCTCCTGCGACTGGGACCCGGATATCTCTCAAGGGCCGCCGGTCAGGTGACCGCCCACCGCGTCAGCGGATGCAGGGTTGGCGGTGAAGATTCATCGTGAAGCTAAGAAGTGGGGTGGTCGTGCTATACCCCCACATCCATACAGCTCCATTAAAAGGTCCATCTACAGGAGAAGCTACATCACAGGAGGACATTATGGGCATGGAACCAGTACCCCTGAATCAGATAAGTAAATCTTTTTATCCCAACTAAATGGTGCTCTAAGGGAGCCTGTTGCTGGAAAAGATTGTTCACACAATTTATTGTCTCTATGCTTGGGGTCTACCATAGCCTAAGTTCCAGTTACACCACTGTGCAGCATTGCCTTATTTCTGAGCGCCTGGTGGGTCAATCGTCAGATTTACCTGGTTACATATTGTAGACACATGGAGGCTGTCTGTTGAGGAGTGAGGAGTAAGCTGCTAAAGAGATTGCTGAAGAGAATTCCTGATACAAGGTCTGATTAGCAAAGTAAATGAATTGTGAACTGTCTGTGCCCTGCATAGAAAAGGGTAGCTACATTATTTTTAGACTGTTTGGTTTGGTCTGCTGAAGAAAAAGCAATTTTTCTTTTCTCTTGTTTGCTGAAGGAAAAAGCTATTTTTGTTTTGTGTGCTGTATATCTTTTTAAGGCTAAATAAATAAGCCTTGTCACGAAACCCGCGTGTGTAGTTGCATGTACCCTGCAACAGGACCCTATCCCAGAGATAATCGGTCTACCCGGTGGTGCAGTGACACTTTTGTGGATCTTCGGTAAAAAGTAAAAGATGGCCATCATGGGGTGCTGGTTATTGAGAAATTCAAATTCTTTCCTGTTTAGAATGCCACTTTCTTTCCCTCTTTCTAATAACACTAGGAATTCTTCCATAAATCTTTTTGTTGGGTCATTAGGTAGGCACTCATATGTGATCTCATCTGAAAAATACTTAACGACTCTTGTATATAATAGACAGAGTCCATGACTACCACTCCTCCCCCTTTGTCGGCCTGCTTAATTACTATAGATTTGTCTTCCACTAGTTCTTTGAGAGCTTCTTTTTCTTTTATTGTTAGATTATGCTTCGGTTTCCTCGGACCCTTTGTTAATCTCTCTAAATCTTCCTGCACCAACTGCTGGAAGACTTCGATATAGTGGCCTTTGCAGCCACTCGGTTAGAATTTTGACTTACATTGAAAGTTTGAATGTTTAAAATCAGGATCTGCATTGTTGATCTCTATGACTGGACTATTCATTAAAATTTCTCTACTTTGAGCCTCCTTATTCAGGAAAAATCTCTTAATCGTGAGCTACCGCACGAATTTATTGGAGTCAATATACAAATTAAAACAGTTAGAGCTAACAGTGGGGGCAAAATGAAATCCCTTGCTTATTAATTTACTCTGATTCTCATTCAGTACTTTATTACTTATATTGGATATGTTTCCTCTAAAGGTCTTTTTCTAGACCTTAGATCTGGTGTCAGATGGTCTCGTTTTTCTTCTTGAGTTGAGAACCGATTCTGGGTTTGAATCGGGCGGGGAGGACCTGATCTAAAAAAGGCTCAGAATGATGTAATTTATTATGCCAATTCTGTCGTGGACTACCTGTGCTGTCTCTCCCTATTATAATACAAGAAAACTGGGGCGCTCCTCACAATTATACACACTAATAACCAAAACCTAATTGGAATTCAAAGTGGATGTAGATAGAACTTTAATTAATAAAAGAAGTAAAAAGTCTGATTGGAAATGTCCCAGAACTCACGGCTGCTCTCCTGTAAGGAGCGATCGGCGTTGTACCCTGACTTCCGCGTCCGAAAGGTCTGGCGGCGAACGGCGATCCAGGTGAAACTGCGGTGGTATAAAATGTGCAAAAATCCTCCTCAGAACAACGCGTTTCGCTCGTAAGCTTCGTCAGGTTCTGCGCCGATCGCGCCTTACAGGAGAGCTGCTGTGAGTTCTGGGACATTTCCAATCGGACTTTTTACTTCTTTTATTAAAGTTCTGTTTTTTACCTGGCTTACCTTGCCTGTGATTTACTAAAGAGGATTGTGCTCCACCTAAAAGGCTGGGATTATCTCTGAGTGTCCACACTCACATATGGCCATGTGAGTGGTTTTTCTATATCTATTTTATCCACCTCACCATTTATTGTCACTTAACAGTGACATACACCTATTGCTGTTCTCCCCTCCTCTCCTGAGATCTCCGTCAGGACCAGTGATCCATGAAGCAAGCCGTAGGCTAAAGCCATCTTTGTTGTGATGTGTATGCACTCACACATGGCCGTGTGAGTGATTTTGTATTACTTCCTTCCATCCTATTTCCCCTCCCTTCACCCATTCAATTTTTAGCAATTTAGGCTATTTTGTGACTTACATTTTGCTGTTTCTGTTTTTGTATTTTTTTGGCTTGCGCTCGCCCTATTGTGTCTTCTCCTTATTGTAACCCTACTAGGTGGAGTCCTTCTCCTACCACGCCGATCTTGATAATCTCTATGTTGAGGAAACCGTGATCTATGCTTCCACTGATCCTCATTATGAGACCTCTGATAGTCCCTGTATTCCCTCTATTTTCTCTAATCTCTCTATTTTCTCTCCTCGGGTATCTTCCATCTCCACTATTCTGCCAATTGGTGACTTGGTCATCCCTAGTAGATGTTCCCCTTCTGGGTACTTTTCTATCGTCTGGAACAAAATGTACTACTCTTGTATCTTTGTGTGTCTCTCTCTCTCCATCTTTTCCCTATTATAATGATCATTCGTAGACACATTCTCTCTCCGTTCATTAGTTCTATCTCTGAATTCAAATTATCTTTTATTATATTTTTCTTGGGGTGTATTAGGTGGTACCATTGATGTCTTGCGCCATTTTGTATGTGTATCTTCAAGGTAATGTAGCCCATCCCTTCTAATTTTTTTGTTTTTAGGCTCTAGGATCGTATTCTCCAGAATATCAATGTCATCAATTAGAATATTATTCCGTTTGATAAAAGTGGGGTGTCCCATTGAAGATTCTAGTTTCTTTTTTATTTTATTGATTTCACCATCAATCTCTTCAAGAGTTTTCTTATGGTGTTTAATCAATAGACGAATCAATTCGTAGGAGCAATCGTCTAGGATCTTCTCCCACGCTACAGATTTTATGCCTGAGAGTATAACTGTGATTTTAATTAATATTGATTGTTATTATGTTCATCGGAGTATCGGGTATGAAGATAGCTCCCATCTACATTGCCGACAGGACCTGACGAAGTGAGAGATCACTCACGAAATGCATAGTCCTGTATCGGCATAGCTGCTCTTTTTTGACCACAGAAGGCCACCGTAGTTCCCGAGTGAAAGGCTCTGTCACAAGCCCTTCGACCGGACGCCGCAACAGGGGGATCCCTGCACGAGCTGACATAAAGGACACGGAGGCTAGAAGTGTTTTATTTATATGTAAGTCCTGTATACTTACCTTTTGTTGTAATAAAATACCAATTTCTCTTATATAAGCATGTTTTCGCCCCTATATGGAGTCTAACCAGAGGGAGAACCCTTTGAAAGCTGTTTCTAGACATCATTTTGCCTCTTCAAGAAGACCTCACACAGGATAAGAGTGGATGAATTGAGAGAAACCTTGATGGGATTGGCTCACACTTATCACCCTGTCTTTCCCGTGTGCATGGTTGTATGATCAGTTGTGAGGCTTTTTTAGGTAGTTTATCATTCACCCTGCATTTGCATTTTGTATCTTTTTTATCTCCATGCGCTCACCACAACTGTATGAACATCTAAGAATATAAAGGCAGAAGCTCTCTTCTGACAATTCCTGGTGGAGGATAAGACGGAGGATCGCCAGGAGACTATATTTCCCTCGGCCTGTATACTTTCAGCCAACACCGATGCCTTATGCAACATCACAAAGGATCAAGTTCTTGTCCCAGAGAGTCTCAATGTTCCATAGGGACGCTTATTCATGCCACCTACTTTTCACAGGAAGGTAAAGGAATGGGGGAAATGTCTTTGAAAAGAAGGTGCAAGGATGAAGTCTGGCTTGAGGGTTCTTCCTCTGGGACAGCACCGCTCCGGCTTCAACATCAGAGGTGTCCACTTCAAGCATGAAGGGCAGTTCTGGATCCGGGTGCACCAGGATAGATGCTGAAACAAAGGCTTTCTTAAGACTTTCAAATGCACTAGTAGTTCTGGAGGCCAGAGCTCTGGGTCAAGGCCATAATCAGTGCTACCACGGAGGAGAAGTTCTGAATAAATCTCTGATAATAGTTTGCGAACCCCAGAAACCTTTGAACAGCTTTGAGGGACATGGGGCAAGGCCAATCTACCACCGCTTTCACATTGGCAGGATCCATGGTGAGTCCAGTTTTGGAAATGATGTATCCCAAGAAGGAAGTCGTTGTCTGGTGAAATTGGCATTTTTCAAATTTGGTGTTTTCCGCTCTGAGTGGGCAGGTGGTTACCATGTGTCTGGTATTACCACAATAAAGGCATAGGCTGATAAGCAGGTATCTCCCAACTTCATTGGTTCTTCTATGGCTGGAGAAGAAGGATCCAAGGCTCCTGCTGGATGAGAAAAGAATTGTTGTGTACCTTGTTGGCATCTCTGTCTCTCAATCCTTCTCTCTTGAAGTCGTTGGTCCATTTGTATACATAGGGCCACGAGATCTTCTAATTCAGTGGGGCGCTTTTGAACAGCATCTCGTCCTTGAGTCTTTAGGACAACCCTTGCCAAAATGTTGCGTCAAGGCCTCATCATTTCAGCCGGTCTCGGCGGCTAAAGTGCGAAATTTGACCGTGTAGCGGGCCACAGAACTGTTACCATGCGAAATATTTAGGTGAGATGAGACAGCAGTTACATTACGTACCGGGGTATCGATTACTTTCCGGAATTCTGTGGTGAGGCAGTTAATGTCGCAAGTAAGATCCAGTCTCTGTTCCCAGATGGGAAAAGCCTAAGCCAGAGCGTTGTCAGTCAATAGTGATACAATGTATGCCACCTTAGAGCGTGGAGAAAGAAAGCGAGAAGGGAGCAGTTCAAAGTGGATGGAACACTGATTCAAAAATACCCGACAGCCCAAGGGGTCACCTCCATAATGATTGGGGGTAGGTAGTCCTTGCTCCGAAATCGGGGACAAAGGAATGGGAGCGAGAGCAGCAGCTGCTTGAGGAGCAGTGGGGAGAGAGATGCCTTTGTTCTGGTCAATAATGATTTGTACTGAGCGTTGGAGCAGTTCCATTCGTTGGTCATTTTGTGCCAAGTATTTCTCCACATGGTTGAACATACCATCATGTTCGTACAGTCATCGACTCACCTCAGCAGGGTCCATGTTTGTTTTGCTGAGCATACTGTAACAGTGCTCACCACAAACAGGACTTAGACCGCGGGGCAGAGGTGGGGATACAGATAACCGCCGACCTACAGCCACGAGACCAAGTCCGGATTGTAGAGTCAGGATCATGTAGCCAGGTCAGGGTAGGTCGAGGTACTTTCTGTAGTCAGGGGTTGGAGAGAGTAGAGTAGTCGTAATCCGTTTCTGTGGTCGAGGAGAGAGCGGGAGTCCAGTAACGAGCCGCGGCCCAGGGATACGAGAAGACAGAGGTCCGGGCACGAGCTAGGGTAACAACAAAAAGAACAAGACAAGTCAACGGCACAAAACAGCAGCAAGCAGCTTGTAGCAAGCATGGTACATAAACAGTAGTTTATGCTCAGCCAGTTTGTGGGAGGACTGGCTCAGTACTTAAAGGGCAGGCAGCCAATGGTAATGGCAGTACACAGCTGCAGGGTAATGAGAAATCAGACATAGGCTGTCCATTGATAGGCAGGGGCGGAGTGCATTGCAGGTGAGGAGTAATTGACTGAATTAACCCCTTGTGTGCTTCTGGAAATGCGGCACCGCCGTGTATTGTAGACAGGAGTGTCCTCCGTTGCGTCACGAGAGGCGGTGAAGAGGGCAGAGCCTAGAACCCAATCCTGGCAGAGAATCACTAAGCTCCATGCAGGTAATGCACCTGACAGTAGACCATGTGACAGAAGCTTGGGGGAGAACGGATGTGACGTCATTGAAAGCCTGTCACATGGTACTAGAGCCAATCAGAGTTGGGATGTATTTCCCATGCTCTGATTGGCTACTATACCATGTGAGGCCGGCCATGTTTCTTTTCATGACATCATCTTAATGGCAATTGAAGCACAGCCATTCTGATTGGCTGTGCTTTCATTGCCTTTAAATTACGTCATTTTTTTTTTGTTCGACCAAATCACATGTTTTTCACGGCCCAATCAGGACCGTTGGAAACATTTGAGCAAAATGTGACATCATAGGCCTATAAAAGCGTATTTCGCCTCATTTTGAAGCTAGTCGCCGAGGAGGGAACATCTCCCCTCCTAAGAAGAGAAGAAGGGCGTCGCGTAAGAAGACGGAAGAAGACGGAAGAAGACGGAGAAGACACCCAAAGAAGAAAAGAAGACCCCAGGACAGACAGGAAGGATTACAAATAGAAGAAAAAGACACAGACGTGGATTTGTAATGGTTTTTTATTTTATGGTTTACCTGTGGATTGGTTCCTGTGCTTCTGGGTCGCCTGGATTTCGGTGAGTGGGCATCTAATGGTGAGTAAACAAAAGAAAAGTTTATTATTTTTATTTTTACAGGTTTTCTTGATTTTTCATTCAAGTCTTTTATTTTTTCAGTCCCATTTAATGCCCGTGAATGTATCTATGTATATACATACATTCACGGACACTGAATGGGTGTATTCTATGTGATTTTTGTATGCAAATGTATTGTTTTTTATGTTGTATTATTGCCCCTGTATTTTATGTATATATATCTATATGGATAGACATACAGGGATAATAATTGATTGGTTTGCTAATGTTTATGTTCTTTTCCTGTATGGCTAATGTATTTATCAGCTTTATTTTGTCATTGTTGTGAATAATGTAATTTGTATTTAGTTAAAGGTTAATTGTAATGGCTTCTTTATGGTACTTAGATTAGAATGATGGTGGTTACTTTAAATTAGAATTGTTTTGGCAATGGTTTGGCTTTAGGAATTGAATAAGGAATTGTATAATTGATTTGTATTGTATTGTAATTGTTTGTGGAAATTGATTAATTGATTAATGCTAATTGTATTGATGTTGCTTAGTTTCTAGTTGATTTTCATGATGGCATTGCTGGTTAGGGGACATTGTTCATATTGTATTTTATTGTTATATATATTTTGCATAGTGTTACATGATGCACAGATTAATTGCATCATGTACACACTCTATGCAATTGTGTGATATTTCATATACATTTCTGTAGCTGCATTTTTGTGGGTTTATATTTACAATGGCTGCTGGATTTATTTGAACATGCAATGTGGTGATTTTAAGATTAAAAATTCATATTTTGATTTATGCATGTTTTATGTGTTTAATAATGGGCAAATAATCTATTATCCATATCTGGATAATAGTTATTTGGCACATTATTGTACTATATGTGTTTGGGGGGGGGGGATGTATGTATTGAATGTATAGGTCAGGTTTATTTATTTTAGATTCAAGGTTCGTTCCTTGGTTCTGCGTGAGACCTCTGGAGACCACCTGAGGTATCCTCGGGTATCTCACGGGTACTAGGCTGCGTGGGTCCACGGGTGACACCTGCGGGGAAGAACCGGTGGCCCCACAACCGTGGTGGCACCGCGGACTCGTAGTGAGCACTCGTGGGTCCCCAAACCCCCGTGAGAACCACCCGAGGCCCCGCAGACACCTGTGAGTCTGACCCGGGGCTCCCAGACATCCGCGGGCCTACCGTGGGGACCCAATTGTGGCCCACGGTGTCCCAAGGAGACCACCTGGGGGCCATGGCGATTGGCGGGACCCACCAACAAACCTCCAGAACCTGTGTGAAACAAGTTGCTGGTACCCTGTAGGTCTGTCAGGTGACCCGCCAGCCTGCCGGGGACTCGCGTGGGGCTGGGGTATGAACCCTGAATGTAAAAGAATAAATCATGTATTTATGGGGGGGCACAGAGGGTGTGTTATGTATTTAATAAATAGAATGATGTTTATTGTGGGGTAGTGTATTGTTTTTATTGTGGGTACTGGGGGTGGGGAGAGGGGGTATTGCCCCAAGGGTATGTGGGTAAGCCTCCCTTGTGGGTAGTGGGTGAGGGTGGTTAGGCCTCATGGGGTGGGGGGTTAGTGTGGGAAGGTTTGTAGGCCTCCCGAGTGGTGGGTGAGGGTGGGTTAACCCCTTAATGACTGTAGCGGTTAATAACCGCTATGGTGATTAAGGGGTTAGGGGAAATTACATTGGATGTTTTTATTCTTGTTTCTGTTTTGCAGCAGCGGAGGGGGCATGGACGGTAATGAAGATGAGGATGGCCTTCATCGTGGCAGCTGGACAAGGGTGAGGGCAATATGTATTTATTGTATTGATTGGTGTTTATGTATTTTAATTATACAGGGGGTGTATGTTGTTTATTGCTTTGTTTATTGGGGCAATTGTCCCCAATAAACATGCTATTATACCTTAATCCCTTCATTGCCTTAGTGGCTATCCGCTATGGTAATGAAGCAGCATTTATGTATTTTAATAATATTGCGCGGAAGCAGGGGGTCTCCTGAGCTGAACCGTATTGATTTGTGGCTCAGGGACCCCCTGCTTCCCGAGTTACAGGCCCCGGTTTGGGGCATCGGTTACAGTGTCGCCGCCATCTTTATAGCGGGCACGTCGCGTATGGGACGCTATAAAGATGGCGGTGACACTGCCACCCAATGACACATACCGGGGCCTGTAACTCGGGAAGCAGGGGGTCCCTGGTCCACAAAGCAATGCGGTTCAGTTCAGGGGATCCCCTGCTCACTGTACAATATTATTAAAAATACATTCATGCTGCTTCGTTACCATAGTACATAGCCGCAAAGGTAAGGAATGATTGTTTATTGATATGGGTGTTTTATTCATACTGTAGATGTGCAGAGGGTCTCCGGAGCTGAACTGCTTTGGTTTTAGGTCCGGGGACCCCATGCTTCCCGAGATACAGGCACCTTTAGGGGTCGACGGTATCCCTCTGCTTTGTTTACATTCCGCGGTCACGTGATCGGGACAATGAAACGCAGAGGGATACCGGCACCTCATAATGGGGCCTGTATCTCAGGAAGCATTGGGTCCCCGGACCTGAAACCAATGCGGTTCAGCTCCGGAGACCCCCTGCACATGTACACTAAGAATAAAATTGTATTTAAAATAATTTTTAATGTGCTGATGTTTGCGCCGAGAGAGCAGCGGATCTCTCTCTGCTGCAAACACATCTCGGCAGGGGATGGCTTCTCAGCAGCTTCTCGCCAGGCAGCCTGTCTCGCCACAGGTTACTCGCCATTCTTTCAAATGGTGGTGGCGCATTCATTCGCTAGGTATTAGGCCCTTCCTGCATACAGTGAGGTTAACACGCCAAAAACATGGCTAGTTCAAAACCTGTCTAATGCATTTTTCCGCTGCTTAGTACATAGACCCCATAGTGGTCTATGTAGTAACCATTGCAAATTGATGCAACTTCTCCACCCCACCCCCATCTCCCAAATATATTGTGTGTATGTAACCTTTTTGGTGTATTTTGGGATCATGAACCCGAATACATCTTATTCGTTGACATCCACTAACAAATAGAATGCCGGATATGAACTTATGGACTGTCACGCGTGCTCACCACAAACTGGACTGGACCGCGAGGCCGAGGTGGGGATGTATGAAAACCACCGCCCTACAGCAGCGAGGGCAGGTCCGGTAAGTAGAGTCATTGTGGGTAACTGGGTCAGGGTAGGAGAGAGTGGGATCTCTAGAGGTACTTAGCCGTAGTCAGGATTGGAGAGGTCCAGTATAGTCAGAGTCCGAAGCCGAGGTCGAGGATAGGAGAGAGCAGAAGTCCAGTACACAGCAAGGCAGCTTTTAGCAAGCACAACGGAACACAGTCTATGCTCAGCAATCAGCCCAGGGCTGATTGAGACTAAATACCAGTGAGGGCCAATGAGAGGCCATCCCAACGATGAGGTAAGAGGTAGGTAGACCACTGGTAGGAGGAGGCAGGGTGCAGGACAGGTGCACATGCACCAGAGTGATTGCTGGGGTAAGTGCACACACCCTCGATGCGCGGCAGAGGCGGGAGTGCGGAGTAGCATCAGTGCTGCTCAGAAGAGGCGCCTGCATGCCACGGTGGTGCGTGCATCCTGGGGGTGGTGCACCCACCTTTGCTTGTCCGGAGGCAGCGGCGGTCCTGGACCATCCCTGACGGGAGTCACCAGTGTGCGCGCGACTGCTGAAAGAAGGCGCCATGGAAGGTAGGGAATGCGGCAAGATCCTCTCAGTACCCCCCACCCCCCTCCCTTTCAGGGACGGATTCCGGATGATCCACATGAGGTCTAAGGGGAAATTTTTATTGGAATATTCGGATCAATCTGGGGGCGTGTACCTGGTCCTGGGGGATCCATTCCCACTCCTCAGGGCCAAAGCCCCTCCAATGTACCAAATACTGGAGGACTCCTCTTGAGAGACGGGAGTCCAGAATGGACTGAACCTCGAAATCCACTTGTCTGTCTACCAGTCTTGGGCGAGGTGTGATGTGCGGGATTTTAGGGTTTAGTTTAAATGGTTTCAGCAAAGAGCAGTTAAAAACTGATGGAATTCTCATAGTAGCAGGCAATTTTAGTCGGAAGGCGACTGAATTAACTTTCTCCAAAATTAGAAATAGTCCAATATATCTGGGTAGAAAGAATGGTTAGAGTATGAGCACTGCAAGAAAAGTAGGGCTTGAAGCGGGTAAAACAAATAAAAAATGATTTATTGAATAGGCCTGTAGCCAGTCATACTGAAAAAAAGGTGAATCCTCTGACACGTTTCCTGCCTTGTCGGCACTTTATCAAAGAGTCTCTTCAATATTCCTATTTCCTTATTCAATAAATCATTTTTTATTTTTTACCTGCTTCCAGCCCTACTTTTCTTGCAGTGCTCATACTCTAACCATTCTTTCTACTTCGTATACTTCGAGATTGAAGCACTCCTACTGGGAACCAGAGCGTCTGTGGATGTGAGTATATCCCACGGTCTCACTCAATTCCACTCTTGTCCATATCTAGTCGATTCTTGTGGATATCCGCTTAATACAAGAAATGGGGAGGACCGACGAAAGGTGAACCCTCACAGGGGAAGGATTACAAGTGCCCAACAGAAGACGTCCAGCGGGGGAGAGCCATATCGGAAGGTGTGTGAGAGCAGAAGCACACTGCCACATACCCTCCCAATCAGGAGCCAGCCAAGGGAGACGCATACTACGGCTAAGCTACATAGCGGGACACACGGAGCCTAACAGTGAAGGTAATTCATTACTAGCAGGTGACGGTGGTGGTCGGGTCCTATCATCAGGACATCGGAGGTCTCAACAGACGGTCTACCCCATCCCCCTCATCAGAAAGGAAACCAGTAAGCCCTTATTTTGAGTGGTATATTACTTACGGAGGAAGGGGAGAGAGGGGTGTATACATACATAGGTTAACCAGAGGAGGTTAACGGAGGCTTCACATGTGACCGGAGACCTATCAATATACCACCATATGCCATGCTATACTTTACACTGTATATAGACTATTCACACAACTTGGGACACTGTTGGAATTATATACAGTTCATTGGTTCCAGCCATTTGCATATACAGGCATACCCAACTTTAAGGACACTCACTTCAAGTACACTCGCGAGTAAGTACATATCGTCCAATAGTCAAACGCAGCTCACGCATGCGCCTGTCAGTATGTCCTGAACAGCAATACCGGCTCCCTACCTGTACCGAAGCTGTGCGCAAGCAGGGAGACTATAGAGCATGTTACAAATGGGTTATTTACATCAGTTATGCACATATATGATGTTTGCAGTACAGTACATGCATCGATAAGTGGGAAAAAGGTAGTGCTTCACTTTGTGAGGGTAGAAAATATTATATGAATATATGTTTATCCATTATTCCGAGAGTTATCCAACTCAGCAATGCAAACAGATATGGTACAGTAAAGATGGCGCCTGTATCCGGGAACACACCCTGAGATTATCCTGTAATGAAGATATCCGGCTGATGAAAGATGTACAAACAACTGGCTTATCAGCACGAGCTGACTCACGAGCTGATCATGCACCCATGCACGAAGGAATGTACACCAATGAGAGACCCTGATATAGTGAGATTCACGACCTCATTATTTGGCGCCCAACGTGGAAGGGGGGAGCGTGACTCCGGCTCACCACGAGAGACTGACCTGTCGCTGATTTTGCTTCCGAGACCGTGACACACCGAACCGAGGACTGATCACCCTCATTGTCAAGGTAAGCTCTTGCATACAAATTGTGTGTTATCTTGCCTGTGACAAGTCGGTGGGTTGCTGCCTAGGTAGTATAATCTGTTTAGGTCTTTCACTCACGTTGATGTGATACAACGGTGTGATCTTTAGAGTCACGCTCTGTTTAGAACTGTTAAAAATATCATACTCTTCAGTTGCTTGTGGTCACCTATAAGTTGCTAAATTGTACGAATGTTTACATGTTATATATGCTAGTCAGTGCCGCAAGTGGGAGCCTGAAGTGGAGTGGGATTTTTGTCGGCTGACTGGAGGTCGTATATGTAGGTGTATTAATGCATTAGTGTTGGGAATTTAGGTGACCGAGTGGGTATTAATGGGAAATAGACTGCGGGTTGTCTGATTGATTTTCTGACCAGTAATTGCAAAATCCCTGAATGAGAGTGCAGGCTGTCAGCCCGAGATAAGGGAACAGGACAGGCACTGATGCTCTGAGGGCGGTAACCTGGAAAAGTGGTTCCCTCGAGACGGCGAAGTAGTACTCTGTCTCCGGTACCGGGTGTCTGGGGTCAGGGACCCAACGTCTGAGGGCGGTAACCAAACAGTGGTTCCCTCGAGACGGTGACACAGGACCGGCCACGAGATATTAGTGGGACGAACAGAGAATTCAGAGATGTTGCACTTATTTAAGAAAAAACATGTGTTGCCCACAGGGGCACAGACAGCACTAGATTTAGTCCGCACTCGAGAAGGAAAGAAATATACCAAACATGCTACTAATCTATATAAACTGGCTGGAGTCCCGCCTACGGGAAGATTACAACCCAGCATATGGTCTAAAATGATAACCGAATCCCGGGGAATGCTGGAAGACAAAGGTCTTTTAGAGGTAGCACAGGCTCATCTCCGAGTAGCGGGAAAATTGTGTGATGAAGGTTATGAAGAAGTACGGGGGGAGGGTGGAGCAGAAAATACTGATCCCCTATATGGATATATGAAGCTTGTTAAAACTGAGGAAACCCCATATCCGCCGCCATACCAAGATGGCGCCCGCCCTAGTCCAAAGGGGTGGGTCTGTCACCATTGTGGTATGCAAAACCCGGAATGGCGGAGTTTCTGCTATAATTGTGGTGTGCCCCGTCCCGGCCCACCGCCCATCTTATCCGAGAAGTCCGCCCCTTCCGCTCCCGCCCAGACGCTCCCTCCCGCCCCTCTATATCCTATCCTCACCCCTTCCGGTATCTGGGGAGAGAGACTCCTACGATGTTGACAGTCTTGATGGAAGGTATGAACATCTGTTAGGGATGTATTGTGCCAGTAGTCAAGTGAAGAAATCCTTTACCCATTCCCCACATCGTAGGACAGCTTGTATCCCCTAGGGAGTGAACGAATAAACATAGATTCAAGGGGGGATTGTGAGGGTAGAAAATATTATATGAATATATGTTTATCCATTATTCCGAGAGTTATCCAACTCAGCAATGCAAACAGATATGGTACAGTAAAGATGGCGCCTGTATCCGGGAACACACCCTGAGATTATCCTGTAATGAAGATATCCGGCTGATGAAAGATGTACAAACAACTGGCTTATCAGCACGAGCTGACTCACGAGCTGATCATGCACCCATGCACGAAGGAATGTACACCAATGAGAGACCCTGATATAGTGAGATTCACGACCTCATTAACTTTAAGTACATTTTCGCTTTACATACATGCTCCGGTCCCATTGCATACGTTAATGCTGGGTATGCCTATATGCTACATGATGTTTTACTGAATATATCTAGCGGGACTTTTGCAGCATCTCTATATGATTTTTTCCTACCACACAATATATCTGGGTGCCAGTTTCGGCGATGTGACTTTAAGGCGGATGTTCCTGGTGGATAACCATACCTTCTGACCCGGAGCATAGTTGGGAGAGTCCTGACGGTGGCGATCGGCCTGTTTCTTGTGCATTGCAGTGGAACACCAGAGGTTACCCTGGATCTTCTCCCAGGAGGACTGAAGATCCCTAATCTTATCTGCGTCAGCAGGAACCCCTGTACTGGAGGCTGAGTTGGGGAGACAGAGGGGTGATAACCGTAATTAGAAAAAACGGAGACTGTTGGGTGGACTCATTCCTGAGATTGTTAAATGCGAATTCTGCCCATGGGAGTAGATCGCACCAATTGTCTAGAGCGTTGGAAACGAAGGAACTGCTCTAGAGACTGGTTAGTCCGTTCCTTTTGACCATTGGTCTGTGGATTGTATCCGGAGGAGAAGTGAAGTGTCACGTTGAGTCCTTTTGCAGAAGGCCCTCCAGAAACTGGACACGAACTGAGAGCCATGGTCTGAGATTATGGTCTGGGGAGACCCATGAAGCCTGAAGATCTCCTTCATAAACACCTCGGATAATTTGAGGGCACTGGGTAGACCCCTGAGTGGGACAAAATGTGTCTTGTTTGGGTGTAACGCTTGCGCGAGCCCACAAACTAGACCAGACCCTGGTTCTGAGGTGGGAAGGACAGTGCCACGCACCCACAGCAGCGGGGGCTTGCCTAGAAGATGGATTGTTCACATAGCCGGGCCTGGGCAGGAGAGAGAGGGTTAATCCAATATACTTGCAGGGTCCTGGGTTATAGAGAGATGCGTAGCTAAGGTCTGGAGTAGAGAAGACAGCGTAGTAGGAGTCCGTGAGCCTGGGTCGTGGAGTGGAGAGGTAAACGTAGTAGAGGCAAGCCAGGTTCGGTACACGAAGGGTCACGGAGGATCCGCACAAGGCTACAGCTTGTTAGTATTAGTATACAGTATTATTAGTATTAGTATTATTAGAACACACATACTGTACTGTAATACATGTACAGAATAAATGCATACTTTTTATTTTTGGGGTTTATTATACAGTACAGTATGTAAAAAAGTATTGTATACTTTATGAAAAAAACAGCATACTGTTTCAGGTTTTCTATAAAGCTCACAGCAATTCTATCCTAATCAATAAAAATGGCACTGATTCAGATTCAGCAGTGTGCAATCATCGTTACAAAAAGTGATATACATTGAAATCCCTCCATTTGCCGTTCTCAGCATGATGACAAAGTTTCTTTTCTGAGGAAAAAGAATACAAGTATTACTGTAATGGCAGGTTCAAATTAGTCTGTCCCCTAAAGAAGTTCCCGCAGTCCCCTCGGTCAGTCCCAACAATAATTTTCTCGGGGGGCGTCTCTTGTTCACATACACGCATGCGCCTAGATGTGATGAGACGCATATGCGTTTCAACAAGCTTCCAATGCGCATGCGCCTGCTGTCCACCAATTGTTCAGTATCTACTGTAGAAGCTGCTCAGCCAATGGTATTGCTGGACTACATTTTGGCGAATTGTGACTAAAAGAAATAAATAACCATAGGCAAAGCGATTGATTACAGGAGAATCGCTTTACTGTGCATTGATATTGATATGGTAAAAAAATAATTACATAAGCAGCTGCACCCACCATAGACATTGCCATTCGGTTGGCTGTCGAGCCACTGCCAGTCCCGTAGTCTTGATTATACACGTAGTTGAAAGGTGACAGCGGACCTGCTACACCTGTAGTTGACAGCTGATGAAGCTGGAAATCTCTTTGGTACATGCAAGCTTGCTGGTATCTGTACGTGAAATCCTGCTCAGGCTGCAGGCATCCAGGCGGGGGCAGATAGCAAAGGTTGCCGGTCAGCAGGTTTTCACAGACGGTCGGACCGTTATTGGAAGCCGGTGCTGGCGCTGGCGCTGGCGCATTGCTTGCCTGGGACTGACGATACTTATTTGGTTTTACCATGATCTTTCGCCTTTTGAACTCTCCATGATCAAAGATACTGGATAAATCAGGGGCAACACACCAATACCCTCCTCCTGTAACTCCGGGTGCCGGAGCAATACGAAATAAACGCGGATCGATATATATAACTTCTTCCTTATTGCACGCTTCCACACATGAGCATCTGGTAAAAATTTGTAAAAGTCATAATTTTCGATAAAATATTGATACATTTTTCCAACTGTGGCCATCTTATCATCTGCTGAACTAATTGCTTACCATATTAAATAAGCATAAGTTATGTTGGGCTTTTTGAACACAGACTGTAGTGGTGTACTCATCTCTGGACCTCTCTGGACAATGGAATAGAACACCAGACACTTTGCATTTTTTAAACACCTGCAAGTCGACACATTACTGAAGCGCATGCGCATAGAGTACGTTAGAATTCATTACAATTCATGAATATCTGCCACATGGCGGATACGCGAAGAATTGCAACCAATTAAATACGAACCATTCTCATTAAACAGGGTAAGCGCAGGTGACGCCGGTATGATTGCGACATGAATACGGCACGAATGTCGCATGAACGCCGCATGAATGCGGCGAAGCGCGTGGCATTCAGAAAAAGTCACCGGAAAATATCCGAGAAGTGTTAAAATAAATGTAAGGTTATGCATTTGGTATGCAAGAATAAGAAGGCGACTTATAAATAAAATGGAGATATATTGGGGGAATCCTTAGGAGTGCTTGTTGACAGCAGGCTTAGCAATAGTGCCCAATGTCATGCAATAGCTGCAAAGGCAAACAAGATCTTATCTTGCATCAAACGGGCAATTGATGGAAGGGAAGTAAACATAATTATGCCCCTTTACAAAGCATTAGTAAGACCACACCTTGAATATGGAGTACAATTTGGGGCACCAATCCTAAGAAAATACATTATGAAACTAGAGAGTGCAGAGAAGAGCCACCAAATTAATAAAGGGGATGGACAATCTAACTTATGAGGAGAGGCTAGCTAAATTAGATTTATTTACATTAGAAAAGAGGCGTCTAAGAGGGGATATGATAACTATATACAAATATATTCGGGGACAATACAAGGAGCTTTCAAAAGAACTATTCATCCCACGGGCAGTACAAAGGACTCGGGCCATCCCTTGTGGAATTCATTACCCATGGAGCCTGTGATGGCAGATACAATAGATTTGTTCAAAAAAAAGGTTGGACATCTTTTTAGATGGGAAAGGTATACAGGGATATACCAAATAAGTATACATGGGAAGGATGTTGATCCAGGGATTAATCCGATTGCCAATTCTTGGAGTCAGGAAGGAATTAATTTTTCCCCTTAATGGGGTTTTTTGTTTGCCTTCCTCTGGATCAATAAGTAATTATAGATATAAGATAAAGTATCTGTTGTCTAAATTTAGCATAGGTTGAACTTGATGGACCTACGTCTTTTTTCAACCTCATCTACTATGTAACTATGTAACTATATGTACATTTAGTTATGCTCAGCAATGCATCTGAGCACTGGCAGGATATTTAAGCACCAGGATGCCAATGGCAAAGGAGGCGGAGCGGAGGCGCGGCCTCAGCGGAGGCCGGGATAGGTGCAGGACGACAAGGGGCTCATTAGGGCTTGACGCGCAGCTGGGGTTCGTTGCATGATGTCACACGTGCATGCCGACCGCGGAGGAGGCGCGGTGTGTCCGAGGGGGTGGAGCCAAGTTCAGTGATGAGTTGTAAAAGGAGCGAGCGTTCTGTAATGAGAGCGGGTTTGCGCGCACCAGCGGGAAGGGGAGCGGAGGCAGCGGTAGCTACGGTACTTTGGGTAAGAGAGGAGGGAACATGCCGCAAGGGACGTGTTCCCCGATTCCTCACATTGGTGAAGCGATCGACCACTACTAATATAGTGTCCATCCCTTTTGGATTTAGGTAAATCGATGATAAAATCCATTGAGAGGTGTCTCCATGGTTGGTCGGGAATAGGAAGGGGTTGCAGAAGACCCGGAGTCTTATTCCGTTGGGTTTTATTCTATGAGCAGATGGGGCATGCAGAAACGTAGGCCTGAATGTCTTTGCGTGTGCCTGGCCACCAGGAGGTTTGTTGTAAGAAGTCAATGGTCCTTTAAATCCCTAAATGAGCCGCTGTCTTGGGCGCATGTCCCCATTGCATTACTCTGGAGTGGAAGAGGGGAGGTGTGTACAGGCGTCCGTCTGGCACCTTGAGACCCTGTGGAATTTGGTCTTCAGCCTTGGTGATCTCTGACAAGGCGTTGAAGGTATTGGTGGAAAGGACACAGTTCAGGGGGAGTATAGTCTTCTGGTGGTCCTCAGTTTTATCCTCTACTGCAAACTGTCGTGAAAGTATGTCCGCTTTCACGTTCTTTGAGCCCAGGTGGTAGGATATGATGAAATTGAACCACGTGAAAAAGAGGGACCAGCGCGCTTGCCGTGAAGTCAGGCGACGAGCCGTCTCAATATATAACAGGTTCTTATGATCCGTAAGGATGGTGATGGGATTTACCGCGCCTTCTAATAGGTGACACCATTCCTCCAAGGCCATTTTGACTATTCCTCCATCGTAATTTCGTTCCGCTGCGGAAAATTATCTAGAAAAACATGCACAAGGGTGCAGTCTGGCCTGTTGGTTCTTCCTCTGTGATAATATAGCTCCTGTTCCTATATCAGAGGCGTCTACCTCGAGGGTGAATGGCTGTCTAGGGTCTGGATGCACCAAGACGGGTGCTGTAACGAAAGCTATTTTCATGACTTCAAAAGGACCTGATGACCTTGGGTGACCAAAGTGCTGGGTTGGCGTTCTTCTGGGTGGGAGCTGTTATAGGTGCGACTATGGAAGACATTTTTTTAATGAACCTGTGGTAATAGTTGGTATAGCCTAAAAACCTCTGTACCTCTTTCAGAGTGAGAGGACGCGGCCAATCTATGATGGCTCGTACTTTGGTAGGGTCCATAGCAAGGCCAGTGTCAGAGATAATGTATCCCAGGAACGAGGTAAATGACTGATGAAATTGGCACTTTTCTAGCTTTGCAAACAGATAATTCTACGGTAACCTCTGAATTACCTGTTTTACATGTCTTGTGTGTTCAAGAGCGTTTTTGAGAAAATGAGAATATCGTCTAGGTAGACAACCACATGTTGATCTAGGAGATCCCTGAAGATCTCGTTAACAAAATCTTGGAAGACAGCTGGTGCATTACAGAGACCGAAGGGCATCACAAGGTACTCGTAGTGCCCATTCGCGTGTTGAAGACCGTCTTCCATACACCCCCCTGACGAATCTTAACCAGGTTGTAAGCCACCTGGAGGCCACGTTTAGAGAAAATGGGGGCGCCGTGTAACCTGTTGAATAATTCCGCAATCAAGGGTAAAGGGTACCGGTTCTTAATAGTCACCTTGTTGAGGCCACGGTGATCAATGCATGGTCGTAAGGCATCCTTTTTCTTTACGAAAAAGAAAACCGCCCCTGCCTGTGATGATGACTTGTGAATGAAGCCCTTCTGTAAATTCTCCAGTATGAATTTTCTCATGGCCTTGGTCTTGGGAGGAGACAAACAGTAGGAGCAGCTTCTGGGAGGAATGGTACCTGGGAGTAGGTCGAAAAGGATAATCATAGGCGCGGTGAGGTGGCAACTCTTCTGCTTGGGTCTTGTCAAATACGTCTCAAATTGAGTTCCCCAAGCGATGGGTTGTGACTGGACACAGTTGATCTGAGGGTTGTGGAGCTGGAGCCAGGGGAGGCCCAGTATCACGTATACCGAAGGCGTGTGAATGGCGTCCAGATGTATCCATTCGGAATGGCCACCGGTCATCTTGAGATGGAGAAGAACGGTCTGCAGGGATATAAAAGCGGGCTGTAGGGGCCTACCGTTAATGGCTTCGAGGCCCACGGGCCAGTCTGTGGGTAACAGTGGGATCCGATTCCTCTCTCCAAAGTTCCCCCCAGAACCGCAATCCAAGATGGCCTGTGTGACGGTGTTACCAAAGTCTCCAGATAGTGTGACTGGAAGGAGTAATTTGAAAGGCAGTTTGGGAGAAGGAGAAGAGGTTAAAGTGCCCAGTGTAGTTCTCCCGATACTTACTGGGGTTTTTTTCTTCCTGACTTTGATGGACAAGCGAATGCCAAGTGTCCGCTGTTCCCACAGTAGAGACACAGGCCTACGCGGCGTCAGCGTTGCTTCTCTGCCGAGGATAGGCGAGTACCTCCCAACTGCATTGGCTCTTCTGCAGATGCTGATGCGGAATCCCCATACCTGTGTAATGGACAAGAGCCGGTTGTATACCTCTTTGATGTCTTCCTCTCTCCACTCTTCGCTCCTGAAGTCGCTGGTCCATGCGTATGCAGAGCGCGATGAGCTCCTCCAATCCGGTGGGACGTTCCATAAGACCACGGCCAGCGCTTCGTTATTCCACGCTGTCTCTGCTGCTACGCTGCCAAACTCGAGTGCATAACGTGCCACGGAACAATTTCCCTGTGAGATATTGAGGAAAGAAGACGCTGCAGTTACCTTCCTCCCCGGTGTGTCAAACACTCTGCGGAACTCCTCGCAGAATCGGTCCAGGTCGGAGGTCAGGTCCGGGCGTTGCTCCCATATTGGTGCAGCCCAGGCCAGTTCGTCATCGGTCAGCAACGAAACTATATAAGCAACTTTAGACCAGGGAGAGGGAAAGTCTAAGGGTAACAACTCAAACTGTATGGCGCACTGCCCTAGAAACCCACGACAGGCTGAAGGATCCCCCACGTAGCAATTAGGAGTGGGTAAGCGAGGCTCGGAGGAAACAGTCAGGACTACCGGCTGGAGGAGGTAGAGTGGGGGTAGCGGAAGTGGGAAGGAGTGTCTTTAATTTGTCGGAGATGGTGCCTAGAGCAATTCCATTCGCTGATTGTTTTGGGAGAGGCAAGTCTCTACTTGTTTGAACAAGCCGTCATGTTCGTGTAAGCGATGACCCACCTCAGCGGGGTTAAGGTTTGTTGGGCTGAGCATAATGTCACACGTGCCCACCACAAACTGGACTGGACCGCGAGGCCGAGGTGGGGATGTATGAAAACCACAGCCCTACAGCCGCGAGGGTGTGTCCGGTAAGCAGAGTCGATGTGGGTACCCGGGTCAGGGTAGGAGAGAGTGGGATCGTAGAGGTACTTAGCCGTAGACAGGATTGGAGAGGTCCAGCGAAGCCGAGGTTGAGGATAGGAGAGAGTAGAAGTCCGGTAGGTCAGCCGAGGTCCAAGGGAGCCAGAAGTCAGGAGTCCAGGTCAAGACTGGGGTTCTAGGTTCAAAGAGACAAGAGTACACAGCAATGCAGCTTGTAGCAAGCACAACAGAACACACACTATGCTCAGCAATCAGCCGAGGGCTGATTGAGACTAAATACCAGTGAGGGCCAATGGGAGGCCATCCCAATGATGAGATAAGAGGTAGTTAGACCGCTGGTAGGAGGAGGCATTGTGCAGGACAGGTGCACATGCACCAGAGAGATTGCTGAGGTTAGATGCGGGATTGCGTGTGTGTGCGCGCCCACGATGCGCGGCAGAGGCGGGAGTGCGGAGCAGCATCAGCGGAGCTCAGAAGAGGAACCGGCACCCGCGGGAGTCTGCCACGGTGGCACGTGCATCCTGTGGGTTGTGCACGCACCTTTGCTGGTCCGGAAGCAGCGGCGGTCCGGGACCAGAGTTCGTGCGCGTCCCTCACGGGAGTCAAAATCAATTTGTATACTGAATGTATGTCAAACAATTAGGTGAGATAGCATCAAAATAATACAGTGATTTGTACCTGGTGTAAATCCTGGAGAGCCCATTCTCGTAGCTCTGAAGTTGTATTACCAAATCGCACAGTTTCACATGTTTAGAAGTACCAGCGCAGCTCATCCGAAAGGTGAGTACAGCTCAACTCCGTTATAACGCAATCAAATACAATGCGGATCCGTTTATAACGCGATGTAAGCGTGGCTCCCAATTTTTGCATTTATGAATACTTTACAATACGATTATTGGTATCTTAAATACAATTGGTATTGGAATTGGTATCTTAATGCATACAATTGTGCATTAATTCTAACGCGATCCACTTATAACACGATGTGATTCTTTGGACCCCAAGCACAATGTTATAAGAGGTTTCAGCTGTATTAGTATTTTCACCCTGCAGATGGCCCAAAAGAATAATGTGGTGGGGTGGGGTCCCATTCAGAAGCATGGAAACCGACAGCTTTTATCTTTCTAGGCAGCTTACTGTCCTCATGGCTATGAGATCTGTAGCCACACTGCAGCTGCATCGGCACATGAAAATTGTGGAACCAAGTAAAATTAGTCTGGCTAGGTCTGTAACTCGCAATACGAATCTCGCCACCACTGAGGTGGGTTGAAAAAATGTGAGTTTTTAGAAGATGCTTGCATAACAGAGCTATGAGAATTCTAGTTGTCGTCCAACTCTTTTTTCACAAAACGGTCAGATTGGCAGCGCCGGAGTGAAACGGCTTCTAATCAAGCCTTTTAGACATGAATTGGACGTGCGCGAAGGGTTTACAGAATAGCAAAGCATGCCTATCCAATCAGAAAGAGCTCTTTAGAAGCAAATTGACACACTTTGGAGCTACAAGAATAAGCCCCTAAGACTCTGTTTACTGTATATAGTTAGTGGAGAAAGTTTCTATGCAACAACAAAACATTTTGACACATCATTATACACAGTGCTCGACAAATAATGATAACCAGTCGCCCGTTGCGAGTGGATTTAGGCAGCTGGCGACCCGTGCTGCAGCTCAATGAATTCCCCTGCTCGTGCCAATTTTTTTTTTTTTTTTAAATAAATAAATAATCCCCCTCCCTGATTGGGTTAAAAAAAAAGTTTAAAAAAATGGCGGCAAATCCTGCGGTCCCGGTGCGCGTGCACAGGGCAAGCAGAGTGTCCTGCCATTTGCGCTGCCTGTTCCCCCCAGCAACCCAGAATCCCCCGCATCTCTCCCCCCCCCACTCCCCACGTGGGACGGAGGGGGAAGCCCAAACCAAGCCCCGCGCGCAACCCAGCCCCCCCCTCCGCTCCCCACGTGGGACGGAGGGGGAAGCCCAAAACAAGCACGCGATCCAGCCCCTTCGCACCCTCCGCTCCCCACGTGGGACAGAGGGGGAAGCCCAAAACAAGCGCCGCGCGTGATCCAGCCCCCCCCCCACACCCTCCCCCCTCCGCTCCCCACGTGGGACGGAGGGGGAAGCCCAAAACAAGCGCCCCCGTGCGCGCCTCCTGCGCCAGTCCGCCTCCTGCCCATGATCTCCCCCTAATCACCTGCCCCCGATCCTCGCTTGCTGCCCGGGGGTGTCCGGGGAGCGTGCTGCGGCGTCGGCCGCTTCGGGGGGGGGGAAACTGCTTCTGCTTCTGCTGCTGCTGCTGCTGAGGCCCACGCTGCGCTGTGTGTCCCATGTCTTGGAGAGGCACCCCAGCCATGTGGAGGGCCCACTGCCGTGCGGAGACCCCACTGCTGCCACGTGTGACCCGGTGAGTGTGTGAGTGACATACTGAGTGTCTGTGAGTGTGTGAGTGTGCCTGTGTGTCTGTGAGTGTGCCTGTGAGTGTGTCAGTGTGCCTGTGTGTCTGTCAGTGTGCCTGTGTGTCTGTCAGTGTGCCTGTGTGTCTGTCAGTGTGCCTGTGTGTCTGTCAGTGTGCCTGTGTGTCTGTCTGTGTGCCTGTGTGTCTGTCTGTGTGCCTGTGTGTCTGTCTGTGTGCCTGTGTGTCTGTCTGTGAGTGTGCCTGTGTGTCTGTGAGTGTGCCTGTGTGTCTGTCAGTGTGCCTGTGTGTGTGTGTGTGTGTGTGTCTGTCTGTGTGCCTGTGTGTCTGTCAGTGTGCCTGTGTGTCTGTCAGTGTGCCTGTGTGTCTGTGAGTGTGCCTGTGTGTCTGTGAGTGTGCCTGTGTGTCTGTGAGTGTGCCTGTGTGTCTGTGAGTGTGCCTGTGTGTCTGTCAGTGTGCCTGTGTGTCTGTCAGTGTGCCTGTGTGTCTGTCAGTGTGCCTGTGTGTCTGTCAGTGTGCCTGTGTGTCTGTCAGTGTGCCTGTGTGTCTGTCAGTGTGCCTGTGTGTCTGTGAGTGTGCCTGTGTGTCTGTGAGTGTGCCTGTGTGTCTGTCAGTGTGCCTGTGTGTCTGTCAGTGTGCCTGTGTGTCTGTCAGTGTGCCTGTGTGTCTGTGTGTCTGTGAGTGTGCCTGTGTGTCTGTGAGTGTGCCTGTGTGTCTGTGAGTGTGCCTGTGTGTCTGTGAGTGTGCCTGTGTGTCTGTGAGTGTGCCTGTGTGTCTGTCAGTGTGCCTGTGTGTCTGTCAGTGTGCCTGTGTGCCTGTCAGTGTGCCTGTCTGTGTCTGTGTGTCTGTGTGCCTGTCTGTGTGTCTGTGTGTCTGTGTGCCTGTCTGTGTGTGTCTGTGTGTGTGTGTCTGTGAGTCTTCTGCGTGAGTGTGTCTCTGCGTGAGTGTCTGCGTGAGTGTGTCTCTGTGTGTCTGTGAGTGTCTGAGTGAGTGAGAGTGAGTGTGTGTCTGTGAGTGTCACCCTCTCCCTGTGTCGCCCTCGCCTTCTCCCTGTCGCTCTCTCCCTGTGTCGCCCTCGCCCTCTCTCTGTCTTTGTCTCTCATTCTCTCTGTGTGTGTTCTGTGTCTCTCTTTTTTTGTCTCTCATTTTTGTGTGTCTCTCATTTTTGTGTGTCTCTCATTTTTGTGTGTCTCTCATTTTTGTGTGTCTCTCATTTTTGTGTGTCTCTCTATTTTTGTGTGTCTCTCTTTTTCTGTGTGTCTCTCTTTTTCTGTGTGTGTCTCTCTTTTTCTGTGTGTGTCTCTCTTTTTCTGTGTGTGTCTCTCTTTTTCTGTGTGTGTCTCTCTTTTTCTGTGTGTGTCTCTCTTTTTCTGTGTGTGTCTCTTTTTCTGTGTGTGTCTCTCTTTTTCTGTGTGTCTCTCTTTTTCTGTGTGTGTCTCTCTTTTTCTGTGTGTGTCTCTCTTTTTCTGTGTGTCTCTCTCTGTCTCTCTCTATCTGTCTCTCTCTGTCTCTCTCTCTCTGTCTCTCTCTATCTGTCTTTCTCTATCTGTCTCTCTGGCCGAGTCCATAGAAGGACAGGCCGCGCTGAGCCGTGCGGACGCTCTGCGCTGAGCCCCTGCATACTCAATGAGGATGCCTTGAGAGGGGGCTCACGCGAGCGTCCGCAGGCGTGCTGAGGCGCTGGAGTTTTCAGCCGACAGCCAAGCTGTTTTTCAGAGCACTATCGGCTGAAAACATCCAATCAGCGCGGAGCAGCGTCAACGTCACGGCGCCTTGACGTCTCTTTATCTGTCTCTCTCTGTCTCTCTCTCTGTCTCTCTCTGTCTCTCTCTCTCCCTCTCTCTGTCTCTCTCTCTCAGACTCTCTGTCTCTCTCTCTCTCTCCCACTCTCTCTCTCTGTCTCTACCACTCTCTCTCTGTCTCTCCCACTCTCTCTCTGTCTCTCCCACTCTCTCTCTGTCTCTCCCACTCTCTCTCTGTCTCTCCCACTCTCTCTCTGTCTCTCCCACTCTCTCTCTGTCTCTCCCACTCTCTCTCTGTCTCTCCCACTCACTCTCCCACTCTCTCACTCTTCCACTCTCTCTCCCACTCTCTCGCTCTTCCACTCTCTCTCCCACTCTCTCTCTCTCCCACTCTCTCTCTCTCCCACTCTCTCTCTCCCACTCTCTCTCTCTCTCCCACTCTCTCTCTCCCACTCTCTCTCTCTCCCACTCTCTCTCTCTCCCACTCTCTCTCTCTCCCACTCTCTCTCTCTCCCACTCTCTCTCTCTCCCACTCACTCTCTCCCACACTCTCTCTCTCTCTCTCCCCCACACACTCTCGCTCTCTCTACCCCCCACACACTCTCGCTCTCTCCCCCACACACTCTCACACTCTGGATCTGGATATCTTAACTGCCCTATACTACACCGAAATAACCTATACTGCTTACTTCCAGATCTGACTCAAGCTTCACACGGAAGACATCGAACCCCCCCTAACCCAGAAGACAGGTAACGAACACCTCCCCTCCAATGTATAACATTGCGGGAATGAGGGTACCTGGACTTTGAGGGTCTGCGGATCAGGTAAGATCCCAGACGGGATTGCTGCTTTAAATATTGTGAAGCGGGGGCATCCAGACACTAGTTAAGGGGTGCAGGAAACTAGTCATTCACATCTGGCTTTTTTTTTCTAGATTCGACATTTATACACACACACACACCAAGGACTAATTGTAGTATAATGTAATACAATAAATAAACTAATATCAAAAACGAATGTTCTTACTAAGAATTTATTCAATTTATTTAATTTATGGCTTTTTTTAAATGTGTGGCTGGGGGCGGGACTAGAGGCGGGGTTGGGGGCGGGACTAGGGGCGGGACTAGGGGCGGGACTAGGTGGCGAGTAGATTTTTTGGTTCGGCGAGTAGATTTTTGGGTGATTTGTCAAGCACTGATTATACACATTAACAACATTTATTTTAACAGTGTGGCTATTATAAAATATAATACACTAACAATTTATATTTTTACTGCTAAAATAAAAATATACAATTCATTTTTAATTTAAATTGTATCAATTAGGTATGCAACACGAATGCAATGTTGTCTAACGTAATTTCCACAACAAACTATTGTATTATACTGTATGTAAAAAGTCACATAATTACCTTAATCATATCTGAATGTAGCCCATGGACCCCGGGGCAATAGCAGATCAGCCCCCCTATACTGTACTAGGGCCTGGCTACATGTCTGAGTGTGGTGCATACCTGCTGGCAACAGGAGGGCCTGAGTCTCCCGCGATGGTATGGGGGATGACAGGATCAGGTTTCTGGGGTGAATGCCTTCGTTTCATCTAGTGGTGCAGCACCTCCATCTCTGGTAAGCCCCAGGAACACGGGGTGGAATCCTTCCAGAGAGTCCCCCACTCGGGGACGAGAGATTCCAGTCTCACACAATATCGCTTTCTTAAAAGCAGCAGGTCTTTATTCACCAGCAGCAGTAGCAGCAATAACAGCAGTACGTTCAGGCCAGTACAGGTTGTCAGTTCCTCCAGACCTCTCTCCCTCAGGATGGTCTCTTTCCCTGCCACCACCCCATGCCCAGGGCACCCAGGGTGGGGCTAGCTCTTCCCTCACCCCCTAGGCAGGGTGAGAGGAATTGGTTCACCTCCCTAACTATACTTCCATAAGCTCTACTCATAGGCTGCTGGCTTCTCCTTCTCCAACTGTGCTATCCAGTTGTCACTCTCCAACTGTGCACCTCTAAACTCACACTTGGACTAGACTAGACTAACTCAGGACTGACACTAAGTAGGAAGTGCCCTGCTCTTTATGATTTCAGCAGTCCCCTCCCCTGTGTCTCTTGCCTTGACACAGGGTCAGGTGGCCTACCTCCACCACTCAGGGCAGGGCTTGAAGTGGGGGAAACCCATGATAATTTCTGGCAGTCTGCCCTTACCAGGGCTTATACCAGAAGGAGGAAAGACATATAGCCCAATTTCTTACCAGGGCTACATGAACATAGCACGCAAATGTTACTAATATGTGTACTTCATTTTAGCACTACAATTTTGACACCATTTTTTTTATTATTATTCTGTAGTACATAGGTCGAATGTAAAAATCAAAGGTTTTCCTGTTCCTTTTTTTTTTTTTTCAATGGAGTGCTTAAATTCGTAACAACCAAATAAATGTGATATGTTTCCAATTCCATTGATGGTAAAGAAATACAACAGTAAGTTTGTTGTCTGTTCTTACACGTAGTGTACAGTAGCATAGAATTTAAAACAATAATCTTGAAAAACTTAGCAGAACATATACATTTGTAATAAGGATAATATCCCTTAGGGTTTTGGTAAATGAACAAAATGGTCTGAACTTATTTTTAATGAATGTGAATCATATAACAGAGAAATCCAATGGTAGTCTGACCAGGGAGGCAGCATTGAAATGAGAAAAAGAACATCAACAATAGAAGACAGGAAACAGGACACAGATGACAAACTGATTTAGAGATTTTAAATAACTGCTAGTTGTTTTTATACTAAAACTGTCTTGAGGAGGAAAAATGATTAAGTAAGAAACAATGACAGATAAAAAAAGTAATCTCAACAGGAACAGCAGCATCCACCAAAGGCAGACAGTGCCTTTGGGTTACCTGATGACTTGTTTCCAACAACAGAGTTGTTAAAAAAAAAATACAAGCCTTATTTAATAACAGTGTCTACATCTTCTGTATTGTGTATAATCCAGTGGGACACTTCTATATATGCAGTACAAAAATCAGAAGAAAAGGGACATGAATTCATATCCCAGCATTTTAATACCAGAAAACAGGAGAGACCTTGGTTTATTATTTGTGGTTCATAGTTTGTTTCTGTAAATACATTGACAAATCTAAAAAAAAAAAAAGTACATTTAAAATTGTGTTTGAGCCCTGAATACAATTTTTAAAGTTGGTAAAAATGAAGGATTTAAAAATTTTGGTTGCATTATGTAAGGAGATTTAATTAATGACTATTTCCAGAACCCAAAATTTTCGATTTGTAATTGCCTGCAAGAGCTTATTCCTGTATATTATTCAGCACTTCAATTTATTCAATACACCATCAAGACTAAAACAGATCATCATGTTCATAACATGCGCTTAGACCTCTTTATCTGTGCAAGAGAAATGATAATGCATTTTGACCCAGATGCACAGATCTACATTATTGACTTAATGAGGATGTAACTTAAGTTAACACTTCGTTAAGTGCTAAGTGGTATCTTCAAATTTCATTAACATAGTTTAAAGTTCTTTTTCAGCCATAATGGGCCTTCTGTTAACTATAATAAAAGTTATTACTAATGAGATGCAAAAGAAATGTTTCATCATCATCATTATCATCATCCAAGAAAATACAGGCATCCACTTAAGGGGACATAACAATACTTTACAGTCAGTTTGAGAACTAAAATTAAATACAGTTATTTCTGTTACATAGGAGACAGACAATAAAAGTCAGATTTAAAATAATAAATTGTTGCATTTGTAACGGGTTTCCCCCCCCCCAAATCTCACATTGGCCCGGGTACTCTAATAACCAACCCCATTACGTGTTTGTGTCTGGTGGTGCACCTGTAGGCAACAGAACTCCTGAGTCTCCCGCTTGATGGTATTAGGGGATGTCATCAGAACAGGTAGCTGAGGTAGTGGGTGCGAGTTCAACTTACATCATGTGCAGTGCCTCCACCTCATCAGGGTCTATGCTTCCGCAGGGAGATGGTCCTGGTGAGGAACTCCTTCTGGGTGGTGCCATCCACTGCTGAGTAATTTCACACTCACACAGTGGGGGTATCGTTAACAAGGTCATCTTTATTGTAGACGGTGATGTAGCAGACTGCCCTATGCAGCTGCCGGCTCTAGCCGCACATCTCTCCGTGTTGTCCCTTCGCCAGGTACGCCCTCCCAAATTGAAGTGGGATTCCCTCCTCTCCTAGGGAGATCCTCTCTGCGCCAGGTCCCTGGACACAGAGTGGATTCGACAGGCTGATTGGTCAACCTGGACCGCTAGTTACGTCACTAGGGTCACCAAGTGTTCCTACAATCCCTTATGCAGGAAAATACAACTTCCCAACAGCTTTCCACAGCTGCTAGAACACACTGTAACTAACTGTGTTGTGCCTTATATACTTCAGGAGGCAGGCGCATCCCTGTTGTCACTATCCAGGGACTGAGAGCATACAGCCACTCCCCTTCATACATAGGGCACCTCACCATGGTGTGAGGGAAAACCTCCATAACTACTGCTGGCATACCCGTACTTATCAGGACTTACTGCCAACAGAGAGGAAAGTTATATACCATTATTATGCATGGCTATATACTCCCCCTGGTGAATCCCCACCATCCCGGCTGGGGCCTAAATTTGGTGTACCTTGCTCCAGGAAACACTGAAAAAGACCACACAAACTTAGCGTTTAAACATTATCACCTTCACATAATAATGACAGAACATACGCTCACTGACCAGCAGAGAGCGTCAAAGAAAAAGGCAGACCACTTGTTAACGGACCTAATAGTAGTGTCGAGGGTCTGGTTTCTTCACCTCCCGCCCCGCTGCATCATTGACAGTTACACTAAACTCTCGGGGCAATCCTCGCTCATTGCAATACACCACCTTGTGCATATACACGCTGCGCCCTATTTTCCAGACCCGCATCAGCTGGTAGACCCTCTGCTCAGCCTGGACTCGATTAATGGCTCCTCCCTTATTAACGATATAGTATTCGATATCATTACGAAGCCACCTTTCTCTATTGTCTTCTATTTCCCTCATCAGAGGTTCAGGGACATATGGGTATTCCAGCCCGTGTGACCTTTTATATTTAGCTGCAATAGCCCGTTCAGCTCGGCAGGCCCGGGTCAACTTAGTTTGCCCAGCCCTTCCCGGCAACACCCATGACAGGGGCTCATCTGACTCCACCGGATCATCTAACCCTTCAGATCCCTTTGGGGTAATAAGACCTACTTGTATTCGGTCCCACCGTACTCGTAGCTCCTTGAGATAGGCCTCATCATCAAAATCCCCAGGAGCCCACCAATGGTCAACCACCCCATCCCTTTCTAGAATGAAACGGGTGCAGTCTATCCAGGCAACATATCCCTCATATAATGGTGCCCACCACCTAGTTTCCCGTACCTCCTCTGAGTTGGGTTCTAGGGGCTCTTCCTCCTCAGGCCCACCCGATGATACCCCTGAAGTACCCTCAGATGGCGCAAACCTTTCCTTGCGCTGTGACCAGTGTCCACCCGTAATACTCAGTATACTAGGGCTATCACTGTGTATCGACCCTCGTCAGGAAATCCTCCCTCCACCCTCCGATCCATCGTCCGAAGTTCCCCAGTCCAGGCTTCCAGTCCGTTCTGTGGTAGGACCCCGGGAATCCCCTGACATACCCAGACTAGAGGTAGACCCGAAGGAACAGGTGACAGGGACAGGGGTTTGAACTAGGGCCTTGGGACTAACTTTGGGGATGGACGGGGTTGGGGGATGGGGCCGAACGGTAGGTACCGGCAGGGTCACGGCCTGCTCCTCCACAACACCTGACTCACGTTCGCCACAAAGTTCGTTCTGTCCTTCGGTAGTGGATCCTCTCGTTCTCCGATTCGAGCGCCCACTCCGTCGGTCCGTAGGGGATCGACTCCCACTGCTCGACCGTAGAGGCGCGATCACCTCCCACTCAGGTCGTCCGGAACTGCCTCTGGATCCGCACGTGCTGCGACGCCATCTTGGGTTGGGTCCCCAAGCGAGACCTCTTCCTCCACGAGGATATCAGGCAACGCCCTTCTGCTGCGCGGTCCAGCCTGACCCTGGATCCACTCTTCGCTGACCTCCACCCCCGGGATCTGCGGTGAGCATGGAGTTAACCTACTGCTCCGCTGGGTCGGGGTGGATCGACCTCCTTCCGACCCGCTAGTCACCACGGCAGTGGGACTCCGGCTATCGGGTTGTCGTGGCACTGGAGACACTCGACTCCGTGTCTCCACACCACGAGGGATAGCATCTCGCCACGGAATACCAGTAGTATGTACTCCGCTAACAAGTCCTGTGCCTCTGCCAGTCTGGCACACTCCTCATCCGAGGACTCTAATTTACAGTTCGGTCGGGGTATTCCAGTAGGGGACCGTCTATGGGCTCCTTTCTGGTCACCTCTCCGATGGCTGGTTTTCTCCGCCTTGAGAAGTCGGCTTGACTCCGGCTCCGCGGGACCTGCACTCACACTCCACAGTGCACCCGGAAGCTCCGCTGCCGACGTCGGGGTAGGATTTCTCATCCCCCCGGCTTGTACCGGCACAAAGGTGGTCATAGGCCACATATATTTCAGTCCACAATGAGGGCATCGAGCCTCACTGCCCACAGCTCCGCCAGGCAGTCTGCACTGCAGGCAGAGACAGACCACTGTCTCCACACCCTCTACGCGTATAATCAGGAAGCCTCCTGGGACCGAGCAGGGGTGGGTTGATATCAAGGGACTCTGTTCCACTTTCTCCGCTTGCTCAGCCATGGTAACCAATGGAAGCACTCGTCCTAGCGGTCTGTATTGATCAATGGCTCTTCAACTGAAGTGCAGAGGATGGTTGAGCAATCCTTCCCCCCACTTCCTCTATCGACATCCGGTGGAACTGCAGACCACTCCCCCTGGTTGAAACTAGGGGGATGTCTCGCCGCTTTGTAGGCTGACCCAGCACAGGGGCAGAGTGAGTCATAGTCCAGGAGGGCGCGGATCCAGCTTTCGAGCCAAACTCCCCAACTGGGTGGAGTTTCCTCGTTGCCGCCAATCCTGGCCAACAATTTGCAAACTGCAGAGTTGCAAGACCTTCTGCAGCTGGCCCACGCGGTGTCCCGGGAATGCGGGAACCGCCATTTTGGTAGCGTCTGGCTGTTTGTTTATTGGTGTGTAACAAAGTCCATTTCGTTCCTCCCATCTCGCAAGGCTGTCATCCTCACTATTCTCAGGGGTATCATCCCGAGAACATAGGCATGACAAACACGGCGCAGCCACGGCTTTCACACCATTCTATAACAAACACACAAGAGTCTCTCCTGTAGCTTGTTCTCCTTCCTCGTCCCGGCATACTGGACCTTCTGCTCTTTGCAGATCCTCCATTCTGACGGTCGCTTCTTGCTCACGGTATACTGGATTATTGTACATGGAGCTCCGCTCTGCGGGGCAGCTACCACATCCGTACAATAAACATGCCTTGTGCACCACCTCGTGTACCTAACATAGGTCTAACTCGTGTTTGCACTACCTCAGGCTAGGCTCACTCTCTCAGTGTCTACTGTATCTCCTTCCTCCCAGTCTGTGCTCCCTTCAGTAAGTGATCTGGAATGGCTAGAGTACTCTGGGGCTCCCATGCAGTACTTGGGCATCTACCGCTCTTGGTCAGCCTAGTGCAGACCCTCTCTAGGACTCCTGACCTAGTTAACAGGCTCTCCATTCTGGCATCCTACCCCTAGCGCGACCTCAAGGTGACTCGGACAGCTATAGCCCCTCTCCAGATCCACTAACTCCTCTCAGGTTCCCAGGGTATCCCTGCGGTTCCATCCCAACACAGCACAAAGTGGCAGCATACACTTTCCCTGTTTCCTAGCGTGTGCCTAGCAAAAGCCTGTCCTGTTGACAGATATATATCTCAGCAGCGCCTCCAATTGTAACGGGTTTCCCCCCCCCCCAAATCTCACATTGGCCCGGGTACTCTAATAACCAACCCCCATTACGTGTTTGTGTCTGGTGGTGCACCTGTAGGCAACAGAACTCCTGAGTCTCCCGCTTGATGGTATTAGGGGATGTCATCAGAACAGGTAGCTGAGGTAGTGGGTGCGAGTTCAACTTACATCATGTGCAGCGCCTCCACCTCATCAGGGTCTATGCTTCCGCAGGGAGATGGTCCTGGTGAGGAACTCCTTCTGGGTGGTGCCATCCACTGCTGAGTAATTTCACACTCACACAGTGGGGGTATCGTTAACAAGGTCATCTTTATTGTAGACGGTGATGTAGCAGACTGCCCTATGCAGCTGCCGGCTCTAGCCGCACATCTCTCCGTGTTGTCCCTTCGCCAGGTACGCCCTCCCAAATTGAAGTGGGATTCCCTCCTCTCCTAGGGAGATCCTCTCTGCGCCAGGTCCCTGGACACAGAGTGGATTCGACAGGCTGATTGGTCAACCTGGACCGCTAGTTACGTCACTAGGTTCACAAAGTGTTCCTACAATCCCTTATGCAGGAAAATACAACTTCCCAACAGCTTTCCACAGCTGCTAGATCACACTGTAACTAACTGTGTTGTGTCTTATATACTTCAGGAGGAGGCGCATCCCTGATGTCACTATCCAGGGACTCAGAGCATACAGCCACTCCCCTTCATACATAGGGCACCTCACCATGGTGTGAGGGAAAACCTCCATAACTACTGCTGGCATACCCGTACTTATCAGGACTTACTGCCAACAGAGAGGAAAGTTATATACCATTATTATGCATGGCTATACATTGAATGAACAATACTTATACACATTCAGTTTACAGATAATTTATGGACAGTCAGAGATATGATTATGAGCATAGGTAACATTTACAGACAGGATTAAAATGGTGTTAAAATAAGTAGGATAGACTTTCAATGTATTAGAAGAGGCCCTGCCTCAAGAAGCTTACAATCTACTGGAAAGATACGTTGACATTGGGTACAGGGAATGAGAGGTTGTTGAGTTTCAGAGACAATAAAGCCTCTTTACATTACATTACAAAACAGCAGTAAATGGCAGCAAACGACGATACCAATTGGCTGCCTTCCAGCAGCCACCACAGACTCACACCTTTGAGGCGACTTAGGTGTTATGTCCCAGAGATTATTTGTGAAAATGAAAAAATGCAGCATGGCAACAAACAGTGCCTCAATCAGACATGCAGAGGGGAGGGGCTGATGAATTCCAAGGGGTCTGAAGGGGCTTTAGTCCTCATGCTGTTAACCACTTCCACACTGGCTTTATGGACAGGGTCAGTAAAGGCATATTGGGGATCCTCTCTTTTTAGAGAGATGCCTTTGGGGCGACTCATGTGTTATGTCACAGAGATACTTTGTGAAAATCCCTCTAACAACACCTATCCACAGAGCACTGTTATAGTTAATGCAGTGCTAAAGCCCCGCATAACAATGCTTTATTTAAGTAGGGCGTAAAGGTGGTGTTATCTACCTGAAGACCCTGAAATATCCGTTTTTGAAGAGAAAAAGGAAGAAATTCCTTTTAGCATATTTCCAATTTCTTGTGCACAGATGTCACTTCACGTGTTATCTAAAGTTGTGTTTCCAGGGAGATATATAGCACTCTGGTAAAATAGGTTATTTGAAAATAACGCAAGGCAGTGGTAACTTAACATACTGTAAAGTCTATGCTATTTAGACCACTAATGGCTATTGTTTATACATACCATCGGTTAATGATGTTAATGACAGTATGTTATGAGCCTTGAGTTACAAACATTTGTGAATCTGTCCCTTTGTCGTAATTAGAAAGAAAAGTGCAACAACTGGCATTGCAGACTGTCAAACATCCATCTTATATCTTCTTAACTCCTACTAGTGCTCCACAAAAAAGTATGTCCCTTTGAACCTAAGTACAATAAGAAGATGTGTAATAAAGTTTGCATGCGCAATTTGGAGAGGTTTACATTGTTTTTGCAAGATATAAATCCATTGGGAATGAAATGGCTGTGTAAACAATAACTATTAAAATAAGGCTGGTTATTTTACATATTAATATATAATACATTTCAGTAACTTTATTTTTAGTTATGTATTTTGTTTTTGTCATTCAAATGTTTTGCTACACTTGTTCTTGTACTTGTTAAGTACATTCTTGTCAATTTAGAAATTACTGACACTATGGGTAGCACTACTGTATGCACAATTAATTCAGCAGACTCAGTCACTTAGTTGTTCCAGCGCAACACTGCCCTGATTCTGTGAATGTACAACGCTGTACAACGCTGGATGTTGTGACAGAAACCAGGGGATGGTAATAAATTCCATATATAGGGCTCCCAGGATACTGAACAGTTTCTATCCTATTTGGCCTGGGAGTGCAGCCTTATAATACATGCACTCCATCCCACAGTTTTGCAAGCGCTGGAACTGAGGGATGAGAGATCCAGACCAGAGTTTGTCTGCTGCCTGATTTTCTGTCACCTGTCATGCTAATTAGAAATCAGGTATGTAAGACTGATTTCCTGTTTGCTCTCCCCTCTCCCCAAGAGCCTGGAGGCTGGAAGGCTGCTGAACTACAGTGGGGAGAAGCCTCTTCCCCAAACAGGTTCAATCATTCTGTTCATTTATCTAAGACTGCAAAAGTACCTTGTTTTGTTGTTGGAAGTGGAAAAGCCACTTCCACCCTGAGTTAGGGAAATCTAAGTTCAGTTATCGCTCAGGTGAGCAGCTTTTGTTTTTGATGTGTTTCTGTTGTATGCACTGTGGCAGTCTCAGTGCCTGGGACTGAATAAACCAGGCATAGCCTGTTTAAAGCAACAGTACGTGACGCCTCATCATTTAACCTACCCTAAAAGACCGTGTTCTAACAGTCCCGGACAAACGGCGGAGCCCCGGAGTAAGCTGTTTGTCACATATGGTGGAGAAAGCGGGCAGAACACTAAAAGGTCTGCGGGTTAAAGAACTTTAACAAGAAGAAAAAAAAAGTTTTTTTTTCTCTCTCCAAACAAGATGGAAGACGTGGTGAGTGCGCTGGTACGCAATGTCGCTGTCCAGAAAGACGCGAATGAAGCCCAGCAAAAGATTAATGCAGCCCTGCAACAGGCGAATGAAACCCAGCAATGGCTGTTAATAAACCAGCAAGAGACGAAAGCAAACCAGCAAGAGACAAACCGCTTGCTGAGAGAGGAGCAACAACGGTTCGCTCAGGGCTTACAGCAGGAACTCGAGATCCTGAGGGGGACTATCAGTAACCTTCCACTGGCAGCGGCAGCCCCAGTTCCGAAAATGACCAGGGCAAGCCACTACCTTCAGAAGATGGGACCCTCGGATGATGTGGAAGCCTATATTCTCACGTTTGAACGCACGGCACAGAGAGAGGGATGGCCAGAAGCTGAGTGGGCTGGTCTAATCGCACCCTTCCTAAGCGGCGAACCCCAGAAGGCTTACTTTGATCTGGAGCCAGCCGAAGCTAACGTCTATGCAAAATTGAAGTTCGAGATCCTCGCCCGCCTCGGCGTAACCACGGCTGTTCGTGCCCAAAGGTTTCATGCATGGTCCTTCACAATGGATAAAGCCACTCGAAGCCAGATGTATGACCTCATCCACCTCGCCCGGAAGTGGCTACAACCCGAGATCAACTCAGCAAGCCACATCGTGGAACGGTTGGTCAAGGACCAGTTCTTGAGGAAACTTCCCTCTGCCTTACGCCGTTGGGTCAGTCGGAGTGACCCCCACAATGCGGATGAGCTTGTGGCCCTCGTAGAAAGGTACAATGCAGCAGAAGAGCACCCGCTGCCTAGGGGTCACACTCGACTCCTCTCTCACATTCGCCCCTCACATTCAAAACATTTCTAAAACTTGTCGCTTTTTCCTCCGCAATATAACTAAGATACGCCCTTTCCTCTGTTGTTCGACTGCTAAAACTCTGACTCAGGCCCTCATTCTCTCCCGTCTTTATTACTGTAACCTCCTGCTGTCTGGCCTTCCTGCCTCTCACCTGTCTCCCCTACAATCTATACTAAATGCTGCTGCCAGAATCACTCTACTCTTTCCTAGATCTGTCTCAGCATCTCCCCTCCTGAAATCCCTCTCCTGGCTTCCGATCAAATACCGCATCTCACACTCCATTCTTCTCCTCACTTTTAAAGCTTTACATTCTTCTGCCCCTCCTTACATCTCATCCCTAATTTCTCGCTATGCACCATCCAGACTCTTGCGTTCTTCTCAAGGATGTCTTCTTTCTACCCCCTTTTTATCTAAAGCCCTCTCCCACCTTAAACCTTTTTCACTGACTGCCCCACACCTCTGGAATGCCCTTGCCCTCAGTACCCGACTAGCACCCTCTCTATCCACCTTTAAGACCCACCTTAAGACACACTTGCTTAAAGAAGCATATGAATAGCACTGTGGATATTCTGAACACAGGATACATAAAGATTGGCCCCCTGCAGACGTACTTACCAGAACTCCCTCCTACTGTCTCTGTACGTTCTACCTACCTACCAATTAGACTGTAAGCTCCTCGGGGCAGGGACTCCTCTTCCGAAATTTTACTTTTATGTCTAAAGCACTTATTCCCATGATCTGTTATTTATATTATCTGTTATTTATTTGATTACCACATGTATTACTACTGTGAAGAGCTATGTACACTAATGGCGCTATATAAATAAAGACATACAATACAATACAATGCAACCCACAGTCGTGGAGCAACCCCACTACCCGAGGTTCCAGGACTCTTCCAGAGACGGTAAAAGAGTACCGGGGTTAAGGGGCGCTGAAGAGCGGCGACCACCTTCACGCAGCACCAGCAACAGTGGCTCGCACACTAAGGGCATTAGCCAACATGGAGAGCCGGGAAAAGGCTCTAAGTGGGACACAGACTATGTACCTAAATGTGTAAATTGTCATGAGAGGGGCCATACAGCAAAAATCTGCCCACTAAATGATGAACCCATGCAATGCAACAGCGTGGAACCTTATTCGCTGTGGTCCCAATGTATGGGCCCTAGCCCAGAGGACCCCTTGAATAACCATCTGTGGGCATTTGTAAAGGTTAATGGTAAGATGGTTCGGGCACTTCTTGGCTCTGGGAGCATGGTCACACTAGTGTCTGAATACCTGTTGCCCATTAAGAAGAAACAGGTAAACAGTTCACAAAGAGTGGCAATTTGTTGTATACATGGGGATAATCATGAATATTCCACTGTTGATGTTTTTTTTGAAACAGAGTTTGGTTCTTTAGATTTCAAGGTGGGTATTGTACCCAAACTGGCACATGATGTGTTGATAGGGACCGACTTTCCCCATTTTCTAAAAATGTGGTCCCCTGCTCAGAATAGCGCCCAGAGTTCAATAGCGGACCATAACGAAGTATTAGAAGAAACAAATCCTTTCCCTTTTTCAGAAATGGATGTTGACGAGGGCCCAAATAAGAAGGGGGAAAAGGAGGAGTGCTGTAAAATTCCCTTCCCCATCACTACTTTGGTAGGGAATACCTCAAATCAAGATGTTGATCAGACACTTACCACCCCAGAACCGGATAAGACCCTCGCTGACCTAGAGGTCAGTCCTGGGAGTTTTAAGAAGGCCCAGTGGGAGGACCCCACATTAGCTGTAGCAAGGGGAAATATACGGGACCAGAATTGTACTCCTGGCCAACCAGATAGGTCACTTGCTTACCCCTACTTCGAGGTAGAGAACGACCTAGTATATCGGGTTGATAAAAGGAAATCAGTTACAACTAAACAATTGTTGGTACCACGGACATTCCGTAACGTAGTATTACACCTCGCACATAGTCATCCATTGGGGGGACACCTAGGGGTGGAAAAGACAAAAGAAAAGGTTCTCCGAAGCTTCTATTGGCCTAGGGTTCTGGCAGAAATTACGAATTATTGCTCCTCAAGCCCAGAATGTCAGATCACCGCCCTGTTCAAAGCGTACAGTAGCCCATTGGTACCCCTTCCCATAATAGAGGTACCATTTGACCGGATTGCTATGGATCTAGTAGGACCCCTAATAAAGTCTGCTAGGGGACATCAGCATATATTGGTAATATTAGATTATGCCACCCGATATCCGGAGGCAGTTCCCATATGTAGCACCTCTGCTAAAAACATAGCAAAAGAGTTAGTAGTTCTGTTTTCCCGGGTCGGAATTCCTAAAGAGATTTTATCTGACCAGGGAACACCATTAATGTCCCAAGTAACAAAAGAGCTATGTAAACTCCTAAAAATCAAGCATCTCAGAACCTCAGTCTATCATCCACAAACAGATGGTTTAGTGGAAAGGTTCAATAAAACCTTAACGAGCATGTTACGGCGGGCGGTCGATAAAGATGGGAAAAACTGGGATTGTTTGTTACCGTACCTGTTATTTGCCATTAGGAAAGTTCCCCAATCATCCACAGGTTTCTCCCCGTTTGAACTATTGTATGGCCGACACCCAAGGGGCTTACTGGATATAGCCAAAGAGACTTGGGAACACGAGGTTACCCCTTACAGAAGTGTAATAGAGCATGTTGCCCAGATGCAGGACCGCATTGCTGCAGTCCTACCCATAGTGAGGGAACACATGGAGAAAGCTCAAGAAGCACAGAGGAATACGTATAATAAGGGTGCTAGGGTCAGAATTTTTTTCCAGGTGATAGGGTACTAGTTCTGGTTCCCACCGTGGAGAGTAAATTCCTTGCTAAATGGCATGGGCCATATGAGTCTTGGAAAGAGTGAGAGAAGTAAATTATAAGGTAAGACAGCCAGGTAGGAGGAAACCTGAGCAAATTTACCATATAAACCTACTCAAGCCCTGGAAAGATAGAGAAGTCTTGTTAACCCTAGTACCCCCAGGTCCATCAGAGAATCAAGAAACTGACCCAGAGGTTAGCATAGCTGAAACCCTGTCCGTTCATCAGAAACGAGAGGTTCAGAATTTAGTGAGAAGAAACAAAGAAATCTTCTCTACACAGCCAGGTAGAACTACACTGGCGACACAGTTTATTGCACTGCGGCCAGATCCGCAAGCCGGGAGATTTCCCGGCTTGCTAGTGGCCGCCCCTCGGCGTGCCGCGCGCGGTCACGCGTCATCGGGAGCGTGCGCCCCCTGCACACGCGTCCAGGGCTCCCCGAGGGAGCCCTGGTGTCCCGCGATGTGGGGGACGGCGACAGGGGGTTCCAGGGGACCCGGCGGACCCGATGATGTGGTAATCCATAGTGAAGATTGGCAATCCCACCTTCCAAATGTCCAAGCTGTGCTCGACGCAGTTCGGTCTGCTGGACTAACTGCTAACCCCGCTAAATGCACTATTGGTCTGGAGGAGGCCAAGTATCTGGGGTATTCTATTGGCAGAGGTTTACTCAAACCCCAAACACTCAAAGTGGAGGCGATACAAAATTGGCCAAGGCCAGTTACAAAAAAACAAGTAAGGACCTTTTTGGGGTTAATTGGGTACTATAGAAGGTTTATTCCCAATTTTGCAACTAAGGCAACCCCACTAACCGACCTCACAAAAGCAAGAGGACCGCTAATGGTAAAGTGGTCCCCCGAAACCGAACAGGCCTTTAGAAGCCTGAAAGAAGCTCTCTGTGCCCAACCATTGTTGGTCACACCTGACTTCTCCAAAGTTCATAGTCCAAACCGACGCATCTGAGGTAGGGCTGGGGGCGGTACTCTCCCAGGAGTCTCAAGGTGAGGAGCACCCCATCCTTTATTTAAGTAGGAAACTAAATCCCCAGGAGAAAAATTACTCCATAGTAGAGAAAGAGTGTCTCGCAATAAAGTGGGCTGTAGAGACGCTCAAATACTACCTGTTGGGGAGAAAATTCCGGTTGGTCACAGATCATGCACCCCTTACCTGGATGTGTCAAAACAGGGAAAAGAATGCTAGAGTGACCAGGTGATTCCTAAGCTTACAACCCTTTAAATTTTCTGTGGAACACAGATCAGGGCACAAACATGGCAATGCTGACGGGTTGTCAAGGATGCACTCCCTAATATCCATGGTCGCTCATCCCTCGAGGTCTGAGCTCGGGGGGAGGATATGTGACAGAAACCAGGGGATGGTAATAAATTCCATATATAGGGCTCCCAGGATACTGAACAGTTTCTATCCTGTTTGGCCTGGGAGTGCAGCATTATAATACATGCACTCCATCCCACAGTTTGGCAAGCGCTGGAACTGAGGGATGAGAGATCCAGACCAGAGTTTGTCTGCTGCCTGATTTTCTGTCACCTGTCATGCTAATTAGAAATCAGGTATGTCAGACTGATTTCCTGTTTGCTCTCCCCTCTCCCCAAGAGCCTGGAGGCTGGAAGGCTGCTGAACTACAGTGGGGAGAAGCCTCTTCACCAAACAGGTTCAATCATTCTGTTCATTTGATAAGACTGCAAAAGTACCTTGTTTTGTTGTTGGAAGTGGAAAAGCCACTTCCACCCTGAGTTTGGGAAATCTAAGTTAAGTTATCGCTCAGGTGAGCAGCTTTTGTTTTTGATGTGTTTCTGTTGTATGCACTGTGGCAGTCTCAGTGCCTGAATAAACCAGGCGTAGCCTGTTTAAAGGAACAGTACGTGACACCTCATCATTTAACCTACCCTAAAAGACCATGTTCTAACAGTCCCGGACAAACGGCGGAGCCCCGGAGTAAGCTGTTTGTCACAATGTACAACGGGTACCGTTGATCATCTTGAAGAATTTATGACACATTTTAATCTCAACAACATGAACCTTAAATTCACCTACAAATTTGATTGCTCCAGTATAGATTTTTTAGATCTAGTTCTTTATGTGGATAAAAATAGAGTTTTGAGTAAAACCTTTTTCAAACAGGTGGACTGTAATAATTATATTTAAAAAAAAACAGTTGCAACCATTCACAGTGGACCTCCAATATTCCCTATAGACAGTTTAGAAGGGTCCATAAGAACTGTTCTGATCTGGAAGTCTTTGAATTACAATCAGCTATACTTGAGCAAAGATTTGTAGAGAGAGATTACCCACCCCTAGAAATAATGAAAGCAAAAAGGCGAGCTAAGGAAACCGACAGAAGTCTCCTCATGGAGTCAAATTTACCTAGGGAAGTTAAACCTAATTTTATTCCATTCACTACGCAATTCAACAGTGAACATTTTAAAATTAATAAGATTGTAAACAAACATTGGCATATTTTTAAAAATGATCAAATTTTAAAGGATTTCTTACCAGATCGTGCACAGGTTGTGTATACTAAAGCACGTAATATCAAAGATAGAATTGCTCCTAGTTTACTGAGACCTACCATTGCTGACAATACCTGGCTAGGAAACAAACCTAAAGGTTTCTATAAATGCCCAAGTTGCAAGCCTGCAAATATGGGAAGGCTAATACTGATTGTTTTGTTTCTAATGTGACCAAGGAAGTCTTCAGGATTAAACATTTCATTAACTGAAGAAGCTCTTCGGTTATTTATTTACTCTAATGTCCATGCGGACTTGAATATGTAGGCCGTACAATAAGACCTCTCCGCGTGAGAATCTTGGAGCACATTAGAAACATTACGATTGGATTGGATAGTCATAGCGTATCATTACATTTTAAAAAATCCATGACTCCAATCCTGAAGGTCTCAGTTACCTGTACATTGGCATTGATCAGGTTACCATGCACTGGAGGGGGGGCAATCGTATCCAGGAGGTCTCCCAGAGAGAGACCTTCTGGATACACAAATTGAAAACACTCCAGCCATGGGGTCTCAATATTGATATTGATTTGATTTCCTTTCTTAAGTAATTTTATTGTTAATGTGCCCTTCATTATTTTCTTTTATTATCTAATAGTTTTATTATTTAATAGTCTCATTATTATTATTATATTTTTTTTTATCTTTTCTTTCTGGGGTATTTATTGGTATATATATTTTAATATGTTTCAAAATATATGTTTACCATGTGTATATAATTGTCTTTCGTTAGGTTTGTTCACTAACAGATGTTTGTCTCCCCCTAGATCCTCATCCATTTTAATTCATCTATACATTTTTCATTATGTTCATAGTGTCTATTATTACCATCATTTGTATGTATTGTCTGGTCTGTAGCAGTAGTGCTGTTTTTTGTTTGTGTATGTGCTTGTCAATAACTCCTAGTACCTCCCCCTTGCGTCGTGACATCGTTCGGCTCAGGGACTATTTAACTAGGACTGACCACCACATATCCATACACCCCTGAAGAAGTCCGGTTGTACCCGGAGGAAACGCGTATGGTTCCTGTTACACCCCGTGGATACTGCCTGCCTGGAGATCCTGCAAAGTCGCTGCCAATCCTTTGCCTGGTATTGCATTTCTCGCCCGGTCTGCTCACATATTCTCCGCCACTGCCACCATTGTCGAGCTTCCACTACTCGTAGCCGCAGACACTGATAGGCGGAGAAACGCCTGTGACGTCAGACGCCATCCCTGAATGCGGAAGTGAGAGCCAGGGAAGGCACGCCATCCTATCTACCACACAGCACATCGGCACCTTAGACCAGGACCCAGAGTGGTCTATTAAACTGTATTACGCTATAATCTCTTTCTCTTTTATGATCTGAGATTTCCAGCATCATCCATCCCTTTGATTCCTGCCTTACCATCCATTACACCTCAGAGGAGTTCTTGTGCTTTCTGTGTTCCCCCAATGCTATCCTGAGGAATTGTGTAATCCCTCTCAACAGCAGCATCTCCTCATGGAGATATCCATTTACTTAATTTTTCACTAATCACATTGTCACTGTATATTTGGGTTTGCGCTTCTAAACTTCCTTTACTGAATCAATGTAGGCTTTTTTGGCGATAAGCTGGGGATAAGGGGCTTATCTCTGCTTGAAACATGAGGCCCTATATTTTCTTACTCAAGGAGTTTAAAAATACTGCAGTCTTTTAAACCTAAATTTCATGCTCCGTTTCGCGCCATAAACAGCGTGGTGATGTCACGACGTACATCAAAAGGCGCATGCGCACCGATCTGCACTGTCCCCTGACATCAGCACTGCTCTGGGAAAGAAAAGACGGAGCAACAAAAGGTTCAAAAGAAAAAAGCAAAGCTGAAATCATCCTGCAGAAACCTCCAAAACCAAGACTGAAGTTAGAATCCGCCCCCTACAACACGAGCAGGCAGTGAAGATAACGACTATTGCCATTGGTCAAAAAGAGACCCAATATGAATGTTACAACCAAAAGAAATAATCAATGACTGAAGTCATAGAATATAAACAAACTACATCCATATACAGTAACATAAGCAAAATAAGGTAAAGCTAAACACGATAAAATACACATAATATTGATCATATTACAGACTGCAAGGACACCAGAATACACAACTTTAATTTAGTTAAAGACAATAGAAGAATTAAGATTAAAAACAACAATAACTAAAAACAAAATCTGTGTGTATGACAATGTACCTCATGCTTATTCTATGGTGACTCATCAATGAAGAAATGAATATAAAGAAATATAAATAAATACATGTAATATAAAAACAAGGATAGAAATAAAAAATGGCTCATAAAGGAAAGAAAAGAAAAAAGATATGACATTAAACAAATAAACAAATAAATAAATAATATTATACCTAAATAACTCAAAATTGAAACATAAATGCAAAAAATGAAAATAATAGTAATGAAAATAATAATCTAAAGAAAAATCTAAAAAAGAATCTGAAAAAAAGAAAAAAATCTAAATGAACATTATAACACACAAACAACTTACACTTATGCAAATGATCAAACAAACAAAAGACTGCTCAATAAATAGTAAATATGCACATAAACATGCATCTAATTGAATACACATGTGCATAGGTACTGAGTACAGGCATACCCCACATTAACGTACGCAATGGGATGGAGCATGTACAGTATGTAAAGCGAAAATTTACTTAAAGTGAAGCACTACCTTTTTTTCACTTATCGATGCATGTACTGTACTGCAATCATCATATACGTGCATGACTGATGTAAATTACGCATTTGTAACAGGCTCTATAGTCTCCCCGCTTGTGCACTGCTTCGGTACAGGTAGGGAGCTAGTTTTGCTATTCAGGACGTGCTGACAAGCGCATGCGTGAGCTGCCGTTTGCCTATTGGGCGATATGTCCTTACTCGCGAGTGTACTTAAGGTGAGTGTCCTTAAACCGGGGTATGCCTGTATTAAATACACAGTGAAAGGTCATCAGAATGAAATGATAACAAGGTTATCATAAATCTATTTACTAATTATATAATAAAAATTAGATGAAACATTCTTTTATAATCAACCAATTAGGAGTTCCTTGAAAAATTTTATTAGAGAAAGTGACCAAGATTCCACTCTACATTCATCCCAACAGGGAAGCGTGTTCTTAAAGTAAAGATCCAAAACGCTTCCCTGCGGTCTAGCAGGTTGACATGTTCTCCCCCTCTAGTCTTCTTATGGACCTGTTTGATCCCCAAAAAGGAAAAGTTCTTGACTCCACTAAGGTGACATTTAGAGAAGTGTTTGATACTGGGTGGGTCAAGTCCATATTCCAAATGAGCCTAAGGTGTTCCAAAACCCTATTTTTAGAGCTCTCGTCGTCCTCCCACGTATCTCTTTCCGCACGCACAAGTTAACAGATAAACAACAAATTGAGTGTTGCAATTATGTCTCAGAGGCAGGTTTTTTCTGACACCTTTAATCAGCCAGGTGGTGTTGGTTAATAGTCTACCAGAAGTTAACCACCACACTGCTGGATTAGAGGCACATTTTTGAACAGGGATAAGTCCCCTGTTACATACCTCCCCTGTTTATGGGAAGCTCTGGCTTGCCACGGCCAAAGCCCATCCTTCCACTCTCATTCGAGATCTTTCTGTGCCTTAAATGAGAGTGGATGGAGGAAGAGAACCTTCAGTCCCGCTGGGATTGGAGCCCTTTCTCCAGTTTATTTGTGTCTCCGCCTGAAGGTGCTGGAGCTCAGCACTCCACAATCGCTCGAGGAGGACTTTTCCCAAGTATCTCTTCTTTCTGAGTGCGTGGTCATGAGATTTCCCTTGCATCGGGTGCTCCTCTTTTTGTAAATAAACTGTATGGCGACAGTTGTAGAGCAGTTATTACTAGCCATTTGAGTTTGCCACCCTTAAAGCTGTCTTTCTGCACTTCCTTCACTCAACGGAGTTGCCAGTTCAGCTTCTTTGGGATTGAGTTGCAATTCCACCTCCCTTTCCAGAGAACGTACTATCTTCTCAGCTTCACCAGCTAAGGATTTTTCTGATTTTGATTCGGCACGTATACCTTTATGTGTTGCCTGTTGGGCCGCTGAAGGTTTAGCTAGTGCTTGCTTAGGTGGTTTAGACTTGGCAACCTTGTTTTTTAGGTGAGCGGTGTTCCCAGCTCTCACTGTGCACTTTTTTCTTTGGGTTTTTGTGGCTGTGGGATACTGACGCTTGGTCAGAGTCCATACTTTTCCTTGTAGTACTTAAATCCCATCCACGAGAGATCCCTGTTTTTTGAGTGCGTCTTGCAAGTCTCTTCTCAGGGAATTTATCTATGCACTTTGCTTTCTCTGAGTTTGTATCAGTGTCTCCTTCATATTCTGGAGCTCCGTAATTTTTGTCATCAAGATTGCCGCTGCATCTGTTTTCTCCTTGGTGTACTGACTCAAGGGGATGGAACAGACTCTCTGTCTCTCCAGATCTTGCTCCAGTTTCTAGGCCTTCTCCCACTCCCTCTCATACAGAGTCACCTGGTATCGAAGCTCCGCCTCCAATGATGCTCTGGTGACATGCAGCGTGGCCTCTAGCTCCTCATACTGCTCTGTGGGGACACACTGGGTATTCAGATGTTCCTGCAGCACTTGTACCTCTTTAGCACCCTGCAGATTTTCTTCCTGCAGAGTTTGTTGCATCTCCTCAGTATTCTGGAGGTGTGTATACAGTCCTTGTAGTTGGTTCTGCAGTCGGTGCTCTGCTTCAACCGTTTCACCTTCCAGTAGTTTCTTTATTTTTTCCAGCTTGTGGAGCTTTTCATTCTTTCCATTGATGTGGTCTGTCAACTCCGAATTTTCTTTTTCTAGTCTTAAATTTTCTCTTTTTCCAGTCTCTGTAATATTCAGGGCATCCTTGTAGTCCGTCTTCCATTTTCGCACCTCTGCTTGGAGACTGACCTTCTCCTGGTGTGAGACTTCCATCTCTAGGTTGAGGGACTGAAGCTCCTTCTGAGAGACTTTGAGATCTATATTAAGATTGACAATAGTTTTTTTAGAATTGTCCAGCTCCTCAGCGAGACTGTGAAGTTCCTTTATGGAGACTTCCAGTTTTGTGCGGCAGCTGCCGATCTCGTGGTGTGAGGCATCCAGTCCTGTGCGGAGAGTATGAACCTCTTTCTGGGATATGTCCACCTCTGTCCGGACACTGTTGATCACCTGGTGTGAGGCATTCAGTTCTATGCGGAGAGTGTGAACCTCATTCTGAGAGACTTCCACCTCTCTAAGGCACTTGCGAACCTCTTGCTGAAAGACTGTAATCTCTTTCAGTGCCTCCTCATATTTCTGCTTCAGATTAGCAATCAGTATGAAATCCTGATCATCTGGGCAGACAGTCCCCGGCGCGTGTATACTCGTTCACGTCCGACACTTCCGGTGTGCATGAGGGTAATATATAGATTCCTTTTCGAGTTTTAAATTAAGAATGTGTTTACTCATTTTGTCTTTCTTGTCATCATTTTTAGGCTTAAATTTGTTGTATTTTATTGAAATTTTTTATGCTGTATATATTTTACTGTAGGTTTTTTTACTGAGTTGATTTTTATTGAGTTGACTTTTATAGAGTTTATATTGCTATTATATTGTTATTAAAAGATTATGTTTTTTAATTTATTAGTATGTCTAATTTGGGTCACCACTATGTATGTGAGTGGTGATTTAAGCTTCTTCTGATCATTTAAATGTATCCCAATGCTTTGTATATTTATCCATTATGCAATACATACTGTATGTAGCAAGGAGCCAATAACGCCGAGCTTTGTAAGAATTATAGTAGAGTTGATTGAAGTCAGCATATTGCATTATATTGATATCAGGTGTTTAGTATTACACATGAGAGGTAGACCCTATATAAACCAAGGAGGGTCAATGGTGATTAAGATTCCTGACGAAGTCTATTGACGAAACGCGTTGAATCTGAGCCCATTTCCTGTTGAGAGATCCTGGCACGGAGATCGAGCGTGACGTCACATCCGCCCTTACCTCAGTGCACACCGGAAGTGTTGGACGTGAACGAGTATACACGCGCCGGGGACTGTCTGCCCAGAGGATCAGGATTTCGTACAACGTCTTGTAATGTATTTCAAAGTGTGAGTGCATTTGTATTTTGGCTATTTCGCTGTGGAAATATATTTTATACATACTACACTATGTTAGTCTTCATCCTTTTCACATGATACGGAGGGAAACAACCTCACGGACACACTAACGTGTTGGAAGTCACAACCGAAGGTTGCTCGTTTCAGAGAGAGAAAGAGTCTCCGTACTGCTTAAGTTCGGGGGAGAAAGTGTGAGTTCTATTATCTTACAGCCCTACATATACCAAATTTATATACAGTCTATACTATGTTATGTCTCTTCATCTTTTCATGACCATGCTGTGAACATCCTGCGCTCCCCTACTGTGGAAGATTGCAATCAAGACATAGACTCCAGAACAGTCTATTGAAGGGTTTTGTTTCAGCTGCTTTACAATTAATTTTTATTTCACAGTTGGTGGTGGTAATTAATGTATATGATCACTAATTAATTGTTCACTGGGTTCACCTATATGATTATTGGTCACTAAATAATTTACACACATTATATATTATATTTTATGTATAAGATTGATGCACTAGCACTTTGTTTAATTAAGTAAGGAGCGCCTGATGACACACACTTTCTGCACTAGCAATCAGTATATCAGATTTGCTCTGTTTTTCATCTATGGCGGTTTGCTGTATCTAGATCTGTCCTTAGATCCTCCAAGTTGGTCCCGGATTCAGAGTACATTGCGAGAACAGTCTTCTGTAGCTCAGCATTATCTTCCCTCTCCAGTTTCAATTGTTCCCGGAGCAGATCACAGTCACGCCTGGCAATATTCAGGGCATCTTCAGGGCTGGTCAAGGGATCGTCATTCATTGGTTCCGGCTCCGCTTCCCTAGTATGGTTGGTTGAGGGTTTCTCACTATTAGCACCGGACAGACACTTCTTTGGGGTACACGACTTCTGCCTTGGGCCCTCTGGATATTCGGTTCATCCGCGGGACAAATTCTCCATTTTCTCTAGGCTGCAGGGCATTTCGGACCCCCTTTTCCTCCGCGGGATTTGCAGATGTGTCTGCTCCTTCCACGGTAAGTGAAGACCCTTTTTTCTTTTACTGCCTTTTTTGACGACTTCGTCCCATCAGGGATACTGGGGTCTCTGTCTTTATTTGAAACTTCAGCAGCTTCACTGTATACGCCATGTTTTCCTTGCAGTTGCGTTAGGTGGCGTAAATATTCAGCGATCTGCTGCTCCCACTCTTCCTCCTGCCGATCATATTCGTCATCATCAGAGAGTGAGTTTAGGCACCCCACCATTCTTGGGGTGTTTTGTGGTTGTGATTCGGTACGGGTTCTAGTAAGAGATGTCTTCCTCCTTATCGGACTGGAGGGCCACTCTTCCGTGGGGTAGGGTTCATTATAGGAACGCCGCATCTTGTCCTCCATTTTGGGGCGACCAGGTGTATTTTTCTTCCTGACCTCAGGAGGCGCTATTGCAGCTGTTGCCGCTGTTTTTGCTAGACCCCAAATTGTGGTAGACCTACAGGTGGGCATATTTTGCTTGTAGATGTCACAGCTCTCACAGGCATCTCTGTAGACTTTTTCTTCCCTTTGGTAAGTTTCCCTGCTTCAGCACAGTCTTCCATCAACTTTCACACTTTTCTGCATATACTCCATTCACAGCTGGTAGTCCTATGCGGTGTGGCAGCCTTTTCTTCCAGAATCAGTACCGCTCGTGGGTCACCGTCTCTATTCACTGCTTCAGCGCAATTTTTATTTTATTTTTTAAAGAAAACAATAAACAAGACTAGCTCCTCTGGAGCGCTAACTCTCATCTTGAACCCTGACTATGGCTGGAAGGCAAAGCCCCTTTATCAACAACAATATTACACATTATTGCGATAGGCAAGTAAGGTTTACCAGCTTCAGCAGTCTCTCTCTCTCCTCTTGGGATTGGGGAAAAGAGTCCATCTGTGGTTTTGTGGCTTTCTTCAGTGGAGTGTAGATTTCCTGTCTGGATGTGTATCCCTTTAATTCTGGTCTCTGCTGCAGGTGAATCTTTGTTTTTGTTGCTCAGGCTGTTTGCAAAACTGAATGCTGGTAAAAAGCACAAACAAAATTCACAGGCAGTCTCCGGGGCCCCTTTTAACTTCAAGAGCCACCTCTCATCCCACTGCGAGAACAGTCTTCTGTAGCTCAGCATTATCTTCCCTCTCCAGTTTCAATTGTTCCCGGAGCAGATCACAGTCACGCCTGGCAATATTCAGGGCATCTTCAGGGCTGGTCAAGGGATCGTCATTCATTGGTTCCGGCTCCGCTTCCCTAGTATGGTTGGTTGAGGGTTTCTCACTATTAGCACCGGACAGACACTTCTTTGCCTCTCACCTCTCATCCCACTGCTGACACCATATGTAAGAGTATAAAACAAAAATTGTGAGGTGCTTCCGATAAAGGTGTGATAAAAATAAATATATAATGATATTAATATATATAAATATATAGTGATAATTAAATATAAATATATAACCAGTGTTCAAAATTATAATAGTTAAGTTCGCTGCTCAACCCTCTTAGGAGAAGATCCAGTTCCTCCTCTCTTGACTGTTTGGAAGAAGCTTGTGGGGAGTGCAGAGTTTCACCATGTAAAGGGAATGAAATATACAATAGTGTAATATATCCTAAACACCTATAACAATGTGCATGGGGATCGAGATTAAGAACTCACATTCTCCCAGACAAATAACAGCATTGGAAAACAATGTGTAGACTCTGTAGTTTGCAGGGGGGGTCTTGCTTAGAATCCTCTCCCTGGTATCAGTGGAACTGAACCCTCGATGAAAACAGAAACAACTCTAGTGCAACATTGTATGTTCACTAATGATGTATTCAATAAAAACAGTGGTAATCCACACTTACATAAGCACCATGTGCATAGACACGTAACAATCAAAGCGCAGCAGCAGTATACACCATCTACCCCACTCCCAGGATCGCGTCGCGTCACTTCCGGTCCGGCCCGTCGCGTCACTTCCGGTTTCGCGATCGATCTTGAAATGGATCAACACTGATTCAGGGGCATGGGGGGCACACTCTGGGTTGCTGCTAGTCCACTCTACGCGTTTCGCTGGCGTACGGACTCCTGAAGAAGCTAGAGTTGATTTTATGGAACACATCTGTTTGGATTATTTTATGAATATCAATATACAATTGGAGATCCAGAAAATGAATATGGTGGAGATCAAAATTAACCGTGAAATTTAAATTATATGTGTTTTTGTTGATATACTATATAAATGAATTAAGTGTCCTAGTATTACCCTTCCAAATAATAATTAGGTCATCAATAAACCTTTTGTAGAAAATAATATTATTACGAAAGTGATTAGTCCTAGAATATATTAATTGAGATTCCCACCAAATAAAAAGATTAAGCATATGATGGTGCAAAACTCGTGCCCATTACAGTACATATTTCTTGTAAATAAAATTTGTGACTAAACGTGAAGAAATTGTGAGTGAGAAAGAAAGAGATAGCATCAAAAATAAAAGTGGATTGAAAAATAGAAATATCTGGATTCTCCACAAAATGGCAGACAGACAACAATCCATGGTCATGTTTTATTATAGAGTAAAGCAATGTTACATCAAGTGTAACCCAAACTAATTGATTGTCCCAATGGACCGCTTTTAATTTTTCCATTAAATCTCCTGAATCCAAAATAAATGAGGGAAGCCTCTGACAAAAGTTTGCAAATAATAATTATTATATCTTGAAAGACCATCTCCCAAAGATCCAATACTAGAGACAATTGGCCGACCATGAGGGTCGACCAATGTTTTTGGATCTTTGGGAGATGGTGGAAGATAGGGATAACAGGGTGAGGATTAACAATGAATTTAACCTCTTCCCTGGACAAAACTTTTGTAATCACTCCTAAGTCAACACGAACCAAACAGTGAGTTTTGCGAGAAGGTCTTTGCAATTGTGGCTATGTAGCGGGGTTCCAGAGTTTCCAGATACCCCGAAAAATGTAGCTGGGAATCAGGTAGGATTCTCAGATACATTGAAGCACACTGCTCTGGTCAAAATCCTACCCTGAATCCATTCTTGCAGCTCACCGCCAGGCGTCCCTGCTTCAGAACAGACCAGAAAGGTAAAAGGAGCATAGGGGATCAAGGTATCCACTGAATGGTACAGGGTCCCTAGTCTAGAGGGGGGCACCTAGTTCATGCCCAAGTCACCCTTAAACTGGTATAGGGGTCCAGGCGGTGCTTCAGCTATAGAATAAGGCTTCGAGTTTTATTTTGTGTAAAGATGTAAAGTCAGGTTTTTGCAGTATGGCAGGGATATGGCTAGTGAGAATAGCAAGTCTAAAATTCTTATTCCATCCCTGACACCAAAGAAGGACAGACATTTATAGCAAGACACAGTATCCAAGTATATTTTACTACAGTAGAGGCAACGTTTATTCTAACATTTGCCGTAAACTAGCCGGGTTACATTCTGGGTATGTGCTGGGTATGTGCTGGGTATGTTCTGGGCTAGTTTGAGGCACGGTTAAGGCATTTCTGCATTGACTAACGACCCATAGGATTAACACAGCAGGGATCCCTGGCATTCCAATTCAGTTTGAATGGGACTGCCAGGGACCCCCGCGGTTAATCTGATAGGCCATTAATCAATGCAGAAATGCTGGGGCTAGTTTAAGGAAAGTTTAAGGCATGTATTCAGAATGTACCTGGGTGTTTCCTGGGTTTTTTGGGGAATTGCCACTGGTTTTTGTTCGAATAAGAGTTGCCTCTACTGTAAATGGGTATGTGTTACGCCGGTGCTGCCCGCAGACCAGACCCGTCCCTTATACTGAGGTGGGGACGTAAAGGAACACGCACCCCCAGCAAAAGGAGCGTGTCCGGAGTGTGGTGTTTTAGGCGTTGCCAGGCCAGGTGGTGTTAGCTAGCAATACTTGCCGGTACCGGTAAAAGAGATTCCGTAGTAGTTGCCGTTGCCAAGGTCGGGGACTGGAGAGTTCCGGAAGGTCGGAGTCCAAGCAGGGTAAGAGAGCCAGGAGTTGACGTCCGCCAAGCCAAGTTGAGTCCTGTGTAAATAGAGAGAGAAGTGCCAGAGTAGACCTCCACAGTGGAGACTATGTCGAGCAATGAATGAGTGGCAGGACAGGCAAAATAAAGTGCGGCTGACCACTAGGAAGAGGGGGCAGGCTTAGAGGAGTGCATGGAGCTGTCCCGGATAGGCTGCCTAAAGAAGAATACAGGTGAGCAGTCTTTGAGCCTGATTGAACTTTGTGTCTGTGTTAGGGGCGGGGCCTCACTGCAGGAGCAGTGAATAAATTAAAAAGATCTGGTGCGCGCTCTGTAACAGAGGAGGGCGCACGCCCGTGCACAGCAGCAGCCATCACAGCTCGAGCTGCTTGTTGCTCAGCAATCGCCCGACAGGAACGAGGAGGGAGTCCCCCAATCACCGAGACTGGAGGGAGCTGACGCAGGGGGCGCCCCGCAGTAGCGGCCGGAACATAAGGTGAGGGGAGGCCATGCCACAGCCGCCATAACCCCCGGATCCTCACAGTACCGCCCCCCCCCTCAGGGTCGGCCTCAGGACGATCCTCCCAGGGTTTAGACGGAAACTTCTTGAGAAGTCCAGGTGCATGGATGTCTTTAAGAGGTACCCATGATCTCTCTTCGGGTCCAAAGCCCTTCCAATGGACCAGGAATTGAACCTTACCTCTCGAGAGGTGGGAATCCAGTATAGCTTGGACCTCGTACTCTTCGTTGCCCTGTATGATCACTGGGTCTGGTTTAAGAGTGTGGTCCGGAAAGAGGGAACTGGAGATGAACAGTTTGAGAAGCGAAGTGTGAAAAACGTTAGGGATTCTCATGCTTTGAGGTAATTGAAGTCGGAAGGACACCGGGTTTACCTGCTCCATGATAGGGAATGAACCCAGGAACCTACTGTAGGTGCCAATTTGGGGGATGGGGTCTTGAGATGGATATTCTTGGTAGACAACCAAACCTTGTCCCCACGCTTGTAGTTGGGTGCAGGTCGGCGACGACGGTCAGCCTGGGTTTTAGATGTCAGGGATGCCTTTTGAAGTGCCGATTGAATTCTAGACCAAGAGTCCTGTAGGATGGAGATGTGTTCGTCCACGGCTGGTACTCCAGAGGAGATATTAGAAATAGGTAGGCGAGCCGTCATGGAGGAATTAAAGGCATACTCAGCCCAGGTAAGTAATTCCGCCCAGTCATCCTGAGAGTTAGAGACGAAGCACCTTAAATATTTCTCGAGGGATTGATTAACCCTCTCAGTCTGTCCATTAGATTGAGGGTGATATCTTGAAGAAAAGGAAGAAGAGATGCCCAGTCTTTTGGTGAAAGTCCTCCAGAATCTGGAGACGAATTGAGAGCCCCGATCAGATACGATGGATGTAGGATTCCCATGGATCCGGAAAATCTCTTTGGAGAAAATATCGGCTAGGGCGGGTGAGGAGGGTAATCCTTTGAGAGGGATGAAATGTGCCATCTTGGAAAACCGGTCCACTACTTCTAGAATGGTGTTCATGCCATTCGACCTAGGCAACTCAACAATAAAGTCCATGGATATGTGTGACCAGGGGTGCTCCGGAATGGGTAAAGGTAAAAGAAGACCATGGGGTTTCTGACGAGGAATCTTATTACGTGCACATACCGGACAGGACCGTGTGAATTCGAGAATGGTTTTGGCCATATTGGGCCATCAGAAGTTGCGACGGATGAGATCCAAAATTTTCTTGAATCTTGGATGTCCTGCCGAGAGGGCAGCATGTCCCCAATCGAGTATCTCAGGAATGAACTTGGGCTCTACGTACAAGGTATTCTTCGGAACCTCAAGACAAGTCGGAAGATGTTTTTGAGATTTGATGATCTTCTCAAGATTCTTGAACGCAGCGACTGCGAGGATCCTATGTTTAGGAAGGATGGACTCTGTGTTTTTTTCCGGTCTCTCTTCAGAAGAGTATTGTCTAGAGAGGGCATCAGCCTTGACGTTTTTGGTACCGGGAATGTATGACAGAATAAAATTAAACCTAAAGAAAAATAACGACCAGCGAGCTTGGCGGGGACCTAAGCGGCGGGCATTCTCGATGTACAACAAGTTTTTATGGTCCGTGAGAATCATGAATGGCACTTTTGACCCCTCCAGAAGATGCCTCCATTCTTGAAGAGCTAATTTTGGCAGCCAAAAGTTCCCTATTGCCCATGTCATAATTTCTCTCCGCTGGAGAAAACTTCTTAGAGAAAAACCGGCAAGGGTGAAGTTTGTCCCGGGGGGAAACTCTCTGGGATAGAACCGCGCCAGCCCCACAGTCCGAAGCGTCAACCTCTAGGGTAAATGGAAAGTTAGTGTTCGGATGTCGGAGGATGGGAGCAGAGACAAAAGCTTGTTTCAATGTTTTGAAAGCCGTGACTGCCTTGGAAGACCAAGATGAAGGATCTGCACCTTTTTGGGTCAGTGCCGTGATTGGAGCGATGATGGTGGAAAAGTTGTGAATAAATTTCCGGTAGTAGTTAGAGAATCCTAAAAATCACTGAATAGACTTGAGGGAATCGGGTTGCGGCCAATCCACTACGGCTTTCAGTTTCTCTGGGTCCATGGCCAAGCCTCTGTTGGAGATAATGTACCCAAAAAAGGAAGTGGTAGACTGGTGAAAAGGGCATTTCTCCATTTTGGCAAACAACCGGTTCTCTCAGAGACGAGAGAGCACAAACTACGTATGGTTGATATGGTCCTGTAGGTTCTTGGAAAAAATAAGGATATCATCCAGATAGACGATTACAAAACGATTAAGGACATCCCAAAATATGTAATTGATGAAGTCCTAAAAAAACGCTGGTGCATTGCATAAACCGAAGGGCATCACAAGATATTCGTAGTGCCCGCTACAGGTGTTGAAGGCAGTTTTCCATTTGTCGCCCTCCCGGATGCGAATGAGATTGTACGCCCCACGAAGGTCACGCTTGGTAAAGAGGTTGGCCCCTTGAAGTCTATCAAACAGCTCAGAGATGAGTGGGAGTGGAGAACGATTCTTTACTGTAATGTGGTTCAGGCCCCGGTAATCTATACACGGTCGGAAAGTCCCATCCTTCTTCTTGACGAAGAAGAATCCAGCCGCCGCGGGAGAGTTGGAATGACGTATAAAACCCCGCCTCAAGTTCTCACAAATATATTCATCCATGGCTTCTGTCTCGGGTAACGAGAGGGGATAGGATTTGGACTTGGGCAAGGTGTACCCAGGTACCAGGTCAATCGAACAGTCGTATGGACGATGAGGGGGTAGGAGCTCAGACTGCGATTTGCTAAAAACATCCAAAAAATCTGTGTATGGGGGGGCGTAAGTCCCTCTTAGGATTGGATGTGTTAGCTAGTAATTGAGGCGGACGTACCGTAGATGAAGAAGATTCCTCTGACCTTGACCTCCAAACAATGGGGTTAGGAGATACCCAATCGATACGTGGATTGTGCTGCTGCAACCAGGGCAGGCCAAGAGTGACCGGTGTACCAGGAGCATGAATCACGTCAAAGTCCAAGGTCTCCTTGTGGGAGTGAGAAGAAAGGGTGATGGGAGCGGTCTCCAAGGAAATATATGCCGGAGTGAGCCGCCGATAATCAATCCCGACCAAGGCAACGGGGAACTTCTTCTTAGAGAGTGGAATCTGATTCTGTTCGGAGAAGGTCTGGTCCACAAAGTTCCCTCCTGCGCCGGAATCAATAAATGCTGCTGTGGAGGTGCGGAAAGTAGGACCAGAGAGAGAAACGGGAATGGTCAATTTTTTAGGGAATTCCCTCCTGGATAGGGGACAAGAAGATTTAGCACCCAGGGAGAGCCCTTTCGTACTCACTGGGTTTGGTCATTTCCCGGAGATGGTGGACAGTCACGGGTTCGATGCTCAGAAGATCCGCAATGGTAACACGGCTCTCCGGTTGGGCGAAATTTTCGTAAGGGTACCCGAGGACGCTGGACTCCGAGTTGCATCGGCTCTGGGGCTTCCAGAGCGGGCAGCGGGGAGAAGGCGTATCTCGGGGTAGTAGAGTACCTGGAGAAAGGAGCACGGAAAGGCGTAGACCGGGGTTGCTGATGCTGAGCGCGGCGTACCGGAAGACGCTGATCCAAACGAACGGCTTGGGAGATAAGGTCCTCCAGAAGTCCTGGCCTGGGTTGAGAAGCAAGTACGTCCTTCACAGAGTCCGATAAGCCTTTCCAGAAGACGGAAACTAAGGCCTCCTGACCCCATCGAGTCTCAGCTGCTATGGTCCTGAACTCCAAGGTGTATTGGGCCACAGGTTGACGTCCCTTTGAAAGCTGCAGCAGAGAATCAGAAGCAGTCTCTTGTCGTGCGGGGGTATCGAAGGCCTGTCGAAAGTCTCGTCTAAAGGCTGCGTAATCTCGGGTAATATCGGGGCACAGTTCCCAGATCAGGGAGGCCCATGCCAGTGCATTACCTGTGAGCAGGCTGTAAACATAAGCCATCTTTTTACGACCAGTGGAATACAGCTGCGGAGCCATCTCGAACTGGATCTCGCATTGATTGAGAAAACCACGACATGCATGTGGATCCCCTGCGTACGGCTTCGGAGCTGGAATCTTCGGACATGGGGACGAAGTGGATATCGGATCTGACTGCGCCGGCGGTGCAGCCGCAGGTGGTGCCTGAAGAGAAAGGTCCTGTACCTGTTGGGAGAGGAGAGCCACTTGATCTGTTAAGGCCGTCATCATAGAGTCCACGTCTGTCTGGTCTGCGTCTTGTTGGCTCGACATAATGTTACGCCGGTGCTTCCCGCAGACCAGACCCGTCCCTTATACTGAGGTGTGGACGTAAAGGAACACACACCCGCAGCAAAAGGAGCGTGTCCGGAGTGTGGTGTTTTAGGCATTGCCAGGCCAGGTGGTGTTAGCTAGCAATACTTGCCGGTACCGGTTAAAGAGGTTCCGTAGTCGTTGCCATTGCCAAGGTCGGGGACTGGAGAGTTCTGGAAGGTCGGAGTCCAAGCAGGGTAAGAGAGCCAGGAGTTGACGTCCGCCAAGCCAAGTTGAGTCCTGTGTAAATAGAGAGAGAAAGTGCCAGAGTAGACCTCCGCAGTGGAGACTATGTCAAGCAATGAATGAGTGGCAGGACAGGCAAAATAAAGTGCGGCTGACCACTAGGAAGAGGGGGCAGGCTTAGAGGAGTGCATGGAGCTGTCCCGGATAGGCTGCCTAAAGAAGAATACAGGTGAGCAGTCTTTGAGCCTGATTGAACTTTGTGTCTGTGTTAGGGGCGGGGCCTCACTGCAGGAGCAGTGAATAAATTAAAAAAGATCTGGTGCGCGCTCTGTAACAGAGGAGGGCGCCCGCCCGCCCGTGCACAGCAGCAGCCGTCACAGCTCGAGCTGCTTGCGGCTCAGCAAGCGCCCGACGGGAACGAGGAGGGAGTCCCCCAACCACCGAGACTGGAGGGAGCTGACGCAGGGGGCGCCCCGCAGTAGCGGACGGAACATGAGGTGAGGGGAGGCCATGCCGCAGCCGCCACAACCCCCGGATCCTCACAGTTCCCCCCCCCCCTCAGGGTCAGCTTCAGGACGATCCTCCCAGGGTTTAGACGGAAACTTCTTGAGAAGTCCAGGTGCATGGATGTCTTTAAGAGGTACCAATGATCTCTCTTCGGGTCCAAAGCCCTTCCAATGGACCAGGAATTGAACCTTACCTCTCGAGAGGTGGGAATCCAGTATAGCTTGGACCTCGTACTCTTCATTACCCTGTATGATCACTGGGTCTGGTTTAAGAGTGTGGTCGGGAAAGAGGGAACTGGAGATGAACAGTTTGAGAAGCGAAGTGTGAAAAACGTTAGGGATTCTCATGCTTTGAGGTAATTGAAGTCGGAAGGACACCGGGCTTACCTGCTCCATGATAGGGAATGTACCCAGGAACCTAGGTGCCAATTTGGGGGATGGGGTCTTGAGATGGATATTCTTGGTAGACAACCAAACCTTGTCCCCACGCTTGTAGTTGCGTGCAGGTCAGCAACGACGGTCAGCCTGGGTTTTAGATGTCAGGGATGCCTTTTGAAGTGCCGATTGAATTCTAGACCAAGAGTCCTGTAGGATGGAGATGTGTTCGTCCATGGCTGGTGCTCCAGAGGAGATATTAGAAATAGGTAGGTGAGCTGGGTGGAATCCGTAATTAATAAAGAAGGGAGTCTCACGAGTGGACACGTTCCTTGAGGAATTAAAGGCATTCTCAGCCCAGGTAAGTAATTCCGCCCAGTAATCCTGAGAGTTAGAGACGAAGCACCTTAAATATTTCTCGAGGGATTGATTAACCCTCTCGGTCTGTCCATTAAATTGAGGGTGAAAGTCCTCCAGAATCTGGAGATGAATTGAGAGCCCCGATCAGATACGATGGATGTAGGAATCCCATGGATCCGGAAAATCTCTTTGGAGAAAATATCGGCTTAATACTTTGAGAGGGATGAAATGTGCCATCTTGGAAAACCGGTCCACTACTAATCTCAAACTGGATCTCGCATTGATTGAGAAAACCACGACAGGCATGTGGATCCACTGCGTATGGCTTCGGAGCCAGAATCTTCGGACCTGGGGACGAAATGGATATCGGATCTGACTGCGCCGGCGGTGCAGCCGCAGGTGGTGCCTGAAGAGAAAGGTCCTGTACCTGTTGGGAGAGGAGAAACACTTGATCCTTTAAGGCCTGAATATGTTGGTACATGGAAGTCATCATAGAGTCCACGTCTGTCTGGTCTGCGTCTTGTGGGCTCGACATAATGTTACGCCGGTGCTGCCTGCAGACCAGACCCGTCTCTTATACTGAGGTGGAGACGTAAAGGAAATCGCACCAGCAGCAAAAGGAGTGTGTCCGGAGTGTGGTGTTTTAGGCGTTGCCAGGCCAGGTGGTGTTAGCTAGCAATACTTGCCGGTACCGGTTAAAGAGGTTCCGTAGTCGTTGCCGTTGCCAAGGTCGGGGACTGGAGAGTTCCGGAAGGTCGGAGTCCAAGCAGGGTGAGAGAGCCAGGAGTTGACGTCCGCCAAGCCAAGTTGAGTCCTGTGTAAATAGAGAGAGAAAGTGCCAGAGTAGACCTCCGCAGTGGAGACTATGTCGAGCAATGAATGAGTGGCAGGACAGGCAATATAAAGTGCGACTGACAACTAGGAAGAGGGGAAAGGCCTGGAGGAGTGCATGGAGCTTTCCTGGATAGGCTGCCTAAAGAAGAATACAGGTGAGCAGTCTTTGAGCCTGATTGGACTTTGTGTGTGTGATGGGGCGGGGCCTCACTGTAGGAGCAGTGAATAAATTTAAAAGATCTGGTGCGCTCTGTAACAGAGGAGGGCGCGCGCCCGTGCACAGCAGCAGCCATCACAGCTCGAGCCGCTTGCGGCTCTGCTAGCGCCCGACAGGGACGAGGAGGGAGTCCCCCAACCACCGAGACTGGAGGGAGCTGATGCAGGGGGTGCCCCGCCGTTGCGGCCGGAACATTAGGTGTGGGGAGGCCACGCCGCGGCCGCCGCGAACCCCCAGATCCTCACAGTATGTTTAAAATGTATAATACTTGGTGCACTGTATATGAGCTGGGGATTTTTAAGTCCATGGTTCCGAGAGACCAGCTGCCTACTAAGTTGGTGCCACTAAGTCTGCTCAAGTCCCGGACTTGAAAGCCACAGAGATGCCAAGGTGTTAGGGCAGGCAGAGTACTGGAGTTATCCTTGAGTACCCATGTCCTGGCATGAATAAGGGCTATCAGGCGACCATTTGCCTGGCCCCAGACTCTGAGGAGCCTGACTCAGTGGGGGGGTTCAATATGCTAAGAGGAAGAGATGCCAGATTGGCGCATGTACTTACCTGGCGACAGTAAGTCTGGGGTTTGGCTACCAAGTGTTGATAGCCCATACTTTGCACTGATATCTGGTACTTTGCAATAATCCGGCCACCCTGCACCTAGGGTCGCTGAGGCTTTTCAACTCTGGACTTCTCTAGACACTGAGGCACCAACTCAGCATGGTGCCCATTGAAGTATGGAGATGACAAATGCCTCAGCTCATTCATCCTTAACATATTGACATGCTAATGGATTCATTGCCAGACTGGCAGGAAAGGGTTCCTGCCTTTAATTTTTAAAACATACCTGAAACACATTTTATTTGTATATGTACTTTCTGTATACAGTATGTGGGTGATATAAAAACAATATGTATGTGAATGGCACTGTAACGAAATTGAGGGTAATCGGCGCATTAATAAAGGCTGCATGCTTGACTGGTTACCCCTATTTTGTATTGGGGGTGAAGGGGTTCATTTTATATGCACCAGACATGTACTATTTTTACCTCTGTCCCTTGTTGTCCCCATTTTGCAGGATTGTATATGCCTGCAGTCATGTATTACCTGGTATGTCATCATTACTGGTTTTGGACACAAGATGCCGCTGCGAGCGCCCAGCCACAAGTTAATTGGATAAGCGTGGCGCGGTCGCTTTGTTCCAGTGAGAGGTATAGGTATCAATTACTGAATCAATTGAATCAAAGGGTTGCGGTTTTCAGTCTCTATTGGTTCTCGTATACAATGTATCTCCATCACGGTTAGTAGCGTAACTTGAAAGGCAACCGGCAATTGGCATGGGAACTCGGTCAATTGACGTAGGAACTCCGTAACCGCAAGTCAATTGACTTGAGAGGCCCATAGCCCAGCATTGCTAGCTCCAGGAGAAGTCATAACTCGGAAACGGAAAGGGCTAGCAACCTGAAATTTGGTGTGCAGCCCCAGAGTAACACCCCCAGCACATATAATAAAAATATAATATTAGGATAAGTGAAACATGTATTTTTAATCAAGTGTATTTTTTGCTGCAGTTTTAAATGTACAGACAGGATGAGGTTTTTTCTACTGTCATTGTAATGCACCTAGGGACCAAATGTTTTAACACCTATGAGCTGGGCCACTTTCCCAAGCAGACTTCATAGACCCCACGCTGAGGCAGTGCCTGTGAGACTAGGGAAGTGATGAATATGAAAGCCCCAGAGTCAGAATGTGTGAATTAGCTGGGATGTCCGCTGAATAGGAGATCCTGTTAGCCATCTGGGCTAGCTCACACCCTGAGTTCCCCTCCCAGCCTGGGAGATGCCAGGTAAAAATGGGAGAACACATATGTTAAGCAGCCAAGGTGGCAATGTCGCACAGGCGCTGTATTAACCGGAAATCCCTACAGTGCCCTTTAACAGGGGACTTACCCTGTTCAGAAAACTTGCCTCTAATCCAGCAGTGTGCTGGTTAATTGACCAGCACCTGGCTGATTAGAGGTGTTAGAAAAATCCTGCCTCTGAGACAGGAAGTGAAACTCCTTAGCACACCTGTTAGCTGAACAAGGAGACAGACGTCTTGAGCCTGCCAGAAGAGACTGCACGCTGCCAGCAAGACACAGGGGAAAGTACTTCTAAACCTGGAGAACAAAGAAGCCTTCCCCTACAAGATACAGGTAAGACTTTCCTTAATAAGACTTTTTGTATATCTGCTAATATCAATATATATGTTTGGGACTGGGAGACATTCTAATCTAAAGGGAGTTGTTGACTGCATAGGTTTAACTAGAAATACTCCCAAGTGGAACAGAAGCTTTGTTTGACCCCTTTTTTGCATACGTTTGGATGTTTTCTTGTGTTAAAGAAACAGGCGCATTAAAAGCCTTATTTAATTTCACCTGTAAACAGTCTCCATTGCATACCTCTGCGCATGTCCTCTTACATATGGTCGTCAGAAGTGGGACGAGAGGTGGCCCTTGAAGTTAAAAGGGGCCCCGAAGATTGCCTGTGAATTTTTTTTGTGCTTTTTGCCTACAAACAGCCTGAGCAACATAAACAATGAGCACATGCAGCAGAGACCAGAATGAAAGGGAAACACATCCAAACAGGAAATCTACACTGCACTGAAGAAAGCCACAAAACCACAGATGGACTCTTTTCCCCGATTCCAAGAGGAGAGAGAGAGACTGTACTGAAGCAGGTAAACCTTACTTGCCTATCACAATAAAGTGTAATATGGTCGTTGAAATAGGGGTTTTGCCTTCCAGCCATAGTCAGGGTTCAAGAAGTAAGTTAGCCCTTAAAAGGGATAGGCGTATGTTTTTTTCAAATGTTTCGCTGAAGCAGTGAATACAGATGGTGACCCACGAGCGGTACTGATTCTGCAAGTAAAGGCTGCCACACCTCATAGGACTACCAGCTGTGAATGGAGTATATGCAGAAAGTATGAAAATTGATGCAAGACTGTGCTGAAGCAGGGGAATTTTCAGCAAACAATGCTGTGTGTAAAATTGACCCGTCGGGTAAAAAGGGATTGCTGAACTGTGTAATAGGTAACCCAAAGCCAATTGCTGAGTGTTAAGTCGCCCTGCCCGGAGTGAAAGAAAGTGAAAAAAAAAAAGAGAATATTTTTTCTGCAAGTAAAGTCTGTATGTATCTTGGGAGTACAACATACACCCAAAGTAGGAAGAGTGAATGCCATATTACCCAAAGATGAGACTGAAAATGACTGAACTAATGCAGAAAACTAAATGCCTTTGCTGAAGCCAGAAAATGGGCAGCTAGCAAGCATTGTGTTTAAAGAAATAGAACCCTGAGAATTTAAAATGGCCACCCAGCTGAAGTCAAATACAGAATCTGCAAAAATAGGGAAGAAAATGTGTTCCTGGAGTAAAGAACCCCACCACACGGAGCAGTGTCCCTTCAGGCCTTCTTCAGACATGAGAGTGAATGCATGCACAGTAATGCTAATATTGTAAAACTTACCCAAGGGAAGAAAAAGTCTACTGAGAGGCCTGTGAGATCTACGATATCTACAAGCAAAATATGCCCACCTGTAGGATTACCACCATTTGGGGTTCTAGCAAATACAGTGGCAACAGCTGCAATAGCGCCTCCTGAGGTCAGGAAGAAAAATACACCTGATAGCCCCAAAATGGAGGACAAGATGCAGCATTCCTGTAATGAACCCTACCCCACGGAAGAGTGGCCCTTCCAGTCCGATGAGGAGGAAGACATCTCTTACGGGGAACCCAAACCGAGTCACACCCACAAAACACCCCAAGAATGGTGGGGGTGCCTGAACTTGGTACGAACCGAAAAGACCGCTCCCTATGATGACGAATATGATCGGCAGGAGAAAGAGCGGGAGCAGCAGATCACCGAATATTTCCATCAGCTATTACAGTTGCAAGAAAAGCATGGTGGATCCAGTGATGCTGCCAAAATTTCAATTGAAGATGGAGACCCCAGTATCCCTGAGGGGACGGTGTCATCCAAAACAAAAAGGCAAAAAAAGAAAAGCGGTTCTTCACTTACCGTGGAAGGAACAGACACATCTGCAGATCTTGCGGAGGAAAAGGGGGTCCGAAATGCCCGGCAGCCTAGAGAAAATCGAGAAGTCGTCCCGCGGATGACCGAATATCCAGAGGGCCCAAGGCAGAAGTCGTGTACCCCAAAGAAGTGTGAAACCCTCAACCAACCATCCCAGGGAAGCAGAGCCGGAACCGGTGATTGACGATCCCTTGACCAGCCCTGGGGATGCCCTGAAGTTTGCCAGGCGTGACTGTGATCTGCTCCGGGAACATTTGAAACTGAAGAAAGATGATTACGCAGAGCTACTGAAAAATAACGTGAATCTACAGAAAGATGTGTTCACAATGTACTCTTTGGCCAGAACAGAATTGGACAATCTCAAGACTGAGCTAGATACTGCAAATGCTACTATTACCACCATGGATGAAAAGCAGAGCCAATCTGATATAATGATGGTTAAGCTGAAGCGGAAGTATGAGGCGGCACTGAAGGAGATTACAGTCTTTGAGCAAGAGGTTCACACTCTTCGCGTAGAGCTGAATGCCTCACAAAAGGAGGTCAACAGTGTCTGGACAGAGGTGGACGTATCTCAGAAGGAGGTTCATACACTCCGCAGAGCACTGGATGCCTCACATCATGAGATCAACAGCTGCCGCACAGAACTGGAAGTCTCAAGAAAGGAACTTCACAGTCTCACTGAGGAGCTGGACATTTCAAAGAAAACTATCCTCTATCTTAACTTAGATCTCAAAGTCTCTCAGAAGGAGCTTCAGAACCTAAACCTGGAGATGGAAGTCTCATGGCAGGAGACAGCCCGCCTCCAAGCAGATGTGAAAAAATGGAAGGTGGACTGCAAGGAGGCCCTAAATAGTACAGAGACTGAAAAAGGAGAAAATTTAAGATTAAAAAAAGAAAATTCGGAGTTGACAAACCACGTCAATGGAAAGAATGAAAAGCTGCACGAGTTTGAAAAAATAAAGAAACGGTTGGAAATGAAAAATTTGAAGCAGAGTACCGACTGCAGAACCAACTTCAAGGTCTGCGTACACACCTCCAGAATGTCGAGGAGAAGCAGCGAACTCTGCAGTAAGAACATCTGCAGGCTGCTAAGGAAATACAAGTGCTGCAGGAACGTCTGATTACCCAGTGCGTCCTCGCAAAGCAGCAGGATAAACTGAAGGCTACCCTGACCATCACCAAAGCATTGCTAGAGGCTACGCTTAGAGGCCAGGTGACTCTGTACAAGAGGGAGCGAAAAAAGGTCCAGAAACTGAGACGAGTATCTGCGGCCCTAGCGACGAAGTTCACAGTACTCCACAATATAATGAATGATAGGTGGAAGCAAGCTCAGAGAAAGCACAGGGAAGAAATAACAACCCTGAAAGGAGAATGGTAGGAAACACTCAAGAAACAGAGTGAGACTCTGCAGACCAGTAACTTACAGATGCCTCCAATACGGGAAAAGGTATTGGCTCTGTCCAAGCATCGGTATCCCACAGTAACTAAGGCCCGTGAGGAAAAGGGTACAGTGAGAACTGGGGACACCACTCACCTTCAAAACAAGATTACGAAGTTTGAGCCACCTAAGAAAGGACTACCCAAACCTGCAACCGCCCAACAGGCAACAAACAGAGGTAGAAGTGCAGAATCAAAGCCAGAGGAATCCTTAGCTGAGGAAGCTGAAAAGATAGGACATTCTCTGGAAATGGAGCTGGAATCGCAACTCAATTCCAAAGAAGCTGAACTGGCGACTACATTGAATGGGAAAAGTGCAGGAAGACAGCTTCAAGAACTGAGGGCTCAAGTGGCTGTTCTTGGGCGCTCTTGTGATACCAGTAAGTGGACATTTGGTGCTAAAGTGGAGCACATGGGGAGGATGGCGAGAGAGAGCGATTTGCATAAGCGCTCTGCGACTGTCGCCATACAGTCTGCCTACAAAAGAGGAGTGCCCGACACAGGGGAAAGCTCAAGACCACGTGGTCAGTAGAAAGACTGTACTTGGAAAAAGTTCTCCTTGAGCGAATGAGGACCGCTGATCTCAAGCACCTTCTGGAGAAGACACTACTAAACTGGAGGAAGGGCTCCAATACCAGCAGGACTGAGGGTTCTCCTCCATCCACTCTCATTCAAGTCACAGAGATATCTCGAATGAGAGTGGAAGGATGGGCTTTGGCCGTGGCAAGCCCGAGCTTCCCACAAACAGGGGAGGTATGTAACAGGGGACTTACCCTGTTCAGAAAACTTGCCTCTAATCCAGCAGTGTGCTGGTTAATTGACCAGCACCTGGCTGATTAGAGGTGTTAGAAAGATCCTGCCTCTGAGACAGGAAGTGAGACTCCTTAGCACACCTGTGAGCTGAACAAGGAGACAGACGTCTTGAGCCTGCCAGAAGAGACTGCATGCTGCCAGCAAGACACAGGGGAAAGTACTTCAAAACCTGGAGAACAAAGAAGCCTTCCCCTACAAGATACAGATAAGACTTTCCTTTATAAGACTTTTTGTATAACTGCACATATCAAGATATATGTTTGGGGCTGGGAGACATGCTAATCTAAAGGGAGTTGTTGACTGCATACGTTTAACTAGAAATACTCCCAAGTGGAACAGAAGCTTTGTTTGACCCCTTTTTTGCATATGTTTGGATGTTTTCTTGTGTTAAAGAAACAGGAGCAATAAACATTACATCTGTCAACTTCTTTATATAAATACAGTAGTTAGTCATACTGATATGAACTGCTCAATTAATAAATATCAAGGCAAATACAGCTGCGGCCGTCTTTATCCTAATGTGGCTGTAGCCGCGTCGCTCTGACAAGACGCGGCCAGATGGGGTCTGTTTTCTTTTTTTCCGTAGCGGTTTTCGGTATGTTAGCGCTCAGATTTTTAGCGCTGTCTGCTATACTGCAATACCGTCTAAAAACATAGGTGGGCGTTCGGAAGCTGTTGTCTTAAAAGTCGAATAGCAATTCAACCTACAGTACAGGACAACTGTACATTCTCTGCAAGTCTGTGTGCACGTGCAGTACTGTAATTGTAAAATGAAATGCATAGGCGAGTTACAGTATCACATTTTCGGCGCATAGAGCGCTCTCCCTCTCGCCCTCGCGCACACACAAGGCTAAAGTACTATTTCAACTTCTTATCTACTTCTTATCTACAGTACACATCTCCCACACCATTCCATGGAATCTATGGCTTTCTCGCTTCAATCATTCCGAACCTGTCATCACATTCCTGCATGTTTAACGTACAGAGCCTGGTGTCTCATTTCTTCGCATGCGTGTATAACTTCACACACACAAGGCTCAAGGATTTGATTTCAACTTCTTATCGACACAGACCTTTCATTTTCAAATGGTTGGCTTTGTGTTTTTAATCGTCCCGGGCCTGGTGTCACATCTCTGCGCCTGCGTGTAATTCTCTTTGGGACCTTGTTAATTATTAATGCGCATGCGTGTATAACTTCACAGTCATTTAGAAGTTCAAGTCTGAATTTTTTTTTATTTTTTTGTGAGTTTTTTTAGTTTCGTTTCCAGACAAGTGCCTGCATAAAAATTCTTGGTATTCTGCTATTCAATCGGTTCTGTAGCTTTTTAATGCGACACTAGTCATGTACATGCTTTATTTATGTGATTTTTATTTATTTGGGGGTGTGGGTGTGGGGATCAAAACATTACGATGATCTGTTGAAAATATTTCTTTGAACGACAGTACAGGTAATCCTTCATGCAACTTTACCCCCCTCCCCCCCACACTCCCGCACACACACACAAGGCTCAAGGATTTGATTTCAACTTCTTATCGACACAGACCATTCATTTTCAAATGGTTGTCTTTGTGTTTTTAATCGTCCCGAGCTTGGCAACTACAGTAAGTAGTGTAGCCCACCCCTAAGCGCTTCACACGCAAACCCAAAGCCTTCTTCAAGAATCCCCCCCACACACACACACATTCAAAGTGAATTTAAAGTTCAAAGAAAAAAAAAGAGATTTAAAAAAAACATCATCTGAATCATGTTTTGATAAATTGACAATTTTTGTCATTCTTTCTTTTTCTTTTGGGGGGGGGGGAATTTCAATGATTATGATTATCGTGAATGTAATGAAATATTTATTTTATTTTATCAGGAACAAAAAATACAAATAATCATGAATAATACAATATTCAGTCTTTATCTTCTTTGTAAGTGTGAATATGTTCCGGCGCTACTGTCCGTGACAAACTGGAAGGTACTTCTGGGTTAGTAGAAAAAACTTTTATTGAAGCCTCACAGACACATGGCTACACCACGATCTCCCCCTCAACGCGTTTCGCGCTAGGAACAGCGCTGTTCATGGATGGTGTATTTATACTTTAATGAGTCACATTACAGTACGCCCACTTTTAACACCTGCACCTCGTCGCCATGCATAAATGATGACACACATTGCATAGCCTCCCACTCGATGATCTGTATCTTAGTTTGCCCTTGTCCAGATACTGCACTGTGCCATCTGCTTCCATGGATAAACCCCGATTCTATGGGCGCAGGACCCCACTCTCTTCTGCCGTGCCTGTCGTGATGAAAAAGCGAAAGGCTAAGGCTAATAAAGAAAACCTTCTGACGACTCCAAAGGCTAAGGCTTTTAAGAAGCCTTATTATGTCAAGAAGAAATTCGCTGATGTAGACACAAAGCAAAACAAATGGAAGCCAACCAATCGAACCCACAGGTCACCTCCTCCATCACTCCTCGACGACGCTGCCACTTCTCTCCCGGAAATCCACAGGTCACCTCCTCCATCACTTTTTGCCGACGCTGCCGCTTCTCTCCAGAGAACCCCCATCTCATCCTCTTCAACACCCATCCACCCAGATGTCCACAGCACCCCATGCACAAGATCCAGCTAGTTAGACCGCATGCTGAATGGGTTAAGTGTCGATATCCCTGGGAACTCTATGCTGGTAAAGATAGATCTTCTTTTAGAGACCATGCTAAATATGGATCAATAAATGGAGAAGATGGATCAACGATGGAGAAGATGGATCAACGGATGAAGAAGATGGATCAACGGATGGAGAAGATAGAGAGTGACATAGCTGGGATATATAATTTGCTTGGAGTTCATGCACCAGTATCTCTGACGCAGGAGCAGGAGGGTGGCATGGATGGGATGAATGGGACCTTCAACCTTCCATCACCAAGCGCACCCCCTTCATCAGAAAAATATGTGTTCATGTATGCCGTTGACGAGGATGACATGACAATCCCGTCAAGACCACGCCAGGAGACAACACAGACAAGGCGACTGTGACAGGGTAAATAAAAGCCACCAGCTATATGCCTGGCAGACATATGTTTAGTCTGCAGTGCAGCAGTGATGAGGTTAACTTCAGCTGGGAAGCTCATGGCAATTAGTTGAATCCCAGCTGCCTAATCAATGTGTGTTAAAAACCCCAGGATGTGAAAGTGCTGAGGAGATTACTGCTGTAAGGTCTGTGTTGCAAAGTACTTATGTGATGAACTATCTGTCTCCTGCATACAAAAGAGTAGCTGCCATATTTTTGTTTTGTCTGCTAAAGAGAACCTATTTTGCTCTGTCTGCTAAAAAGAAGCTACTTTGTTTTTCTGCTGAATAAAGAGCTATTTTTCTTTTGTTTGCTGATGAGAAGCTATTTGCTTTTGGTGTGATGTATGTTTAAGGCTCACATAAATAAGCCTTATCCAAAGAACCTGCGTGTGTAGTTGCATGTACCCTGCAACATATGGTGTTAGAAGTGCTGGGATTTTCAAAAGGCTCCTGCAGTTAAAGGGCCACACACACAAGAATGAGAAAAATGGAAGAAGTTTTTTAAAGAGTTTCTGTGCGAGCAGACCAGAGAGCAGCAACATTTAATGCAGGAGCAGACCAAACAGCAGAGACTGTTAATGCAGGCCCAACTACTACTGCAGCAGCAAACCCAGCTCCTTACCCAGCAGCAGACAGCACAGGATGAGTGGATGGCCAAGCTGCTGACCCAATTCCAGGGCAAAACTTGCAAACAAACCCCCGATACTCCTGAGGAAAATGGCTCCGAACGAGGATTCAGAGGCTTTTTAACTGACATTTGAAAGGGTTGCTGAAGCTCAGGGCTGGGCTGCAGATCGCTGGGCAACTGCTTTGGCCCCGCTCCTCATAGGAGAAGCCCAGGCCTCATATCAGGACCTCCCTGCAGATCAGGCAATGGACTACCAACAAGTTAAAGCCGCCATACTGGATCGCTTAGGTCTGACTCCAGAGACCTACCGGCAGCAGTTCCGGAACATGAAGTACACCGCTAAGATGAGATCCTGTGTCCTCGCTCAGCGGTTATTGGACTTGTGTACGTGCTGGATACAACCGGAGGAGTGCACTAAGGAGGCAATTCTTGAGCAGGTGGTTTTGGAACAATTCCTACAAATAATACCTCTTCCGCATGCTCGTGGGTAAAATGCCACGCGGCTGAAACCCTAGCTTTGGCGGTCCGACTCGTGGAGAACTTCCTTTGGGCTCAGGAACAGGCGAGTGTCCTAGACCCGACAGGTCCAACTCCACCGGCACCTGCGGATGCCCAAAGAGGGAGGTCGGATCAACGGGGAACCTACGGCCCATCCACGAGCAACCGCCAAGTCCAACGGAAGGAGCAAGGGCGTTCCAGCAAGGGCGGAGTCCAAATGCTGGTCCCCGCCGAGACCCTCATCTCCTTCCTGATGTCAGCTCGTCGCAAAATGAGAGGAACTTCTGAGGACGTCACCCACAAGACCCACCAGATGCATGGTATCCAGTATCCGGTCCAGCGGACCGCTATCCACAGCCCCCTCCTGCGAGGGAACCCTCTCCATGTTCCGCCTGCGGAGAACAAGGCAACCGGCAGGTGGACTGTCCACAGATGGATTGTTCCTTCAACAGGACCGTCGCCTCGGCCTTCACTGGAGAAAATTACAAGCCCTGGCTACTTCCAGCCCAGGTTGGGGGAAAAATCATCCAGGCCCTTGTAGATCCAGGCTCTGGAAAAACTCTGGTCTTACATGAACTGTTACCACCTAACGTGTGTTCTTTTTACTCACCATGGAGTATAGAATGTATACAAAGCGATGTAAAACGGTATCCGACGGCCAAAATCCGGCTACAGGTAAAAGGTCAGGAGGCCTACCTCAAAGTAGGAGTCTCTCCTTGGCTCCCGGCCCCCGTTGTGCTCGGCCGGGACTGGCCTTTCTTTTCGGACCTTGTGGCTCCAGTCTCTCACGAGGAGCCTTATTCTATGGCTCAGGAGAACCATGGCAAACTGTTCCCCTTCTCAGCAGACCTTTTTTCCAGTAGACACCGGGTTCAAAAGACTCGGAAGCAAAGTCGCTCTGACAAACAGGACTGGTTGCAGAAATCTGGGTCTCAAGGTGAGCATTCTAGTAGCCAGAGGTCACAAGTGATGGCTGGGGATGGCCAGAGGGAGGGGGATATGGCCCTGGAGATTTACCAGACCTGTACCTCCCTGACTTTTACCAGAAGCAAAGGGAAGACCCAGTCCTTGCTAGACAGTATGACAAGGTGGTGAAAATTGATGAGCAGATCTTAAATGCACAGGGGGTGATAGTATTCCCCCATTTTGAATTATCAAATGATATCCTGTATAGGGTGAATAGGCAGACACAAACAAGGGAGGTAACCAGACAGATATTGGTTCCCACGGCGTTTGTTAAATCTGTGTTCACTCTAGCCCATACTGTCCCTTGGGTTGGTCACCTGGGCAGGGATAAAACGTTGGACCGTATTTCGTCCCGATTCTATTGGCAGGTATGCATAGTGTGTGCGGCTAAATTGTGTGCGGCATGTCCGGAGTGCCAGCTAACTAGTCCGAAGGGACAAAAACCAGCCCCTTTGGTTCCTCTACCCTTGGTGTCAGTTCCCTTTGAGAGGATTGGGGTAGACTTGGTAGGCCCTCTAGAACCTTCTGCAAAAGGACACAGGTTTATCCTTGTAATAGTTGACTAAGATATCCTGAGGCGTTCCCCCTGAGAACAGCAACGGCGAAGCAAGTAGCCAACAAGTTGTTGAAGCTGTTCTCACGGGTTGGACTTCCCCAGGTTATGTTGACAGACCAAGGTACAAATTGTATGGCTAAACTGATGCAGGATGTCTTAAAATTACTAGAGGTCAAGTCTGTTCGGACATCGGTCTACCATCCACAGACTGACGGATTGGTGGAAAGATTTAACCGAACTCTAAAAGGGATGCTTAGGAAATTTGTAGATTCAGAGAAGAGAGCCTGGGATGAACTTCTCCCTTTTCTGCTGTCTGCAGTGTGGGAAGCTCCCCAGGCCTCCATGGGATTCTCTCCATTTGAACTGCTGTATGGCCACCAACCCTGGGGTATCCTAGACCTCCTAAAGGAGTCCTGGGAGGAACAGTGGTACCCTTCTAAGAATTCCCTGCAATATGTACTAGACCTTAGGAAGTGCCTAGATGTGGTCGGAAATTTTGCTAGGGAGAATCTTAGATCAGCCCAGGACAGTCAGGAGAGACATTACAATCAGAATGCTCGCATGAGAGTATTTCACCCGGGAGACCAGGTGATGTTATTATTACCCAGTTGCGAGAGTAAACTCCTGGCCAAATGGCAGGGCCCATTTGAAAGTACTCCGCCGCACGGGTGATGTGCCATTATGAGATCGCTCAACCAAGGTCCAGGAAGGGTAAACAAATTTACCATGTGAACTTGCTGAAACCCTGGAAGATGCAGCGGTCTCTCTTCATCCACCCGGTGGAGGAGGAAACGGACTTGGGTCCTCAGCCTCCACGGGAGAACATCGTGAGTGACGATAAAATCCCAATGGGTAAACAGTTGTCCTCTGAACATAAAGGGGACTGTTAGCAATAATTACACAATTCCATGATGTTTTTTCTGATTTACCAGGGCAAACTAACTTAATTTCACATGAGATCGAGACAGCACCTGGGGTAAAAGTACGTTCCCTGTACATATAGGTTGCCTGAAAGTCATAGGGCATATTGGTACACTCTCTGCTGGGTTTAGCAGGATACTACCGGCGGTTCATCCCCAACTACTCGGAAGTGGCAGCCCCTTTAACGGACCTCAAAAAATAGTGTGCCCCTACACAAGTGGTATGGTCAAGGGAGTGTCAGAGAGCCTTTGAGGACATAAAAAGGTGTCTATCAGAGGGTCCCGTCCTTAGAAGCCCAGACTTCAACAGGCCTTTTGTAGTGCAAACCGATGCATCAGAGATAGGGCTAAGGGCAGTGTTGTCACAACAGTTTTAGGGAGTTGAACACCCTATCCTTTTCCTGAGTAGGAAATTGTTCCCGAGGGAAAAAAACTACTCAGTGATTGAGAAGGAGTGCCTCGCAGTAAAGTGGGTAATCGAGGCTTTAAGGCATTACCTAGCAGGAGTCCATTTTACTCTGGTGACGGACCATGCACCACTGAAGTGGTTAAATAGTATGAAATATTCCAATGCTAGGTTAACTAGGTGGTATACAGTATGGCCCTCCAACCCTTCTCATTTGAGATTCAGCACAGGCCGGGAAAAGAGAACAAAAAAGCTGATTTATTTTCTAGAGAAGGGGTGGATGGTCGGGCTTCAGCCGTGCGTAGCCCCAGTCACACACTAAAAGGGGAGGAATGTGACAGGGTAAATAAAAGCCACCAGCTATATGCCTGGCAGACATATGTTTAGTCTGCAGTGCAGCAGTGATGAGGTTAACTTCAGCTGGGAAGCTCATGGCAATTAGTTGAATCACAGCTGCCTAATCAAGGTGTGTTAAAAACCCCAGGATGTGCACACATGCCTGGCTGGTGAGGAGATACTGCACCGACACACTTTATTCGAGCAAATACCCAGTATGTACCTGGCAGATACCTGGAATGCGCCGCTCCTCACCTCTGACAAGCCCCGTTGCGTTTGCCTTCCCAGCCTGGGTTCATGCCTGGCTGATGGGCGGCTGATCTGTTAAATGATAATGATTAGGATTTAATAGGCTGCAATGCTTCGTGTGTCTTCCAGATGGCATAAATTCATGAATTGTAATGCAGTATATATATATATATACTGTGCAGTATTGCAGCCAGCGGGAATAAAATGCTTCAATCCCTGCCGGGATATACCTCAATGCACTCGGGCAGAAAACAGTCACAAACCTCAATACACCCGGGTATACCCGAATTCGTGGAACTAGCCGAGCTCGAATAAAGTGTGTCGCCAGTGTAGGACTGAAAGTGCTGAAGAGATAACTGCTGTAAGGTCTGTGTTGCAAAGTACTTATGTGATGAACTGTCTGTCTCCTGCATACAAAAGAGTAGCTGCCTTATTTTTGCTTTGTCTGCTAAAAAGAAGCTACTTTGTTTTTCTGCTGAAGAAAAAGCTATTTTTCTTTTGTTTGCTGATAAGAAGCTTTTTGTTTTTGGTGTGATGTATGTTTAAGGCTCAAATAAATAAGCCTTATCCAAAGAACCCGCGTGTGTAGTTGCATGTACCCTGCAACAGCAACCAAGACAGGAGGAAAGCATCCTCCAAGACTACCTACCCTCACCCTCTGCCACAAGCACACCCGCTCCCAGAATCCCACCCACATACGCTTGCATTGAGACGGTGCCCGACATCATCTTTCGCGAGCTGTCCCAGCCAGCTAGGGAGAAGTATAGGTTTGCAAGTGGTGGTGTAGCCCAGAAACATGCCATGTACATTTTCAAGCACCACGTGCCCTACGTGTTGTACTGCGGGTGGGCCCACAATGTAATATGAATACTACATATATCAATCGAGCCAAAAGGCTCTTCCTGAAAATTTAAGAAAGACTATTGTGGAGGAATTGCGGCGCTATTTTACAATTAGCGATCATTTAATGAAGATCGTGAGCGACTCCATAAATGGCATTTTGCAGCATACAAGGCATCGTCCCTGGAAGGACGATCTGCTGGGGATCGAATTTGCTGCGTGATTGGTCGTCTGTTCAAATGTTAATTCATTTTTGACTTGTTCATTGTTTTATTTTGTATTCTAAAATGTTTTTACTTACAGTACACCATGAATGTTCTTTTTACTTATTCCACCAATAAAAAAAATGCTGCTTGTTTTAAATTGTATTCTTCAATGTTTTTACTTACAGTACACCATGAATGTTTTTTTTACTAATTTCACCAATAAAAAAATGCTACTTGTTTTAATTGTAATTGTTTCATTGTGTCTCCTTAGGAGTTGGGGGGGTGTTTAACTGGTACTGTCAAAATGTGTGTAGGATTACTGTACAGTAGTTACTGTAGTAAACACAAGAATTTTGCGTTTCAATGAGGCATACTATACAGTACTGTACTGTATACTGTTGGCATGTGCATTACATCAAAACAGTACAGGTGTATTAAAACGCATTATTAGTATTAGTATTATTATTAGAACACGCATACTGTAATACATGTACAGAATAAATGCATACTTTTTATTTTCGGGGTTTATTATACAGTACAGTATGTAAAAAAGTATTGAATACTTTATGAAAATCAATACAAATGGCACTGATTCAGATTCAGCAGTGTGCAAGCATCATTACAAAAAGCGATATCCATCGAAATCCCTCCATTTGCCGTTCTCAGCGTGATGACAAAGTTTCTTTTCTGAGGAAGAAAAATACAAGTATTACTGTAATGATTGGTTCAAATTAGTCTGCCCCCTAAAGAAGTTCCCACAGTCCCCTCGGTCAGGCCCAACAATCATTTTCTCGGGGGGTGTCTCTTGTTCACATACACGCATGCGCCTAAATGTGATGAGACGCATATGCGTTTCAACAAGCTTCCAATGCGCATGCGCCTAGCTGTCCACCAATTGTTCAGTATCTACTGTAGAAGCTGCTCAGCCAATGATATTGCTGGACTACATTTTGGCGAATTGTGACTAAAAGAACTAAATAACCATAAGCAAAGCGATTGTTTACAGGAGAATCGCTTTACTGTGCATTGATATTGATATGGTAAAACACGAATAAATACGGCAGCTGTACCCACTATAGACGTTGCCATTTGGTTGGCGCCGAGCCACTGCCAGTCCCGTAGTCTTGATTATACAAGTAGTTGACAGGTGACAACAAGCCTGCTACACCTGTAGTTGACAGCTGATGAAGCTGGAAATTGTTTTGGTACATGCAAGCTTGCTGGTATCTGTACGTGAAATCCTGCTCAGGCTGCAGGTATCCAGGCGGGGACAAATAGCAAGGGTTGCCGGTCAGCAGGTTTTCACTAACGGTCGGACTGTTATTGGAAGTCGGTGAATTGAAACCAATTAAATCCGAACCATTCTCATTAGACAGATCAAGTGCGGGTGACGCCGGCATGAATGCGACATGAATGTCGCATGAATGCCGCATGAATGCGGCAAAGCGCGTGGCATTCGGAAAAAGTCACCGAAAATATCCGAGAAGTGTTAAAATAAAAGCGGCCGCGGCTGTATGTTGTTTACAGTTTGTTTATATACACACATATATACTAATTAATATGTTTTACATGCACTGAGTATGTACATCCCTGCTTATAGTTACACACTGTTTGTTATACTGTAGCTCTTTGACAGTTGTCTAAATAAAAATAGTTTGATGAAATTGCATATACCAAGTCTATAGTATTTTCTTTCACACACATTTGTCTATGTTGAGACAGCTGGTGGCTTATTTTCAGACTATATCCATACCATAACTGATGATATATATTATTTTTTATGCCAAGTATGTCAAAATGTAATGAACAAACAACCATCTGTAATAGGTAATTTGATAAGTAATTGACAAAAATCTCATGTCAACAACATTGCAGGAAATCCATGAAGGATGGGCAGAAAAAAAATTAAATTTCTTTACAGTGTCATACATTTATGCATAACAGTATGCCGTACACCCTCCCACTGTTACAGTATATGAATGTGTATGATAAGACATGTAAACATTTGGACTGATCATGGTTTATTCGCACATTCTCTGTCCTCCCTTAATTATTATGGAAAAAAGGAGTAACTCCCCGAAAACCCATGTTTTATCAACATTTGTAGGTGAATTCTATTAAAATATACTATATTCAGCAACTGTTCTAAATACCCTATTTCCTCGATTCTAAGACGCCATTGATTCTAAGACGCACCCTTGATATAATAAAAAAAATTGGGGGAAAAAAACATTATATTAAATGTGCAGAATTTTTTTCTGGGGGGAGAGAGAGAGAGAGGGGAGAGAGAGAGGAAGAGAGAGGGGATAGAGAGGGGGAAGGGGGGAAAGAATGGATAGAAGGGTGGAAGGAGAGGAGAGAGGGGGAGAAGGGGGAGGGAGGGAGGGGAGAGAGGGGGGAGGGAGGGGAGAGAGGGGGAGGGAGGGGAGAGAGGGAGAGAGAGAGTGGAATGGGGGAGAGAGAAAAGAGAGGGGGGAGAGAGAAAAAGAGAGGGGGAGGAGAGAAAAGGAGAGGGATGGGAGAGAAGGGGGGAGAAGGATAGGAGGGAAGGGGGAGGGATAGGAGGGAAGGGGGAGAGGGTAGGAGGGAAGGGGGGAGAGGGATAGGAGGGAAGGGGGTAGAGGGATAGGGGAAGGGGGTAGAGGGATAGGAGGGAAGGGGGAGAGGGATAGGAGGAAAGGGGGAGAAGGATAGGAGGGAAGGGGGAGAGGAATAGGAGGGAAGGGGAGAGGGATAGGAGGGAAGGAGAAGAGGGATAGGAGGGAAGGGGGGAGAGGAGGGAAGGGGGAGAGTATGGAAGGTGGGAGAGGAGGGAAGGGGGACAGAAGGTAGGAGGGAAGGGGGAGAGAGTTAGGAGGGAAGGGGGGTAGAGAGATAGGAGGGAAGGGCGGGAGAGAGAGGAGGGAAGGGGGGAGAGAGATAGGAAGGATGGGGAGAGGGAAAGAATAGAAGGACACACAGAGACACACAGACAGACACACAGAGACAGACAGACAGACACACAGAGAGACAGACAGACAGACACACACACACACACACACACACACACACACACACAAAGACAGACTAACAGACACATACAGAGAGACAGACACACACAGAGACAGACAGACACACACATATATACACACACACACACACACACACACACACACACAGATATACACACACACAGATATACACACACACACACAGATACACACACACACACACACACACACAGATATAGAGATGCACACACAGATCTCCTTCTGCACGTGCAGCTCACACAGAGATTTGACAGGGGGAGGGGGGCTGCTGTGAAGACATATCCCTGTCCGTGGGATCTCCACTGAACTTTCTGCACCTCATGGAGGGGGGGCGGCCATGATCTCTCTGCACAGAGGGGAGTGGGGCTATGATCGCAAATATGCTGTTATGCTAAGACCTGGCCGGCATCTGCAGCATATCTCTCTGCAAGAGGGGGAGGAGGGAGGCCTGTGATCGCAGACATTTTTGCTGCACACAGAAAACCCGGCAGGCATCTCCAGCAGCGCCCCCTGGCTGTTTTTTTTTTTTTTTCCCAGTACATCGATTGTAAGACGCAGACCTATTTCAGCCACGTGAAAAAGGGAAAAAACCTGCGTCTAACAATCGAGGAAATACGGTAGTATGCACACTGTTTATGGAATGTGTGTAAACAAGAAAAAACTTAGTGATTACTAAATATGACATATACAAATGTTTCACAGAAATAATTATAAAGTTAATGAAAGCATAGTACATATGAATGAGATGTTTTGAATGTGTAAACATTAATTACTAACAATAAATGATTGTCCAATATACATCCTCAATGAGAGCAACGAGTTGACGGATAAGCTCGAAGTGCATACAAATATACACATACTCTAATTGTTATTTTTTCAGACACATGATATGTAATAATTATTTGTTAGAATTATTTTATAAACAATACATATAGCATAATATATACGCTCAATGTACAATTTCAAGAATCTGCTGCATTATTTTTTTTACAACACATAATGTCACATTTAGCTTATTATCTTACAGTATCAAGAAGAAATGCTAACAATGTTTTAATTTAATTATGAGTTATTACACACAGACATTAATATATTATGTTAATGTAAATACTAATTTGCAGTGACCATTTGATACTCACTGTTTTCACACTCTGCCACCTCTCTGTTATATCCAAGATGTTGCTTAAGATGATCTAAAACATCTGGCACGATTGCTGTACAAAAATTAAATATATTTTATATTCGTTTAGAAGAAGCATATAAATAAACTGTACAAGCAGTGGCATATCGTGAAATGCATAAATTCTGGCATGTGCTATTGCGCATGCACAATCTGAGATTTCCCTTCACACATGTTTATGAATTAGCACCATTCACCAGTGCCAAAGATACCAATGCGAGACAAGAGCACCGACCCCTGAGAATACCGGACTGTAGCAATGCCACTGTAGTAAAAGTACTCAAGTTTTGATACTTATAGTGGTCGAACAGTACCTGTAACTGTATGTGGCCGTGTTCATAAGGATATCAGAAATTGTGAGTTGCATGTCCTTTGCAGTCAACACTTTGTCCCAACCTACACGGACAAACCTGAAATCGCATAACCATTCCTTGCTAGACTGGATTCTCTCCTCAAACCCCAGCAGAATCCAATCCTCTGGCATCCTTCCTGATATTTTCAGTGACCATGCAATAGTGTACTGTGTAAGGAAAATTAAAACGCCCCATTCAAGCCCTAAAGTTCTCCTCACTAGAACGTTTAAAAACTTTAACCCACAACAGTTTCTGGATGACCTTACCAACTGCCTATGGCACAGAATCCATTTAATTCCCGACCCTGATTCTGCGCTCGACTATTTCCAATTCGAGTTCTTAAAACTCTGCGATACCCATGCTCCACTATGCAAAATAAGGGTACGGGGGGCCCACCTTCCATGGGTTACAACTGACCTTATTGCACTCTACCAGCTCAGGGATACCTTGTGGAAAAGCTACAAAGTAACTGGCACTACCAAGGATCTCAATCACTACAGATGCCTGCGGAACATGTGCACAAGGCAAACAAGGCATGCAAAAGCACAATATTACTCTGACAATCTCCACCAAAAAACATCAAACCCAGCTAACTTCTGGAAGGTTATCAACAATATTTTACAGCCTCCTAAACATGAACAACCAAGTAATATCACTAAGGGGGATATTACTGTGACAACCCCCACTGACATTGCAAATGCATTCAATGATTACTTTGTGGGGTGTGCCACTAACTTATTAGCGAAACACAGCCCAAACCACAAACCTGAATCTCATCCTGGGAGTAGCCCCACCCCCTCCCAACACTGTCCACAATTTTCCATCTGGCCCAGCATCTGAAGAGGAGATTACACAAGCGCTCCTCAAACTAAAACTAAGCAGCCAATGCGGACCTGACTTACTAAAATCTAGGTTCCTACGACTTGGTGCCCTAGCCATTGCCAAACCAATTGCTTCCATAGTCAACTCTATGCTGTCTGCAGGCCATATCCCTAAGACCTGTAAAACTGCCAGAGTTGTCCCAATCTTCAAAAGTGGGGAAAAAAACACTGTCTCAAACTACAGGCCAATCTCACTTCTCCCAATTCTATCCGAAGTCATAGAAAAATGTGTCCACTCCCAATTAAGCGATTACTATACCAAGACAAATTTCCCTAGCCAATTCCAATCTGGCTTTCGTCCCAAACACTCCACCGTAACTACCCTGCTAAAAGTTTGCAATGAAATCCAGTGTGGAATGGAACGGGGACAACTCACTGGTGCAGTATTCCTAGATTTGCAAAGGCTTTTGATACAATTGATCATGCTATCCTGCTTAACAAACTCCAGAGCTCTGGAATAGGGAAGCATGCTTTAAACTGGTTTCAGTCCTACCTATCAGGAAGACCCAACATGTGTCCATCTCTGGCTCTAACTCCAATCCCCTGGATATCACCTGTGGTGTCCTGCAAGGCTCTGTTCTGGGGGCCCTACTCTTTTCAGTGTTCATTAATGTTCTTCCCAAAGGTTGTAAGGAAGCCTCAATACACATGTATGCAGATGACACAATCCTATATGCACACAGCCATAGCCTCTCTGACCTTCAACACATACTTCAGTCTGACTTTTTGAGACTCGAAAACTGGATTTCCCAAAACAAACTGTTTTTAAACACTGACAAGACTGTAACAATGGTATTTGGGACCAAGACTAAATTTTTAAAGCTTCCAGCGACTGAGCTCTTGATTAGAACCAACGCTAACACCACCCTAACCCTTGTCACTAGTTTTAAATACCTGGGCATATGGTTTGACTCCCACTTAACATTCGGAATGCACATTGATACCCTGACAACCAAGACCTATGCCAAACTAGGGGTACTTTACAGGAACAAATCCTCCCTAAGTCTCCTGGTCAGAAAGCGTATCGCACAACAGATGCTAATGCCAATTATTGACTATGGAGACATAGTATATGGCTTGGCACCTCAAACCCACCTTAGCAAACTTGACACCCTCTACAATTCAATTTGTTGTTTTGTTCTCCAATGCAACTACAACACACATCACTGCGAAATGCTCAAAGAACTAGATTGGTCATCACTAAAGTCTAGGCACATAGTTCACCTTTCCTGTCTGGCCTTTAAATTCTTTATGGGCAAGCTACCCAGCTATCTGAACAAGCTCCTCACCATTACCACATGCAGCATTTATCACCTGAGATCAGACTCCAAAAGACTGTTCATGGTCCCAAGGCTCAACAAAGTATCCGGCCGTTCCTCCTTCTCTTACCGTGCACCCCAAAACTGGAACAACCTACCAGAGACTCTCACATCCACCACCAGTTTAAGTTCTTTCAAATCTAAGGCTGTCTCACATTTTAATCTGGTCTGTAACTGTTTCATACGCCCATAATATATATTTTCTTTAACTGTGCATGCAATGTCTTGCATATAATGTATACCCTGTTCATTTATGTAACTGTATTTGTAACCATGTATTATTTGCCTTAACTCTGTGCCCAGGACATACTTGAAAACGAGAGGTAACTCTCAATGTATTACTTCCTGGTAAAATATTTTATAAATAAATAAATAAAACAAGAAAACCTTCATTTGTTATTGTGAAGGAACAAAATATTATTAATTTACAGTTCATATACTGTATACTAAATCAACGTACATATTAAAAAAAATATTTGTTAATTGAAAGAGTGAGAATAAATAAAGGTTATTAAAATACATATATGGTACAATAGTTTTATATACCTGACTTGTGTAAGTTGACTTCACATACAGTTGTGGGAAAAAGAAAGTATACCCTCTTTGATTTCTATGGTTTTACATATCAGGACATAATTACAATCATCTGTTCCTTAGCAGGTCTTAAAATTAGGTAAATACAACCTCAGATGAACAACAACACATGACATATTCATGTGTTTTATTGTTTTGTTTTGTTTTTCCCTTGCCCATTGATTGCCAATGTATTTATGTATGCCCCTTTAGAGCTATACATACATACAGTGACAAGCAATGCTTTTTTTGGCAAATGCTTGCTTTTATTTCTTTAAATGTATTTTGATTCTTTGCTTTTTAATATTTATGATATTTATTTTGTGTTTTTATTTTGAATTATGTCATTTTTTGTTGTGTTTTTAATTGTTTACTTTTAGGTTTTTTTGGAATTTGCTTTTTAATTGTGGTTTATTTTTGGTCTTTTGATTTTTAATAATGGCGTTTATTTTGAGTTTTCTTTTATTTATTGATTTTTTGGGGGGTGTTTTAATTTGTAATTCTGGTGTTTATTTGGTAGTTGCTTTATTGATTGATGATAATTTTGTTGTGTTTACTTGTTTATTGTTGTTTTATTTGGTGATTGTTTTGATTGAATTGGATATTATTGGTGGTTGTTTATTTTTTAGGTTGACCATTGACTGCCAAGTATTAAATCATGCCCATATTATATGGGCATGATTTACCACTTGCCAATCAATTGGTTTATTGGCATTTCTAATGTGTTGATTTTTCTATGTAATGTATTTGATTTGGGGCCTGTTTTTTTTTCTTCACCATTTATTGCTATAGTGGCAAATTATGCCCATTTTATATGGGCATGCTTTAACACTGTGCCAATCAATGGGTAGCGCAAAACAACAAAGGGACTCCCACTCTGCTTAGAATAAATGTAATGGAGGGGGACGAGGAGATGCTCCTCTGGATAGAGAGGTATATATAGATCTACAGCAAGACAAGTAAACCCACTTGTTGGCACTCAAATCCCCCTAAATGGATGTGTTATGACATTATGACAAAACTAAATTTTTAACATAAATCCTCTAAAATAATGGTCGTATTAAAACAATGATGCAGAGTTGGATTCCTCAGACACCCTTGTAGGTGTTGGAATCTATATAATAATGAAGGAGTAACGAACACTATGATGATCAATCTCCTTAGATATAATAACCAGTAGTTGCAAATCTAATATCCTGTCTATGAGGGCAGGGACATGAGAGTGTGAACACCCAAAAATGCCTAAGGGTTATTGCACTCAGTATAGTAGTTCCAAGTTAGAGTAATCTAGACTTTTTGACAATTGAATGATGCATGAAGATGTTTGTAAAAAAATGTAACCAGCTAGGTCATAATGTCAGTCTGAGTACCAAAAATGCATTCGGTTGTGTCATGTGAAAATCAGATCCATCTGGATAAATGAAGTATACTGTATTTCCTAGTCCTATAGGCATGGGTAAAAGTGAAGTCCCTATAATAGTGGATAATCATAGTAGCTACAGATCTGACTTATTAAGGTAATGCAGGTAGTTGATCCTCAAACTGTAGAACTCTTGAGGTTATTCATGATCAATGCACCAGAGTAAACCTGCATAGCCCTGTAGGGTTCAATCATTAATGCCACTAGTATATTCACGTGGTAATCAGTGTACTGTAGCATATGTGTTAGCCATCATTTAATAGTAGTTATTGCCTGATACAAATATAGCCTCTATTGCTGAAAATAGTGGGGTTTAGGTGCAAACCTACAGTACTAACACCAAATATTAACTCCTAAAATAGTGGCAATTCACTGTATAGTATAATGATGATTCCCTAAGTATATATAATAGCAGATCCCTTATACTAAGTATCCATGAATGTGTCCACTTGAAAAACTGACACTGTTATTAGGTATACATAAACAGTGTAGCCAAATATTGCAAAGTAGTTGTATGCAGCTGGTTAGTATAGGAATCCCATAGGACTTTTACTTTTAGCCTGTGTAAAACACCCTGTAGGTTGCTCGGCTTGCCTGGAGGCTATTTTGCTGATTCTTTATATCTCCCTATTGGAATTACCACGTGAATATACTAGTGGCATTTAATGATTGAACCCTACAGGGCTATGCAGGTTTACTCTGGTGAATTGACCAGGAATAACCTCAAGCGTAACATTATGCAGAGCCCAACAGACGCAGACCAGACTGAATTACAGTAGGTCAAATACTGTCGGCCCTTATTCTACAACATCAAACTATGTTGGATCAAAAAAAAACATCTTATCTCAACAGTTGGCTGACCTTTCTCTCCTGGAACCTTCGCCTAGGATTCCTACTCCCAAGCATTATACTGGAGGCTTGCTGTGGGTTCCTAAACCAATGTGAGATACAGTTTGAGATGATATGGCCCCCACTCAATTTTCTTCTGGACACAAAAAGGTAGCCTATGTGTGTTCATTGTTGTCAGGGAATGCATTGGCCTGGGCCTCTCCAATCTGGGAGTTACATACTGAATTGACCCAGGATTACCTCTGCTTTAAGCAGGAGATCCAACAAGTCTTTGACACCCCCGCTCGCCCCGATACTGCGGCTTCGTCTCTTCTCCATATATCACAGGGTCGTAGGTGCGTAGCCAAATACGCCCTGGAATTTCGGACCATAGCGGCAGAGAAACGCTGGAACCAGGAAGCACTCATCGCCGTCTTCTGGCAAGGACTAGCTGATCCGGTGAAAGACGAACTCGCTGTGCACCCCAGGCCCAAAGTATTGGAGGAGCTAATCACATAAGCCATCCGCATGGACCAGCACCTCCAGGAACGACGCTCTGAATGTCAACAGCCCCGCTTCCTGCCATTCGTTGCCTCGTACCCACATCCTCCTTTGACCTCAAGACCCCCTTTCGACTCCATTGCCAGCCCTGGAACCTCCTGAACTAATGCAGATAGGTACTCAATAGACCCGTACATCCACAAGGGACTACCGTCGGAACAAAGGTTTGTGCTATTACTGCGGGTCTCCGGAACATCTGGTACACTTCTGTCCTCTGTGTCCGGGAAACGAACACACCCAGTGAAGTACAAGGGGCTTTCCCTGGTTTCTATTTCTCCACGCCCCCTCCCCAAAGAAGAGATTCCCTGGAAGCTCCTGATTCCTGTTTCCCTTAAGGGATCAACATTCCATGTATCTACATCTGCCTTCATCGATTCCGGTGCCGGCGGAAACTTTGTGGATCAAGCCTTTGCCATCAGTAACAACATTATGCTCATCAGTAAAGAAGTTCCTATCAGATTAGAAGGTATTGATGGCCGACCGTTACATCCTGCTTTCATTTCCCAAGAGACTCTCCCACTCATCCTATCTTCAACGAACGGGCATACTGAAACCCTAACTTTCAATGTAATCCACTCCCCCGGAACCCTGGGTCTGCCTTGGCTTCAGAAGCATAATCCCCGCATTGATTGGAGATCTCATACGCCGATGCAATGGAGATCAAGCGTAGACACAATTCCTACACCGGTTATTATTCCTTCTACATTGCTCGCAGGGATTGAGCCTTCTACCTCTCCTACTTGCATTTTGCCGAAGGTCTACTCTGATTTCTTGGATGTTTTTAGCAAGACGAAGTCCGAAGTTCTACCCCCTCATAGATCTTACGATTGTCCTATTGATCTTGTTCCAGGCTCTACACTCCCCAAATCTAAATCCTATCAGCTGTCCTTACCAGAGACCGAAGCTATGGATGCTTATATCCAAGAGAACCTCAAAACGGGATTCATTTGTAATTCTTCTTCACCCGCTGAAGCCGGGATCTTTTTCGTGAAGAAGAAGGATGGGACACTTAGACCCTGTATTGATTACTGGGGTTTCAATTGTATCACGATCAAGAATCGCTTCCCTCTTCCCCTCATCTCCGAACTGTTTGATAGACTCCAGCGGGCGAAGTTATTTACCATAGATAAATGGTGTTTATGGTGCATCACCATAGATAGCTCATTATTGTACTGATAATTCCTTATACCATAGTGGATCCAGGTTTAGGGACATAGAGTATAATCCATAACATCCCAGGGTGTGAAACCAGAGGCCTGGTGGTTCCCACGCGGGTACCCCAAAATAGGTCTCCTAATGAGGGTGTATTACACCCTGGGGAAATAACTCAATCAGTCCAGCACTGGAGGGTAAAATAATAATGGGCCTAGGCCCTTTACCTCCCTTAGTGGTGTCCTTGATGCGTGGATCCGTTCCTGCGTGCAGTCCTCTCAGGGTAAACATAAACAGCAGAGGTGTAGAGGAGCACAGCAACGTTTCTTGGCAGCATACCAGCTAGTGGATCGCCAAAATGAGGGTAACTCCAAGCAGGGATTAGTATTAAAAGAATACTTTAATGGTCAGTGCAAAGCAAAACAATGGTAGGAGCGCACCTACTGCTGTGGGTGCGTGTTATACCCTTACCCACCTCAGTATTGGGGACTGGCCAGGTCTGCGGCCATACAGGCATTACACCGCAGCGGACACTACCAGTATCTAGTTATGCCTTTCGGCCTCTGTAATGCCCTGGCAGTCTTTCAGGATTTAATTAATGAAATATTTTGTGATGTTCTCAATTCTTTCGTTATTGTCTATATTGATGACATCCTTATTTTTTTCTAAGAACCTTCAAGACCATATTCTGCACACCAAGCTCATCCTTTCTTGTCTCCAGGTCAATCATCTTTATGCTAAACTGGAAAAGTGCCTTTTTCATCATTCCTCCACCTCCTTCTTGGGATATATTATCTCCAATAGGGGCTTTTGTATGGACCCCGAGAAACTCAAAACCATACTAGACTGGCCTCAGCCTAAATCTTTTAAAGCTATCCAATGGTTCCTGGGCTTCTCTAATTATTACCGGAAATGTATCCATAACTTCTCCACCACAATAGCTCCCATCACCGCCCTTACCAAGAAAGGGGTTGATCCCACAGCTTGGCCACCTGAGGCTGTCTCGGCCTTTCAAACTTTAAAATGAGCATTTGTCTCCGTACCCATCCTCTGTCACCCAGACACCAGCCTGCCCTTCACGTTGGAAGTTGACACCTCAGCTTGTGGGGCAGGTGCGGTGCTTTCTCAGAGGTGTTCCCTGCAAGACAAGCTTCACCCATGCGTTTTTTTCTCAAAAATGTTTTCCTCTGCAGAAAGGAACCATGACGTGGGCAATAGAGAACTGCTAGCTATCAAGTTGGCCCTGCAGGAATGGAGACACCTTCTGGAGGGTTCTCGTGAGCCTATATCGATTCTAACCGACCATAAAAATCTTCTTTATATTGAGAGTGCACGTCGCCTGGGATCTCGCCAAGCCCGTTGGGCACTCTTCTTTTCAAGATTCAACTATACCTTATCCTACATCCCTGGTACTCAAAATGTGAAGGCTGATGCCCTGTCCAGACAGTTTTCCCCAGAGAAAGGGTCCGAAGACGCTCCTGAAACCATCCTACCTCGGAAACACGTTATCTCTGCTGCCTCGCTTCACATCCTGGACAAGATTGTAGGGGCTCAAAGATATATTCCGAGAGGTCTAGAGGTAACAAAAGGAGGGACTTTACGCTGCTCCTAAATTTTGATCCACGATTTTGGAATGGGGTCACTCTTCTCGCTCAGCAGGACATCCTGGTTTTAAGAGAACTTTGGATCTTATTCAGTGCACTTTCTGGTGGCCCAACATGGCAAAACCTATTCAAGAATTCACCAGTACCTGTCCGGTATGTGCGCAAAGCAAGGCTCTTCATCAGAAACCGTCAGGCTTACTTATGCCGTTACCTGTTCTGGAACGCCCCTGTTCCCATATCTCTATGGATTTCATTGTAGAATTACCAGCCCCCAGAGGTATGAACACTATTTTAGTAATTGTAGATCGGTTCCCTAAGCAGGCGCACTTCTTTCTCCTCAAGGGCCTCGGAAGGGCTACGGTCCCGAAGAACGCTCCTGGCAATCTCCTGAGGACATTCACGCTCTGGTACTTCTGAGACAGTTCCATAAGAAATTTCCACTGAAGCCTTGGGAGGATCATCCTGAGGCCAATCCTCAAGGGGGGGTACTGTAAGGAATCAGGAGCCACGTCCACTTCGACGTGACCCCCCCTCCCCTACCTCCCGCGGGGTCCGCAGCATCTCCCCTTCTGCGGTATCTCCATCGTTGTGCCGTCCGGTCTCCCAAACAGGTGGTCGCCATCTTGCCGAGACCCGCACAACCAGTGCTTACAGAGCGAGTGTCTCTGGCTTTAATTTATTCACTGCTCCCTGTCCTCGGCCATGCCCCCGGCATCCGCACTCACACCCCTCGGCACAGCTGTTCTCCAGATACGGATCCAATGCCGTCCAACCACAGAGTGCTCCATGGCACACCCCTGCTCTGCCCCCTGCCTCCATTGGATCACCTACCTTTATAACCCCAGTCCTTCCGTTAGTTCATTGCTCTGCATAGTCTCATTCACAGCAGTTGTGTTTCTGTGCTGGGCTTTCCTTGTCTACTTTCTCAGGTTCTGACCCAGGCTCGGCTGACTACTCTCTCTGGCTCTCGAACTTGGCTTCCTCCTCACTACGTGTACCTCTAAGACCCTCGGACTCGGCTTTAGTACCACAACCACCTGGACATCTCCTATTCCTGATCCTCGGCTTCGGAACCCACTACGGCACTTCTACTACCCCAGATCCGGCAGGTACCTATCTCACTATATCGTTACTTCCTGGCTGGCTACGCTACCACCACACTCCAGACACGCTCTCTCCGCTGTGGGTGCGTGTCTCTATACGGGGATGGGTCTTGTCTGTTGGCAGCAGAAACGTAACAAAAAGAAACCACCGGGGCATTTGGTCAAATACACCACATAAGTTGTTGTGCATGCAAATAATGTGGTTCTATTCATATGTACTTTGTGTTTTTAAGATTTTTTATAGCAAGTGTTTTTTTCCCACTTTCGTATTTGCTAAATTTTAATTGCTGTACATATTTTATTTAATAATGTTATACTCTGAGTGTGTTCTGTGGTTTGGGATGTTATTTATGGTTCTTTCTGGCTTATATGTATCTTATTGTTGGCTTCTAAATTTTATCTTACAGTATGTAGACAGACAGCACCAAAAATGAAGCAGCGCTTAGCACTAACAATAGGACATTCAGTTCAAGTTTAGTAGTATGCAGTAATCACTACCACTTTTTTTGTGAGTAACTCCCACAGTTCAGTACCGTACAATGATTATACAGAGCTGATATTAAAAAATAAGCATGCTAATATTTTTTTTTTAGAACACTTCTTCCTTTCATTTCTGGAAATTACTTTATTAATATGTGTTTGCAGGTAGAGTAAATCTAATAATCCCATAACTGGGTTAAGGCATACATATATTTAAAACGTTTCTTAATTAAAAAACTCACATGGGTTAGCAGGCTCATCATATGATTAAAGTGTGGACATAGAGAGAAATTATTTTATTAGAGATTATTAAAAGTAAAGGCCAATAAGTAAATTAAATTGGAAGTACAAAATCTGTGGAAATGTATTTAGTCATACCCATCAATAAAATATGATAGCTGCATTACAGAACACTGAAAAAACAACTTCATTGCTCATATTTACTAAGTTGTGCTATTCCTTAAGATATCTTCAGTTCCAGAAGACAAAAACAACCAATATAATTATTTCAGTAAATTAAACTTTGGTGTAAAAAAAAACACACACGTGTTAAAATAATATCAGCAGACATTTTTCAATACCAGCAATGCTTTTGTTTAACAGCAAAAAAAAAAAAAAAAAACACATTTCCGTGGACCTTAGTTCTCTGCTATTTAAGATGTTGATCCATAAAATTAAGCAGTGTTTGATTGGGTCTGTAGATGTTTTTTAGTTACCTACCTACAGTATGGAAGAGTACTGATAAGAAATCAGAAATGTATCCAGATTTGCTCTTCCCGTGACCTCAGGTAGAAAAGTAAAATGCCATAGCGATTTAGTGCATGCCGTGATCGTAGCTAAACCACTTCTGCCCAGTAGTGTCTCGGAGCTTCTGTATTTCATATACTTGATAGGTTATACTACTGTAGTGTGTAGGTACAGCAAGCTATTCAGTATTCAGTGGCTGTTTCTACAGTGGAGTACTATACAGATGTAGCAGGACTCACTGTCTCCAGATCCAAAGCTAAACAAAGCTGAAAGCCACGTCTCCAGAGAGAGTGTTGTTGGGACATCATTGCAGGATTGGATCTCCCGCTGCAATAATCCTGCAGCACGGGACAGTCTCGGACCTGTAACCGTGATTAAAAGAATAAAGCTTGCTACATCTGCATGTATAAGATTAGTACCAGTTTTTTAAAGCCACCAATAACCACTTCTTCTTCCCATGTACTCTTTAATCCCTTTTCAGTATGTAGTTTGTGAAAAATAAATTAATTGACAATTAAACCGAGTGTCAGTGAGGCTATCTACACTATTTTAACGAGAACATGTGAGAAAAGGGGCAAAGCCACAAAGTATTGACATTTAAAAAAAAATATTGAAAAGGATTAAAAAAAAATAATAACAAAAGGCAAGTGACTCATAAATTTGTAGAGTTCTTTACAGTAGTTCACTTCTTTGTAGAAAAATTATCATATAATACAGGTGCGCCGACGAGTATTCTAAAACTTCTAAAAAATCTGGGGCTATCACCAAAAAGACCCAGGTACATGCTGGGTACATGCTGCCACATTTTAGTGACATTTCTGCAGAGACTAATGGCACATCGGATTAACACAGCAGGGGTCCCTGGCAGTCCCATTCAGTTTGAATGCAAGGGACCCCCGCTGTTAATCAGATGGGCCATTAGTCTGCCTGCAGAAATGTCACTGAAATGTGGCAGCATGTACCCAGCATGTACCCAGCATGTACCCAGCATGTACCTGGATTTTGTTGGTGATTGCCCCAGATTTGTTTTAGAATACTAGTCGGCACTACAGTATTACCAACAGTGATTGACTTAAAAACACATTTCCATTAATATTTACAATCACATATATGTGTATTATACTACAAACGTATCTTGATAGCACACAATGTACAAAAATGTGTCTGATATATTGATACAAGGGAATTGTGCACGCTGTCCCTCCAAATGCTCTCCCTCTACTTTCTAGTCTCCCCTGCAGCTCCTAGTCTCCCGTGATCAGCGGGACACACTCAGCACATCAAACACAAAAATAGGAGTGCATGGAGAGAAAACGAGAAAGACCGAAATTAGTGCATAAATCTTTATATGACAAAATAAGACTGTATGTGGACCTTTGGTTATGGGTTATAAAAGTATTCTTGGAGATTTTATGAAATATCCTGCAAATATACATATCTTTGTGTGATGTTATATGTGTATTGGACTTTTTTATAAACATTTTTTATTATATAATTTTATTGTATGGCTTTTATTATTTGTATTTTTATCATAAGCCGTTCAGCAGTCATGACCAATATAACCATTCATATTAATTATGTTTGGGAATGTTTTAACAAGTTTTTCATATATTTTGAATATGATTTAAGTATAAGTTGGTATAGTAATAGTTCAATAGCATTATTTAGCGTGTTATATTCCTATAGCAACAAGTATTGATATGATATTGATAACCATCCTCAGCCACTACCAGGCGGGAGGCCTACCCACATACCCTTGGGGCCAATACCCTCTTCCTCCACCCCCAGTACCCACAATAAAAACAATACACAGCCCCACAATAAACATCATTATATTTATTAAATACATAACCCACCCCCTGTGCCCCCCCATAAATACATGATTTATTATTTTACATACAGGGTTAATACCCCAGGCCCACGGGAGTCCTCGGTGGGCCTGACGGGTGTCCGTAGACCTCACAGTAGCCCAGCACCATGTTTCAAACAGGGTCTGGAGGCCTATGGGTGGTCCCCGCCAGGCGCCGTGGTCCACCAGGTGGTCTCCGCGGGTCTCCACGGGTAGGCCCGCAGCTGTCTGGGGGGCCCTGGGTCAGACCCACAGGTGTCTGAGGGGCCTCGGGTGGTTCCCACAGGGGTCTGGTGGCCCAAGGGTTGTCTCTATGGGTCCGCGGTGCCCCCACAGATGGGGCCACTGGTTCTTCCCCACAGGTGTCCCCCATGGACACGCCAGCCGTTTACCCGTGAGAAGCCCGAGGAGACCTCAGGTGGTCTCCAAAGGTCCCCCGCAGACCAAAAGGAACCAACCCTGTATGTAAAAAAAATAACAAAGCAGGGGTTGGCTGCCGCTCTCCATAAATTGGAATAAAATATATTACTGGGAGAGAATAATAGGGTGCATACGGGACATATAGTCAAGTTAAGAGGGGTGGTGGGTCACAGAGGTGGCCTAAAAGATTCCTATTTGCACTCGCTAGACCAGTTAGTTAGGCTAGGAAAAATTCAATCCTTGGAGATAGCTCCATAGCCATACATGTACAATTATAAAATCACATTTATTAAACATATATACAAAAGACTTAATGTCTAAAATTCCACTATGTGGTTTCTGGAAACACAGAGAGAGCACCGGGGTAGTGCAGTGTTGCTATGAGAGTGATTCAAATTGTGGGAGACTGTTGTTTAGTATACTGTCGTATTGGTTCTGCTGATGTTCCCATCACAATCCCATATTAGTATCATAAAGGTATATAACCTGTATAGTGGGTTGGGATCACAGCGTGGGAGGGTTACTAGGTAGTTATGGCTAATAGCCGTGTAAGGTGGGGCTATGTATTTCAGGGTAACATCCCTATATGTCAGGTAATGTCTAGACAGAATAGTTTAGGGACCCCTATATACTGTCCCTCTACCTTCCTAGAGTCAGGTGCCTGGTGTGCCTGATGTATGCGCCCCACTAGGCAAAACCGATAGTAGTCTGGGCGTCACTACATATAGTATGGCTCCGTTTTTAGTTAAGAAGCCAGTGCTGTTATTGGTGCTGTCTAAATGCATGCACCAGTATGTCTGTAGCGCGCTCCCTTTAGCTGTTCATACGACCTGTCAGCCTGAAAAATCTCTCAGCTTCCCACTTTGTGTTCCTCCGCGACTCCAGATGACGTCACCGGAAGTGCGTCATCACGTACCAACGCACGTTTCACGCTCGTAGGCGCTTCGTCAGGGTAATGGGAGTGACGTCACTAGTCTCCTCCCTACTCTAAGTACTGGTTGGTTGGGGGCGTGTAGCATTTCCCAACCAATCCCAGGGTTGTATGGATAGGAGGACAGCTGTAGATAATCCCCGTTAGGGGGTATGTGTAATGTGCGTCCGGCTATCAGTGATTCATGTTACCTTGGTAACGTATCCGAATCAGTGCATGGAGTGTTGTGTACTCTCATAAGGGGCAGAAATGATTGTACATAATCAGCACAGGATGTATAGCGCGTGTGATATGGCAAAGTCATATGAGGGGTGTATAAATACTGCGAATTGGTCTGCCTTTGATATCAGTTTGAATGAATGTATATGGTATGGGGTAGTCCAAGATGTTATTGATCATCGTCTAGGATGATTGTCAGCAATGGGTACCTCAGATAGTATTCCTTTATCTTACATCCAGGTATATATGTGTGAGGTGTAGGAGTGTTAGCTTCTGCTAAGGTCCGCCTCTAAAGTCAATACGGACTTAGAGGAGTTTAGGACTCTATTTAACTGCCCATTGTCTTGTTCTCTCATTGTTCGTATCTTGGGGGTGGATGTAAGAACCCCATCCCTATACGGTCAAAGAATATATTGGATCCGTGGTCTCTACAGGTTATCCCCATCATTCTGGGGGGTAGGGGTTGGTACACGGTGTTGTTGATCATCATCTCGGTTGATCCTCAGCAATGTATTTATATACTTCAGTTAGTGGTTGTAATTGAGTACCTTATACCTAGGTATGTATGTGTAAGTGAAAAAGGTGAACAAAAGAAAAGTGCGCAACAACAATGTATAAATAACGTGATAATTGTGATACAATTAAATAGGTGACCTTGTGTATAGTATGAAATATATGAAGCGTCTGCAGCTGTGACACCAGGGATGGCTCTGGTCCCCCCTAAATGCACACAAAAAAACAAGAAACACAGCGCACAACGCTCATAGTGCATTAAATGATATCTTTAGTAACCAAAATAAGAAGGTAAGTATTGTGCGTACATAAAACAAAATTTAAACAAGCATTTCAGGGTTATTGTTACCCAAACACCAACGGACGCCTGTGATGGTCTCGTGGCTCTCTCCTTCTCACTCCGATAACCTCGGTGTAGGGCCTGGAAAGTCTCCACTCCAAACGTTGATGTTTTGGCCTCTCGCCTTAAAGAAAGGCTAATGCAGCTTCAGCAGTCCAGAAAAAGACCTCCGCTTATATGCGTTGTGCCCGTCACTGCATAAGTCTCGTATATAACGGAGCAGCGGAGTACACGCGGTTTTTCGTCCTGGTCGAGCACTTCCGGGTCTGTGACGTCACAAGATCGCGAGACTTCGTCGCAAGTCTGCAGGACACCGGATCGGTTCTCTGGGAGTGCTGGGATATAGAGGGTTCGCAAATGTTCTCAATCCAACGCGTTTCGAAACCACAGAAGAGACCCTCTGTTGGGCCACTCATTTTGCCATCCTCCCAGCGGGATCCAAATCAAGATTAAGCACCATCTTACTTGCGAATCCAGGTTTGTAGTGTACATGATTAAATGCCTGTGTGGATTACATTATATTGGCAAGACTAAGCAGATGTTAAATGAGAGGATTGCTATACATCGGTCCACTATTAGGAAAGCTCTGCAGTGCGGTACCATGGACGAGGATCTCAAGCACTTACCTGTTGCTCGTCACTTCAAATTACAACGCCATTCATTGGCAACTATGAGATGTATGCCAATTTTTCAGGTCCAACCAATGCCCCGTGGAGGGGATAGGGGTAAAATGTTGCTCCAACAAGAGGCCAGATTAATTTATGATCTCAAAACAATGGCTCCTTTCGGATTGAATGAAGATCTGAAGCTTGGTTGTTTTTTTGTAATTAACTGACATTTTTTATATGAATCAGGAACGATGTTCCCTTTCTAAGTTTTTGCTAATGTTTTATCTCAGTATTGTATTATCTGCATTTTTCTCCTTGCTCACAATCTCTTTTTATCACCACACACAATCGGTGTCTTTTTGTTATAGCTCTTATCCATCCATATGGTTTTTGCTTAGTAGAATTACCTGTATGATTTGCGTTTAACACTGGAATGGTCACAAAATGCTGGTATATATATGTTCACCTACTGTACATGAGAACGACTATTACACTATTATGATAGCCGGGACAGCGATGTTCTGTCCACAGCTACAAATTTACATTACTTGTTCATATAGGACACTTTTTGATAATAAACCAGGATGCCTATAAAGGGATACCTTGATTATTATACCATTTATTATAATAACCTTGGGAGTCTAATAGCAGTCTGCCTTATTATATACCTTCATTGTTCATTGACTTGACCAAATGTTCACATTGACATAAGTTTTAACATGTCTGTAGCATGTGTATTTATCTTTTATTTTTTATTTATTATTGTCCATGTTAATATTGTTACAGCATTGTATTGGAGTGTAGGGTGATATGAACAAACAGTATTGGTGACAGGTGACTGTAACTCCAAGACTAATATAAGTAGGGCTATTTGATAATCCATCCTGCACATGATCACTGACAACAGCCGGTGCTGGTTATTAAAGCACACAGCCTGATACTACGTGGGGGAGTTTACCTAATGGCCTATCATGGAGGAGGGCGGGTGTCTATACCTGCCTTCACACAGAGTCCTAAGGGCTATGGAGAGGCCTATCTGGTATGAGTTCCTGGACATGTGTTTATATTATGCTCATGGATTGGGTGTTGTGCATTCACCTACAGCTGATATCTGTTGTTGATTATAGAGCTTTTGTTTGATTGGTTATCTGTTTGATTAGTGTGCACTGGTGGGGGTATTAGTTAGATTCACGTTCATTCATACACTGCACAGCCCTGGGGAAGGTTCCCTTTGTGGAATCGAAATGTTGGCGTTCTGAGTGTCTACATCTTTAATACAACATCTGAAGTCATCCCGTGTGTGCTGTTTCTTTTTGCTGGATCACCATCTGGTAAACTGTATATATTATTTTCTATGGAACAAGCATCTGAATTTTTTTGCAGTATGAGTGTGTGCTAGTTAACATCCAACTTTGTGTATATATATATATATATATTATATATATTATATAGAATAACTAAGTGCGCAATTAAAACACTATAATCAGACAATGTACCATTAAATGCTGCCAATGTGTTAATACTATACACAATAGTAATGGAAATATAGATAGGAGAGAAAAAACACAGGCACAAATAGTGATAAGTGAAAACTGTTGCAAAGTATCAGGGAAAAATTAATAGTATATGGACGAAACCAATGAAGATGAATCTGAAATAATAAAAAAAGAAGCAAAATATGGTGAAGTACAGCTGCGGCTAAGCTTAATTTAACGCTTACCCGCTTTTTTTTTCAACTTTTTTTTTCCCGGCCGGAATTGTCCGTGCGCCGGCCGCACGCGGCCGGTTCTCCAATCAGCGCCTAATGGTGCTGAACAATAGAAGTGCCTGCGGCGCCGAAAAAAAAAAAAAAACGGTCGCGTCTGCACGGGGTTTTAAATTACCCGCGGTGCCGGCCGCTTGAGAGCAAGTTTAGCCGCAGCTGTATGCTTGTATTCTTCAGAATGCGCAAAAGACAAAAGGCTACTTACAAAGTAGCAAGTAAAACAGGCATGTAGGATATCAAGATCCTCTCCTCACTGCTGATCTGTATGGCGGCTAGTTGGTTCTGGCTCCACCTGGAACACAGAGACTCCGCACAGGCTCAGATGTGTCTGCAGCTGCCTCCAGTGTTGTCCTGGCTATCCCTCCAGTCTCGCAGGATTGCGAGTATGATGTCAGCACTTTGTTATATCCGTTGAAGGGAGGAATCGGCATACACTGTCCAGCTAATACTAGACCAATATTGCCAGATAGAGCTAAGAACTCAGAGAGTCAGGGAGACCTTAAGGAAATGCTATTCCAGCCTCCACCCTACCCGTATCGTCTTGAAAAAGACTTCATCAGGGGTAGCATCTGTGTAGCTAGCAAGTGTATTTAAAGGCTGTACTAGCTCCTAATAGGTTAATTGGCTAGCCAACGCCCAAATGCCTTATAGCTGCACAGAGACATATGCTGAATAGTATACAAATACAATGAGCCCTTAAAGTTATACATATACATATTCTAACCAATTTAATAAACATTTTTAATACACATAAGAATAAAAAAATCTTTTAAAATAAAGAATGCATAAACTCTGTTTTAGAGGTATATATTATTTCAACCATACAGTAGATCTTGTATAGCATTATTATCAGAAAGAACTTTGTACTTTATAATTCAACTTCCTAGTTGCATAAAACATATATATAAAAATTATACAAAATTATTTAAAATACATAAAATATAAAACATACATAAACGAAAAAGAATAAGAATAGAAAAAGAAAAAATATATTATTATACATGGTTGGCTATAGGCATTCTTATATTCGGGACCGAAGGGCTATACATGAGATATTACTCTAACCTGTGAATTTACATGGGCTGATATTATTGCAAAAATGCACCTAGATCAATATTGGTATTGAGACCAAGTGGAACCAACGTTTTCATTGTATGGATCCACTTGGTCTCAAGCTTGGAGATGGCATTAATATTATCGCCTCCTCTCCAGTTAGCAGATAGCCTATTGATCCCAATAAAACGAATGCCTACAGGATCACAATTATGTTTCTCAACAAAATGTCTAGATAATGTATGTTGTAAGAAACCCTTTTGAATGTTTGCAATGTGCTCAGCAAAGCGAAGTTTTAGCTTTCTAGTGGTGCGCCCTATCACCTTTCACTGATGATTAAGACCATGTGCCTGATTCTTCTTCTTCACTGGATCACATTGGGACTTCAGGAGCTCTCCAGGACCAGCGCACCGGCGGTTAAGTACCCCACTATCACCTATGTATTAGAGTGCGTGCACTGCCATTATTTCATACATTGCTAACCAGTCTTCCTCCTTTTGATTGCATTGTTTTATCTTTCATCCCCATCGTTCAACCGTCCCCTCTATTCCTACGATACTGGGGGGAAATTCCAAGAACTACGGCAAGAAGACTATACAGAGAGTGGAAGAAGGGTAACGCCATTCCCTGGGAGGATAAAAGACAAGAAACCTTTGAGAAGACTGAACTCACACAGGGCCGTGTGAGTATCTCTATTATTGAACATACCCACCACATTATCCCACACGCACTTAGAATACCCCAAAAGGAGTGCATTGACTGAGGTCTTATTGTACCCTTGTGTGCCCTCAAAGTGTCAGGTAAGTCTGGCTAAAATACTAATCAATCTGCCTTTTGTATTTAGCTTTATTACCTAGCTGGAGCACCCCCTGAAGTCCTATACCAGGTTCAGGGTGACTTGGGCATGAACTGGGCATCCCACCTTATGCTAGGGACCCCTGACAATTCTGGGGATACCTTGATCCCTGATACCCTTTTTACCTTTCCGGTTTGTGCTGAAGCAGGGAACACTTGCGGGGTACAAGAACGTTTCCAGGGTAGGATTTTGCCGGAGACCTGTGCTTCAATGTGCCCGAGAATCTTACCTGATTCGTGGGTACATCTTTGGGGTATCCATAACTTGGGAACCCAGCTACATAGCCACAATCTGAAGAAGTTTATCCGCAAAACCCACCCTAAAACCCATAGGGGATGATTCACTAAGCTCCGATAAGTGGTTTTAGGAGCACAAAGTGCCCTTTAAGTCCGATACAGGCTGCTGCGCGATTCACTAAGCAGTGATACAGTAAAAGCGATTTTTCGGCCTTAAAAGGCATTTTTCCTGCCCTGCGTGCAAAATCCGCCCAATCAGGCAAACATGCCGATTTTTGGTAGTACACAGAATTCACTAAACAGTGTTAAGTGAATCGAGCTTTAAAAGCGCGCCGGAAAAACGTGCCAGCTAAAGGCAGGCACAAAAGGAGCTGGACTTAGAAACATTTCTTTTTTTACCTTTTTCAGACACACCATCCATACAATAGGCCCGTGGGTGTCCCCGGCTGATCCCGGCAGGGGTCCCCGACTGATCCCCGCAGGGGTCCCGGTGATCCCTGTGATGTCCGGGGGTCCCGCAAGCCTGCGGTACCAATGGTGTGCCCCCAAAAAAGAAACAATACTTTGAAATAAATAAACTCCCTCGCCCCCCCCCCCCCGCCCCATAACACATACAGTACTGGGCAAAATTACTTTAATCCACATACAGTATGGATAATAATGCATTTATCCTTTTAAAATACATTAATCACAATAAATAAAATAAATACATCTTGCACTCACCCTGCCAGGCTGCCACGGTGAAGGCCGTCTGCATCCTCACCCCGTTCCTGCCCTGCGGTGCTGCAAAAAATACACAAGAATAAAAAGAGAAAATATAATGACCCCTAACCCCTTAATCACCTTATCGTTTAGTAAACGCTAGAGTAATTAAGGGGTTAACCCACACTCCCCCACTACTCACCTGGGAGGCCTAACCACCCTCCCTGAATACCCACCCATGAGGCCTAACCACCCTCACCCACTACCCATCTGGGAGGCCTAGCCACCCACCCCCTTGAGGACAATACCCTCTTCACCAACCCCCGCTACCCACAATAAAAACACAACAGAGAACAGCCCCACTATTCACCTCCTACAGTAGGCCCCACAATAACCATTACAATATTTAATAAATAATACATAACCCACCCCCTGTGCCCCCCCAAAAAACATGATTTATTATTTTACATACAAGCTTAATACTCCAGGCCTACGGTAGAACTCGGTGGTCCCGACGGGTGTCCGCAGACCCCATAGTGCACCAGAGGGTGGTGCCCACAGGTGTCTGGCGGTCTCCAGGTGGTCCCCACAAAGCACTGTGGGCCTCCCAGGTGGTCCTCGCGGGTCACAATGGGCCCAATGGGGTCCAAGAGTGGTCCTGTGGGTGTCTGGGGGTCCCTGGGTCATTCCCACAGGTGTCTCGGGGCCCTCGGGTGGTTCCCACGGGGGTCTGGGGGCCCTCAGGTGGGGACCCCCGGTTCTTCCCCACAGGTGTTCCCCTGTCAGGGTCTCCTAGACCTCCTGCCTAGCCATAGTTCTTCTTTGTCCACTGGGTGTGCTGCTGTCTTCTGTTTCCTCTGGGATCCTCTGTCTGTCTGTCTTCTTGTTGCTCCTGTCTCTGTCCTTTATAGCTTCTGCTTCCTGGTTGGTTCAATTGCCTTTGCTTCAAGTCAGACTCCTATGCACATGCCTGTCTTTGATTCCTGATCTGTTCCTGTACCTGTACCTGTATTTGTAGTCTGTTCACAGTAAAGGCCCTTGCTAGTAATCTGGCTTGTCCCTGTTTGTTCCTTGCTCCCCAGTCTCAGTCCCTGCTCCCCGGTCTCAGTCCCTGCTCCCCGTTCTCAGTCCCTGCTCCCGGACCTGTCCTGCCCCGCCTGTCCTGTTCCAGTCTCCTCGTTGCCGACCTCTGCTTGTTACCTGACTTCGCTACCTGCCGCCTGCCTCGGACCCCTGCTTGTGACCCTTACTACGCTCGTGCTGTTCCGGCCACCGAGATCCTACCCGCCACAGGAGTCTCCCGTGACATCCCCCTGGGTCTGCGGGTGGTACCCATGGGCGTCTGGGGGACCTTGGATGGTACCCGTGGGCATCCGGGGGTCCTCAGCTGGTCTTCTTAGGTCCCCACAGACCTAAGGTACCAATCATGTAAAAAAATAAAACATGGGCCTACATTTAAATACCCCCCCCCCCCTCACCACCAAACACATACATACATACTGTACAGTAATGTGCAAAATATCTATTATCCCGATATGGATAATAGATTATTTGCCCTTATTAAACACATTAACCAGCATAAATAAAGTAAATAAAAACAGATGAAGACCCCCGAAGGGTGACGGTATGGATTACAAATGGAAAGAAAGAAGCAAAAGTCTTGTTTTTTTTTTTTGTTTTTTTACCTGGTTCCTGTGCGTGGATTAGTTCATGAGTTTGTGGTCTCCCTGGGATTCGGTGGGTGAGGTCATCTAAAGGTATGTAAACAAAAGAAATGTATGTTATTTTTTTTAATTTTTTTAATTATGTGATTGCTTTTTGGTTGTTTTTGCAAATGCTTGTTTGCCTTGTTTGGATGTATTTTACATTTAGGTTGCTTGTTTGTTTAGAAATGTTGGTGCAATATAATTTTTAGTTAGTTACATATAATTTTTAGTGGAGTTTGCAATAGTTTATTTCAGGGGAGGGCAATTGACCCCAATAAATATGCTATTGTGCCTTAACCCCTTCATTGCCTTCGTGAATAGCAGCTAAGGTAATGAAGCTGTGTTAATGTATTTTTTAATAGTGTGCAGGAGCAGTGGATCTCCTGAGCTGAACCGCTTTGATTTCTGACTCGGGGACTGTGACGGTGAAGGGGTTAACCCAGCTTATAATAAAGGTCAAGCCCACTTGGTTAACCCTGACCCGTGTGTTAGGGTCTTGGAGTGTCAGTTCTGGGACCCAGATGTCAAAAATGTATTACTGCAACTGTATACTGATTTTGTGACATTAAAGAATTATGTGATTGTTTTCCTTTCTGGGGATGCTGGGATCGGGAGATTTCTAGGCTGTAAGTTATAGGGTGGGTTTGGCGGAGAAAGTCTTTGCAGAATGCGTCTATGTAGCAGGGTTCCGGGTTGTGGGATACCCCAAAAGTTGTATATGGAGATTGAGTGATATCCTCTGATACAGCTAAGCGCATTATTCCGCAAACCCCGTACCCTGAAAACGCTCTTATGACTCACCACCAGAGTCCCTGCTGCAGCATCTTCCAGACAAGGTAAATGATATGAAGGGGTTAAAAGATATCTGCAGGTATACACAGAGTCCTTAGTATAGCAAGGGGCTCCCCAGTATAGCAGAGGTACCCACATACTGCACATGCCCAGGTATCGTGAGCTTAGAGTAGGGGTTCAGGAAGGTGCTCACGCTAAGGTTATGAAGCTGAGCAGATTTGCAGTGTTTTAAAAGTTTAAAAGTATTTTTCTAATGTGTGCCAAGAAGGAAGCTCGTGAATGTGGGGAATATTTACACTCACTCCATGCCTGAAACCAGAATAAGAACTCAACTTTTTGCACGCAGCAGACAGGACACAACATATTTTACTAAACGAGAATAGTTTAACATGTATAGATATTGCTGACCTGTGTATGAGCTGAGGGCTCTCTAAGTCATGGATTCTGGATGGCACAGATGGTTACCATGCTTGGCTCTGCTGTGTCTGTCCAGGGGCCATACTTGAAAGGGCTCAGAGATGCCTAGGTGTTAGGCCATATGAGCCCTGCCATTATTATAGAGCACCCATATCCTGACCTGACACAGGGAAACCTAACACATTTTGCTAAACAGCCAGCTGCTGTGGAGCCTCGCACCGTGGGGGGGGGGGGGAGGGGGCGAAGTGGCAGAGGGGGATATTTCACCTGCCCTGAGAAAAGGCTCAGGGGTGGGAAACCCTTTATGAGTGTTTTAGATTGGTCGCTAGGAGGTTGCTATGGTTTTTTGATTGGGCTGCAGGTTTTCTGGGACCTGGACACCAGAGGTTTGAAAAGCCCTGACACAAGTAAGATTCATCAGTTCTATGAGTTACATCTAAGAGTTTCATCAGATCCATCTTGTGTGATTCACCTGAGATTCAGTCCCATTTGAGAAGTTCCAGCTCTGAGTAAATCGCCTACATTTCTCAGAGGATAAGTGACCAGAATTCAACAGCAAGAGGCCACAGGAAGGGAAAGTGGCCAGGAATTATTTTGCTGTGTGTTTGCAACTAGAAAGATTAGTTTTGTTATCCCAGTTTCCAAAGTAAGTGTGTCTTTTTCCTGTATTTTTGTGTAACATAGTTGTGTACGTTCGTTAGGTGAATAAACGCAATTTATTTTTATCTTTCTGCTTGCTCAATCAATGATCCCGGTAATTAAAAGTCTTAATAAGCTTGATCTACCATGACAGGGAACCGATGCATCCCGAGTTACAGGCCACGGTAAGGGGCATCAGATGCCAATATCGCCGCCATTTTTATTGCGTCCACGTAGCGTGACGTGTAACATGTAAATAATGGAGGTGACACCCCATATCTGGCACCCCATATCTGGGCCTATAACTCGGGAAACAGGGGGTCCCCGAGGCTGAAATCAAAGCAGTTAAGATCAAGAGACCCCCTGATCCCGCACAATATTAAATCAAATTACATTAATGCAGCTTCATTACCATAGCGGATATTCGCTACTGTAATGAATTATTGTTTATTTTGATTTGTGTTTTCAAACTAGTGTAGATGAGCAGTGAGTTTCCTGAGCTGAACCGCATTCGTTTTAGCCTCGGGGAACCCTTACTTCATGAGTTACAGGCCCTGTTATGGGGTGTCGGTATCCCCTGCAGGATTTAAATTCCCCGGTCACGTGACGTGGGAGCTTTAAAAGGACGGGGATATAGGCACCCCATAACAGGGCCTGTATCTCATGAAGTAGTGGGTCCCCAAGGCTTAAACCAATGCGGTTCAGTTCAGGAGACCCCCTGCTCATGTACACTAGTATTGTAATGTATATTTACACAGTGCGATCACCTGTTAGAGCCGTGCATTGAGATGCAGCATCTCCATGCAGCATCTCCATGCAGTTCTCACAGGCTTTTTTTTCTATCACCTATCGCAAATTATAAGTTTAAGCACGATAGCAGGGGGGGGGAAAGCAGCTTGCACGATCTGGCATATTTTTGTTTGGCCGAAAAAAAATGCCCTGGACATGTTAGTGAATCGCGCCTTTGGCTTCACTTTTTTTCGGCCGAGCAAAAAAATTTCATACGGGCGCAAAAACACAGAGCTTAGTGCATAGCCCCCATAGCCTAGCAAGCTCCTCTAGCTAGTACTCCTGGAATGGTAAAAACACAAAAATACTGTATTGTCGCATAATTTACCCACAGTCACAGTGATGCACATATGGCAGTCAGGTCCAAGAGCTGACACTCTAGGTCAGCTCAGGAGTAACCAAGTAGGCTTAACCTTTATTATTGAGCCTGGTTACCCCCTCACCGTCACATACATATAGTACAGTAATGGGCAAAATTACTATTATCCAGATATGGATAATAGTGCATTTGCTCATTTAAAATAAAACATTAGTCAGCAGCATTCTTGCAGCGTACATGCAATGACACAAGCAGGGTCTCTTGACAAGGCTTATTTATTCAGCCTTAAAACATACAGCACACAAAACAAAATAGCTTTTCTTCAGCAGAAAAAAACAAAATAGCTTATCTTCAGCATGGCAAACAAAGCAGGTTCTCTTTAGCATGCAAAAAAACCCAGGTTTTTTTCAGCATGCAGGACACAACAGTTCATCAAAAAATGTACTTTGCAAACAGACCTTATATCAGTAATCTCTTCAGTAACTCACTCCTGTCTCTTGACCAGCCAACTGCATGTGTGAACATACTGGGGTTTTTAACATACCTTGATTAGGTAGCTGGGATTCAACTAATTGTCATGAGCTTCCCAGCTTAAGTTAACCTCACCACTGCTGCACTGCAGACTAAACATATGTCTGCCAGGCATATAGCTGGTGGCTTTTATTTACCCTGTCACAAGCATAATATAAATAAAATGTATACAGTACTTACCCCTGCCATGATGAAGACTGTCCTCATCCTCATCCCCGTCCTTGTCCTCCGTGGCAGCAAAAGTACAATAAAAATACAGTACAAACTAATGGCCCCTAACCCCTTAATCACCGTAGCAGTTAGTAACCACTATAGTAATTAAGGGGTTATCCACCCTCCCCCACTACCCACACGGAAGGCCTAACCACCTACCCTGAGAACACTACCCCCACTACCAATTGATTGGCATAGTGCTATATATAAATGGGCATGCTTTAACACTACAGCAATAAATGAGAAGCTAAAAAAATAAACAGGCCCAAAATCAAACACATTACATAGAAAAATATATACTGTACATTACAAATGCCAAAAAAAACAATTAATTGGCACAGTGTTACATCATGGCCATATAATATGGGCACGATTTTCCACTATCACAGTCAATGGTCAACCTAATATAAAAAATAACTACCAACAATATCCAATTGAATCAAAACAGTCACCAATTAAACAACAATAAACAAGTAAACACAACATTCTGATTGGCTGAAGATTCATGTGACAGCAGCCATATTGGTTTATGTGACATCATCTTAAAGGGAATGGAAGCACAGCCATTCTGATTAGCTAGCTTCACTCACTTAACATGACGTCACTTACTAAAAAAAAAAAAATCCTAGCCAATCAGATGGCGTGGGAATCATATGCCACTCAAATGTGATGTCACAGGCCATATAAAAGCCTGTGCAGCCTCATTTGACGCCAAGAAGCTGGAGAGTGAAGACCTCTCCCCAATAGGATTACAGTGGTGTTACAGATGAAGAAGAGCCAAATGATTACAATTAACAGATGAAGATAGAGAAAGAAGAAAAGGACTTTGGAATTTACCTGATGAATGTTACTATTTTGGATCATGGATTTGTTCGAGAACTTGCTGAGACCACGGGAATCGGAGGGTGAAGACCTCTAAAGGTAAGAAAAAACATTGAATGTATGTTATTTTTCTTTTACAGGTTTTTTCATTGTATTTTTTTTATTGTACATTTTTAATTGCCCATTGATTGCCAATGTATTTATGTATGCCCATTTAGGGCTATACATACATCCAGTGACAACCAATGCTTTTTTTTGGCAAATGCTTGCTTTTATTTCTTTTAAATGTATTTTGGCTCTTTACTTTTAAATATTTATGCTTTTTATTTTGTGTTTTGATTTTTAATGATAGGAATCTTTGTGGTATTTTCAATTGTTTATTTCTGTTACTTTTTTATTGTTTGCTTTTTAATTGTGGTTTATTTTTGGTCTTTTGCTTTTTAATAATGGTGTTTATTTGGAGTTGTCTTCTATTTATTGATTTTTTTGGTGTTTTAATTGGTAATTCTGGAGTTTATTTGGTATTTGCTTAATTGATTGCTGGTAATTTTGTGGTGTTTACTTGTTTATTGTTGTTTATTTGGTGATTGTTTTGATTGCATTAGATATTGTTAGTGGTTGTTTATTTTTTAGGTTGACCATTGACTGCCAAAGTGTTAAATCATGTTCATATTATATGGGCATGATGTACACACTGTGCCAAACAATTGGTTTATTGGCATTTGTAATATGTTTTTTCCTATGTAATGTGTTTTGTTTTGGGCCTGTTTTTTTTTAGCTTCACCATTTATTTAAATAGTGTTAAATCATGCCAATATTATATGGGCATTGTAGGCGGACGCTCACAGAGGTATGCAAGGGAGGCTGGTTATAGTGAAATTAAATAAGGCTTTTATTGCGCCTGTTTCCTTAACATCAGGAAACCATCCAAACAAGGGGTAAACAAAGCTTCTATTCACTTGGGAGTATTTCTAGTGAAATACTATGCAATCCACCACTCCCTTTAGATAAGCATGTCTCCCAGCCCCAAACATATAGCATGAAATGAACAGATATAAAAAAGTCTTATAAATGAAAGTCTTATCTGTTCCTTGTGGTTTGGAGGGAAAATCGTCTCTGTTCCTGGTTGCTACCTTTTCTTCAGGATTTGTCAGCATTCAGGTTTAGAAGTTTCCTCTGTGTCTTGCAAGCAGCCTCTTCTGGTACAGTAGACTCAAGATGTCTGTCCCCATGTCAGTCTCACAAGTTGTGAAAGTAAAGGACAATCTCTGCTCTGTCTCCAAGTTCAGCTCAGGTGTGAGCTAAGGAGTCTCACTTCCTGTCTCAAAAGACAGGCTTTTCTAAGCAATCTAATCAGGCAGGTGGTGTTTGTTAATTGACTACCAGCAGTTAACCACCACAATGCTGGATTAGAGGCACATTTCCTGAACAGGGATAACTCCCCTGTTACATACCTCCCCTGTTTGTGGGAAGCTTGGGCTTGCCATGGCCAAAGCCCATCCTTCCACTCTCATTCTAGATATCTCTGTGACTTGAATGAGAGTGGATGGAGGACGAGAACCCTCAGTCCCGCTGGGATTGGAGTCCTTTCTCCAGTTTATACGTGTCTCCTCCCAAAGGTGCTTGAGATCAGCACTCCTCAGTCGCTCGAGGAGGACTTTTTCTAAGTATAGTCTTTTTGCTATGTGCGCGGTCATGAGATTTCCCTCGCGTCGGGTGCTCGTCTTATTGTAGGCAGACTGTATGGCAGTAGTTGCAGAGCGGTTAAAAACAGCCCTTTGAGTTTTCTGCTCTTGAAGCTGTTTCTCTGCCCCTTTCCCACTCAATGGGGTTGCTAGTTCAGCCTCTTTGGGATTAAGTTGTAATTCCACACCCACTTCCAGAGAATGTCCCATCTTTTCAGCTTCATCAGCTAAGGATTCTTCTGGTTTTGATTCAGCACGTGTACCTTCTTTTATTGCCTGTTGGGTGGCTGAAGATTTTGCTAGTGCTTGTTTAGGTGGTGCAATTTTTGCAACCTTGTCTTTCAGACGAGCAGTATTCCCAGCTCACTGTACCCTTGTCTTCATGGGTTTTTGTGGCTGTGGGACACTGACGCTTAGTCAGGGTCAATACTTGTCCTTGTAGAACTTTCATCTCATCCGCGAGAGATCCCTGTTTTTTGAGTGCGACTTGCAAGTCTCTGCTCAGGGAATTTATCTGCATGCTTTGCTTTCTCTGAGCTTGCTTCCACATTTTTATTGCATTGTGAAGCACTATGAATTTCTTTGCTCGAGCCACAGTTACTTGTTTTAGTTTCTGGACCTTCTTGTGCTCCCTTTTGTGCCAAGTCACCTGGGTTCTAAGCTTGGCCTCTAGCGATGCTTTGGTGACGCTCAGGGTAGCCTCCAGTTTCTCATGCTGCTTTGCGGGGACATACTGGGTAATCAGACGTTCCTGCAGCACTTGAATTTCTTTAACAGCCTGCAGATTGTCTTCCTGCAGAGTTCGCTGCTTCTCCTCTGCCTTCTCGAGGTGCGTACGTAGACCTTGCAGTTGGTTCTGCAGTCGGTGCTCTGCTTCAAACTTCTCACCTTCCAGAAGTCTATTTATTTCTTTAAGCTCGTGCAGCTTTTCATTCTTTTCCTTGACGTCGTTTGTCAAATGAAAATTTTCTTCTTTGAGTTTTAAGTTTTTTCTTTTTAATATTACATTTTCTCCTTTTTCAGTCTCTGTACTATTCAGGGCCTCCTTGCAGTCCTCCTTCCATTTACGCACATCTGCTTTGAGAATGACAGTCTCCTGGCGTGAGATGTCCTTCTCTAGGTTGAGGGTCTGAAGCTCCTTCTGAGAGACTTGGAGATCTGTATTAAGATTGACAATCGTTTCTTTAGAAATGTTCAGCTCCTCAGTGAGACTGTGTAGTTCCAGGACTTCCAGGTCTGTGCGACAGCTGTTGGTCTCATGATGTGAGGCATCCAGTGCTCTGCGGAGTGTATGAATCTCTTTCTGAGATACATCTACGTCTGTCCGGACACTGTTGACCTCCTGTTTGAGGCATTCAGCTCTATGCGAAGAGTGTGAACCTCTTTCTGGAAGACTGCCATCAGCTTCAGTGCATCCTCATATTTCCGCTTCAGCTTAGCGATCATTATATCAGATTGGCTCTGCTTTTCATCCATGGCGGAAATAGTAGCGTTTGCAGTATCAAGCTCAGTCTTGAGATCGTCCAATTCTGTCCTGGCCAAAGAGTACATTGTGAGCACATCTTTCTGTAGCTTCACGTTATTTTCCAGGAGCAGATCACAGTCACGCCTGGCATTTTTCAGGGCATCCTCAGGGTTGGTCATGGGATCGACACTCACTGGTTCCGGCTCCGCTTCCCTGGGATGGTTGGTTGGGGGTTCCTCACTATTGGCACCGGACAGACACATCTTTGGGGTACACGACTTCTGCCTTGGGCCCTCTGGATATTCGGTTAACCGCGGGACGAATTCTCCATTTTCTCTAGGCTGCAGGACATCTCGGTCCCCCTTTTTCTCTACAGGTTCTGCGGACGTGTCTGTTCATTCCACGGTAAGTGAAGAACCGCTTTTCTTTTTTCGCCTTTTTGTTTTGGATGACACCGTCCCCTCAGGGATACTGGGGTCTCCATTCGAAATTTTAGCAGCGTCACTGGATCCACCTGGCTTTTCTTGCAACTGTAACAGCTGACGGAAATATTCGGTGATCCACTGCTCCCGCTCTTTCTCCTGCCGATCATATTTGTCATCATAGGGAGCGGTCTTTCCGGTTCGTACCGAGTTCAGACACCCCCACCATTCTTGGGGTGTTTTGTGGGTGTGACTCGGTTTGGGTTCCCCATAAGAGATGTCTTCCTCCTCATCGGAGTGGAAGGGCCACTCTTTCGTGAGGTAGGGTTCATTACAGGAACGCTGCATCTTGTCCTCCATTTTGGGGCTATCAGGTGTAATTTTCTTCCTGACCTCAGGAGGCGCTATTGCAGCTGTTGCCACTGTATTTGCTAGAACCCCTAATTGTGGTAGTCCTACAGGTGGGCCTATTTTGCTTGTAGAGGTCGTAGCTCTCACAGGCATCTCTGTAGACTTTTTCTTTCTTGTGTAAATTTTACAATATCAGCAGTACTGTGCACGCATTTTCTCTCATCAGGTATACAAGATGTGCAGTTGCTAGGTAAAAAAAGTCTACTTGCTTTACACCATTTACTTGCTAGGTTTAATCTCTCATTAGGTATGCTGGATGTGCAGTTGCTAGGAAAAACTTCTGTTTGCTTTACACCATTTACTTGCTAGGTGCAATCTCTCTGCTTCAGCCAAATAATGTGATTTTCTGCTTGAGTTCAGTCTCAACTTTGGGTATTATGACATTCACTCTTCACACTTTAGGATACCTTTTACACAGTTCAGCAATTCCTTTTTTTAGTAGGCAATTTTACCCTCAGCACTTGTTTACTGAAAATTCCCTGCTTCAGCACATTCTTGCATCAATTTTCACATTTTTCTGCATATACACCATTCACAACTGGTAGTCCTATGCGGTGTGGCAGCCTTTACCTGCAGAATCAGTACCGCTCGTGGGTCACATCTGTATTCACTGCTTCAGCTAAACATTTGAAAACAACAAACGCCTATCCCTTTAAAGGCTAACTCACTTCTTGAACCCTGACTATGGCTGGAAGGCAAACCCCCTATTTCAATGACCATATTACACTTTATTTTGATAGGCAAATAAGGTTTACCTGCTTCAGCAGTCTCTCTCTCTCCTCTTGGGATTGGGGAAAAGAGTCCATCTGTGGTGTTGTACGTTTTAGTGCAGTGTAAGTTTCCTGCCTGGGTGTGTATCACTTTAATTCTGGTCTCTGCTGCATGAAATTTTTTGTTTAAGTTGCTCAGACTGTTTGTAGGCAAAAAGCATAAAAAAAAAATTCACAGCCAAACTCTGGTTCCTTATAACTTCAAGAACCACCTCTCGTCCCACTTCGGACACCATATGTAGGAGGACGCTCACAGAGGTATGCAAGGGAGACTGGTTATAGTGAAATTAAATAAGGCTTTTATTGCGCCTGTTTCCTGAACATCAGGAAACCATCCAAACAAGGGGTAAACAAAGCTTCTATTCACTTGGGAGTATTTCTAGTGAAATACTATGCAATCCACCACTCCCTTTAGATAAGCATGTCTCCCAGCCCCAAACATATAGCATGAAATGAACAGATATAAAAAAAGTCTTATAAATGAAAGTCTTATCTGTTCCTTGTGGTTTGGAGGGAAAATCTTCTCTGTTCCTGGTTGCTACCTTTTCTTCAGGATTTGTCAGCATTCAGGTTTAGAAGTTTCCTCTGTGTCTTGCAAGCAGCCTCTTCTGGTACAGTAGACTCAAGACGTCTGTCCCCATGTCAGTCTCACAAGTTGTGAGAGTAAGGGACAATCTCTGCTCTGTCTCCAAGTTCAGCTCAGGAGTGAGCTAAGGAGTCAAATTAGATTGTAAGCTCCTCGGGGCAGGGACTCCTCTTCCTTAATGTTATGTTTATGTCTAAAGCACTTATTCCCATGATCTGTTATTTATATTATCTGTTATTTATTCGATTACCACATGTATTACTACTGTGAAGCGCTATGTACATTAATGGCGCTATATAAATAAAGACATACAATACAATACAATACTTCCTGTATCAAAAGACAGGCTTTTCTAAGAAATCTAATCAGGCAGGTGGTGTTTGTTAATTGACTTCCAGCAGTTAACCACCACACTGCTGGATTAGAGGCACATTACCTGAACAGGGATAACTCCCCTGTTACAGGCATGATGTACCCACTGTACCAATGAATGGGTAGAGTGTGGGGGTAGTTGCCTGGGGAGGGTGGTTAGGCCTCCTTGATGGGTAGTGAGGGAGGGTGGCTTAACCCCTTAATTACTATAGAGTTTACTAACTGCTAAGGTAATTAAGGGGTTAGCTGCCATTAGATTGTATGTGTTATTGTATTCTTGCTTGCTATCTGAACAAGCTCCTCACCCCTACCACATGCAGCACTTATCATCTGAGATCTGACTCCAAAAGACTGTTCATGGTCCCAAGGCTCAACAAAGTATCCGGCCGCTCCTCCTTCTCTTACCGTGCACCCCAAAACTGGAACAACTTACCAGAGACTCTCACATCCACCACCAGTTTAAGTTCTTTCAAAACTAAGGCCGTCTCACATTTTAATCTGGTCTCTAACTGTTACATAAGCCTATAATATACATCTTCTCTAACTGTGCATGCAATGTATTGTATATAATGTATACCAGGCCTGCAAAACATACGGCCCGCGGGCCGCATTCGGCCCTCCTGGCCTCTCTGTGTGGCCCACGATGACTCCGGCCGGGTGCCAGTTAATTAAATAAATGTAAAAAAAAAAAGTTTCAAAAAATGGCGGCAATTCCCCGCGGTCCCGGCGCGCATGCACAGGACCCGCTCCCCCCCCATGCTCGCAACGTGGTACGGAGGGGGAAGTAACAGCCAGCTCCTCCTGCAGGCCTGCTCCCCCCCCTGCTCCCAACGTGGGACGGAAGGGGAAGTACCAGCCAGCTCCTCCTGCGGGCCTGCTCCCCCTCCCTGCTCCCAACGTGGGATGGAGGGGGAATAACAGCCAGCTCGTCCTGGGTCCTGCTTCCCCCCGCAGCCAGCTTCCCGTGTCCCCCTGTGCTCACCTCCCGTGCCCCCCCCCCCCACACAAGCTCACCTCCTGTGCCCCCTCCACCGAGCCCACCCCCGCGCCCCCAAGCCCACCTCCTGTCCTGGGCAGCTGCCGCAGGGATATCGGGGGCAGGAGGGGAAAGCGTCCGGTTGCAATCTGCACCCACCCTGTCAAGGTAAGTCACTGTCACCCACTGTCACCCACCCAGTCACTGTCACCCACTCACTGTCAAGCACCCAGTCACTGTCACCCACCCAGTCACTGTCACCCACCCACCCAGTCACTGTCAACCACCCAGTCACTGTCACCCTGTCACCAAGTCACTGTTACCCTGTCACCCAGTCACTGTCACCCTGTCACCCAGTCACTGTCACCCACCCAGTCACTGTCACCCACCCAGTCACTGTCGCCCTGTCACCCAGTCACTGTCACCCACCCAGTCACTGTAACCCAGACACTCTCTCCCACCCAGTCACACTCTCCCACCCAGTCACACTCTCCTACCCAGTCACTCTCTCCCACCCAGTCACACTCTCCCACCCAGTCACTCTCTCCCACCCAGTCACACTCTCCCACCCAGTCACTCTCTCCCACCCAGTCACTGTCACCCAGTCACTGTCACCCAGTCACTGTCACCCAGACACTGTCTCCCACCCAGTCACTGTCTCCCACCGAGTCACTGTCTCCCACCCAGTCACTGTCTCCCACCCAGTCACTGTCTCCACCCAATCACTGTCACCCAGTCACTGTCACCCACCCACCCAGTCACTGTCTCCCACCCAGTCACTGTCACCCAGTCACTGTCACCCAGTCACTGTCACCCAGTCACTGTCACCCACCCACCCAGTCACTGTCTCCCACCCACCCAGTCACTGTCACCCAGTCACCGTCACCCACCCACCCAGTCACTGTCACCCACCCACCCAGTCACTGTCTCCCACCCACCCAGTCACTGTCACCCAGTCACTGTCTCCCACCCAGTCACTGTCACCCACCCAGTCACTGTCACCCACCCACCCAGTCAATGTCACCCACCCAGTCAATGTCTGTCACCCACCCAGTCACTGTCTCCCACCCACCCAGTAACTGTCACCCAGCCACTGTCAAGTCACTGTCAAGTCACTGTCTCTCACCCACCCAGTCACTGTCTCCCACCCACCCAGTCACAGTCACCCAGTCACAGTCTCCCACCCAGTCACTATCTCCCAGTCACTGTCTCCCAGTCACTGTCTCCCACCCAGTCACTGTCACCCAGTCACTGTAACCCACACAGTCACTGTCAAGTCACTGTCACCCACCCACCCAGTCACTGTCTCCCACCCACCCAGTCACTGTCTCCCACCCAGTCACTTTCTCCCACCCAGTCACTGTCTCCCACCCAGTCACTGTCTCCCACCCAGTCACTGTCTCCCACCCAGTCACTGTCACCCAGTCACTGTAACCCACACAGTCACTGTCACCCACCCACCCACCCGCCCATTCTCTGTCAAGTGTCACTGTCACGCACCCACCCAGTCACTGTCTCCCACCCACCCAGTCACTGTCTCCCACCCACCCAGTCACTGTCACCCAGTCACTTTCTCCCACCCAGTCAATGTCTGTCACCCACCCAGTCACTGTCACCCACCCACCCAGTCAATGTCACCCACCCACCCAGTCAATGTCTGTCACCCACCCAGTCACTGTCTCCCACCCACCCAGTCACTGTAACCCAGTCACTGTCACCCACCCAGTCACTGTCAAGTCACTGTCTCCCACCCACCCAGTCACTGTCTCCCACCCACCCAGTCACTGTCACCCAGTCACTGTCTCCCACCCAGTCACTGTCACCCAGTCACTGTCTCCCACCCAGTCACTGTCTCCCACCCAGTCACTGTCTCCCACCCAGTCACTGTAACCCACACAGTCACTGTCACCCACCCAGTCACTGTCTCCCACCCACCCAGTCACTGTAACCCAGTCACTGTCATTCACTCACCCACTCACCCACTCACCCACTCACCCACCCAGGCAGGCAGTCACATGGCTTTTGTTTAAAATATAAAAAATAAACAGGTTGCATTGTAATATTTTTTTCTGTATCACAATTAGAAAACAGTTAAGTAAAATTTGCACGCTAAAAGATATTTTTTCGTGGTAGGTGTGCTATGGGTTTGGGGGGGTGCGCTATGGGTTCGGGGGGGTGCGCTATGGGTTCGGGGGAGGGGCTGCTCCTTTCATTTGTCCCGGACCCCATGATTTCTGTTTACGGCCCCGTGGGTGATGTGAGGTGCAGGGGGGAGAAGGTGATGGGTGATGTGAGGTGCAGGGGGGAGAGGGTGATGGGTGAAGTGAGGTGCAGGGGGTAGAGGGTGATGGGTGATGTGAGGTGCAGGGGGTAGGGTGATGGGAGGTGCAGGGGGCGATTGGAGGTGCAGGGGAGGTCATTGGAGGTGACAGTGACTGGGTTACAGTAGGGTGATTTGAGGTGCAAGCGGGTGATTTGAGGTGCAGGGGGGGTCATTGGAGGTGCAAGAGGGGTGATTTGAGGTACATGGGGGGGTGATTTGAGGTGCATGGGGGATAATTTGAGGTGCATGGGGGGGGATTTGAGGTACAATGGGGGTGATTTGAGGTGCATGGGGGTGATTTGAGGTGCAAGGGGGGTGATTTGAGATGCAAGGGGGTGATTTTAGGTGCAAGGGGGGTGATTTGAGGTGCAAGGGGGTGATTTGAGGTGCATGGGGGGTGATTTAAGGTGCAAGGGGGAGTGTGATGTGAGGTGCAAGGGGGGAGAGAGATGTGAGGTGCAAGGCGGGAGAGTGATGTGGGGTGCAGGGGGGAGAATGATGTGAGGTGCAGGGGGAGAGGGATGTGAGGTGCAAGGGGGAGAGTGATGTGAGGTGCAAGTGGGGAGAGCTTTGTGAGGTGCAAGGGGGGAAAGGGATGTGAGGTGCAGGGGGGTGGGATGTGTGTGGTGTACAGGGGGGTATTGTGTGTTTGATGTGGAGGGGGAGTATTATGTGTGTGGGTGAGGGGGAGAGATGGGGGTATGAGAGATAGATGGGGAGTATCGCAAAGGTTGATAGTGAAGGATTCTGGGGGAGATATGAGGATGATGATGAGGGGTGCTGGGGGAGATATGAGGATGATGATGATGACGAGGTGCTGGAAGAGAGATGATGATGGTGATGATAATGATTTTACCCGTGCGGCCCAATTTTTTTTTCCTTGGAGCAGTTCGGCCCTTCTCACTTTACGAGTTGTGTAGGCCTGATGTATACCCTGTTCATTTATGTAACTGCATTTGTAACCATGTGTTATTTGTCATATTAACTATACCCAGGACATACTTGAAAACGAGAGGTAACTCTCAATTTATTACTTCCTGGTAAAACATTTTATAAATAAATAAATAAACGGTGGACATGGATGGAGATGAGGATGAGGACGGCTTTCATCATGTCAGGCTGGCAGGGGTAAATGCAAGTTTTATTTACTTTATTTCTGCCGGTTAATATTTTATTTTAAATGTGCAAATGCTCTATTATCCATATCTGAATAATATTAATTTTGCCCATTACTGTACTGTATGTATTGGGGGAGCGGGGGAATGTATTTATTTGAATGTATGCATATTTTATATTTTAGGCACAGGATTGGTACTGCAGGCCAACGGGGACCCCCGGACACCCACAGGGACTACCTGAGGACCCCCAGACTTCCGTGGGAACAACCTGTGGACCCTGGACACCTGCGGGAACCACCTGCGGAAACCACCTGAGGCACCCAATACACACGCAAAACCAACTGAAGGCCCCTGGATACCCACAGGGACCACCCAAGGGCCCCCATAACCCTGTTGGGGCCACCTAAGGGCACCTAGACACCCAAGGGAACAACCCGAGGGACCCCAGACACCTGCAGGCACAATCCGATAGCCCCCGCCAGCCCGGTCTGGTATCATTCCTGTGCATAAAAAAAAATAGCTTTTATGTGTGTTAGGGGCTATAGGGGTTATTGGGGGCACAGGGGGTGGGTGGGTTGTGTATTGGTGGGTAGTACATATTGCAATGTTTTTTGGGGGCAAATTCCCCCTATAAACCTGCTCTTGTGCCTTAACCCCTTCATTGCCTTAGCGGCTATCTGCTAAAGAAATTAAGCTGCTTTAGTGTGCAGAGCAGGGCGTCTCCTGAGCTGAACCGCTTTGATTTATGCCTTAGAGACCCCCTGCTTCCCGAGTTACAGGCCACTGTATGGGGCATCGCGTGCCGGTATTTCCGCTATTTTTCAATTGTCCGCATCACGTGACAGTGGGATTTAAATACTGGAGGAGATACTGGCACCCAATACCAGGGCCTGTAACTTGGAAAGCAGGGGGACCCCGAGGCTGAAGTCAAAGTGGTTGATCTCAGGAGACCCCCAGCTCCCGCACACTGGTAATACAAATTAAATTAATGCTGCTTCATTACTATAGCGGATAGCTGCTACGGTAATTCATTTTTTTTGTATTGTTATTGGGATTTTAATAATAGTGTACATGAGCAGGGTCTCCTGAGCTGAACCGCAAAGGTTTCAGCCTCGGGGAGTCCGTACTTCCCGAGATACAGGCCCCGTTATGGGGTGTCGGTATCCCAGTGCAGGATTGAAATCCCACGGTCACGTGATGCGGGAGCTTTAAAAGCACAAGAGATACTGGCTCCCCATACCGGGGCCTGTATCTCGGGAAGTAGGGCATCCCCGAGGCTGAAACCAATGCGGTTCAGATAAGGAGACCCCCTGCTCATGTACACTATTATTAAAATCAACATTTTTACTTCAAAATTGCCTCTAAGAGCCGTGCATGGAGATGCAGCGTCTCCATGCAGCTCATACAGGCTGCCGTTTTTTCTATCAGCAATCGTGCTATAGAATTTATAGCAGGATAGCACTGATACAAAAAACAGGTCGTATAATAGTGCATTTTTTTATCGATGTTAAAAAATGGCCTTAGCAGGTCTTAAAATTAGGTAAATACAACCTCAGATGAACAACAACACGACATATTGTGTCATGATTTATTTAACAAAAATAAAACCAAAATGAAGAAGCCATGTGTGAAAAACTATGTGTACCCTATGATTCAATAGCTTGTAGAACCACCTTTAGCAGCAATAACTTGAAGTAATCATTTTCTGTAAAGTCTATCACATCGTTGTGGGGGAATTTTGTCCCACTCTTCTTTACACCGTTGCTTCAGTTCATTGAGGTTTGTGGGCATTTGTTTATATACAGCTCTCTTAAGGTCCTGCCACAGCATTTCAATCGGGTTGAGGTCTGGACTTTGACTGGGCCATTGCAACACCATGATTCTTTTCTTTTTCAGCCATTCTGTTATTGATTTGCTGGTGTGCGTCCTGTTGTCCTTGTCCTGTTGCATGACAAGATTTCGGCCAAACTTTGGCTGTCAGACAGCTGGCCTCACATTTGACTCTAGAATACTTTGGTATACAGAGGAGTTCATGGTCGACTCAATGACTGCAAGGTTCCCAGGTCCTGTGGCTGCAAAACAAGCCCAAATCATAACCCCTCCACCACCGTTCTTTACAGTTGGTATGAGGTGTTTGTGTTGATATGCTGTGTTTGGTTTTCGCCAAACATGGTGCTGTGCATTATGGCCCAACATCTCGACTTTGGTCTCGTCTGTCCAAAGGTCATTGTTCCAGAAGTCTTGTGGTTAATTCAGATGCAACTTTGCAAACCTAATCCGTGCTGCCATATTCTTTTTAGAGAGAAGAGGCTTTCTCCTGGCAACGCTTCCAAACAAACCATACTTGTTCAGTCTTTTTCTAATTGTACTGTCATGAATTTTAACATTTAACATGCTAAGTGAGTCATGTAGAGTCTGAAATGTAACTCTTGTTTTTTTTTGCAATTTCTCTGAGCATTGCACCGTCTGACCTTTGGGTGAATTTGCTGGGAAGATTGGCAACTGTCTTGAATGTTTTCCACTTTTGAAAAATCTTTCTCACGTGTCTGGCCATGTCCGGATTGTAGGTTTGTCTTGGCTGCCGGGTCAGGGATATAGAGATCAGAGTAGTCTTTATACTTGCCGAGTTCAACATAGAAGATATCCGGAGCGTAAAAGGTACTTTTGCCGAGGTCAGGGTTGGAGAGTGGAGAGTGGTCGCGGTAAAATGCTGAGGTCAGGATTGGAGAGGAGCGAGGAGTCAGAGATAGCCAAGATCAGGAGCCAGAGGTCGGAGTAGTCAAAGCCAGCCGGTACGGTACACAGAATATCAGAACTGGAACTAAGCAACAGGACAAGGACAAGGAAGGAACAGCAAGGGTAAACACAGGTAACAAGTATCTATGCTCAGTCAATGTGCCTATGACATTGGTGAGCATATATATGCTGGATCATCCAACCCCCATGGGTGTTGAAGCAGGGCACGGCCTCCGCAGTGGCTGTGATAGATCCATGGATCAACGAGCAGGTGTAGCTGTTTGTGCAGCTAAAGAATGTTGACATGGAGCTTGGGGGTGTGGCGCATGTGTCACATGTGAGTTCCGCATACAGGTAGTGTGTACCGCGATCTGGAGGCGGAGCCTAAGTCCGCGGTGTAGGATGACGCAATCCTGGTGCGCATGCATGCGTCAGGTAAGGAGTGCGGTCCGTAGGCCACCCGCACGTGCGCGGTGGTGCCCGGGAAGATGCGCGGGCGGTTGCAAGTCCGTAGTTCTTACAGTAACCCCCCTCTCCTTCGGGCCTCCAGGCGAACCCTGCAAGGCTGCAGGGGGTATTTCAAGCGGAACTCTTTGATGAGTTCGGATGCATGGACTTGCTGGTGTGGAATCCAGGATCGTTCCGCGGGACCTTATCCTTTCCAGTGGATGAGATACTGGATTGTCCCTTTTGATAACCTGGAGTCTAGGATGGCCTGTACTTCGTACTCCTGCTGGCCCTGTACGATTTGAGGACCCGGTGGTGCAGGAGATGGATCTAGGAAGCTGAGGCTATGGTATGCAGGTTTCAGTAGTGAAAAATGGAACACGGATGAAATCCTCCTCATTGAAGAGGGGAGTTGCAGGCGGTATGCCACGGATTGATTTTCTCCAAGATCTTTAATGGACCCAAGAATCTTGGGGCCAGTTTGAGTGTGGGGACTCTTAGGTTTATGTTCCATGAGGACAGCCGTACTTTGTCTATCGATCTCAGCTCTGGAGTTTCACGACGGTGGCGGTCTGCCTGGGTCTTCTGTCTGGTGGAAGCCTCTTTTAGGTTACTCTGGATCTTGGTCCATGAATTTTGCAGTGCTTGGATCCGGTCATCCGCTGCAGGAACCCCAGAAGGAGGGGAAGAGATGGGCAGTTGTGCCGGATGAAAACCGTATTTTACGTAAAAGGGCAAGACCTGTGTGGATTCGTTCCTCAGAAAATTATGGGCGAACTCTGCCCATGGGAGAAGGTCTGCCCAGTCTTCCTGGGTGTCCGTGATGAAGCAGCGCAGGTACTGCTCCAAGGACTGATTGGTCCTTTCTGTCTGTCCCTTAGTCTGCTGGTGGTACCCAGATGAAAAATGCAGGGAGATGTCAAATTTCTTTGTGAAGGCCCGCCAGAATCTCGAGACAAACTGGGACCCTCTGTCCGATACGATGGTCGTGGGAGTTCCGTGGAGACAGAAGATCTCCTTACAGAATATGTCCGCCAGTGTAGGGGAGGCCTTTAAGTGGAATAAAATGTGCCTGTTTCGAAAAGCGATCTATGACTACAAGTATAGTGTTCATACCTCTGGATCTTGGCAGATCTACTAGGAAATCCATAGATTGGTTCCTCCAGGGACGGTCCGGGATGGGTAGGGGATTCAAGAGCCCTTGCAGTTTGCTGCGGGGTACCTTATTCCTTGCACATGTGGTGCATGCCTTGGTGAACTCCTTTATGTCGCCTTGCATGTTTGGCCACCAGAATGTCCGTGTGATTAAGTCTGTAGTTCTATTGGTACCAGGATGACAGGCGGTTTTTGATGAGTGTGCCTTTGGTGGTGAAGGGATTAACCAGGCAAATAATAAAGGTACTGTACTACTAAACTAAAGAAAAGAACCCCTATGGTGAGAGCACTCAAAACGGCTGCTGATGAACTGATATTACTAAGCCAGGGGCCTGATAATAAAGGTAAGTATGTTAAACTATTTGCAATGATGAATTCCTTAAAATAAACTTTATTAGGAGGAATCCTCAATTAAAATATAGATGTGTGGATCGACCTCTACCTGAACAATAGGGCGAAATGATAAAAAGGAGGCAGGGGTATGGTAATAAAGGATAAAAAACCCTACTGGAAGCAATAGGTACTCTAAATAACACCACCTACCATTAAGTGGTAAATAGGTGACACAACTAACTGGTGAATATATGTGAGCCACAAAAGCACTGAAATCTGTTTCTATAAAAGTGTGGCTGGCCAAAGGCTCAGCTAAAACAGATAAGTATGCGCACAATATATCACATCCAGCTCTAGCAAATATCTCCGAATGGTCATAAGTTATATGTCCATTAGTGTGAATAGATAGTAAACGGAAGCTTAAATGCTTCTATAAGAACGTCATAACCCACATAAGCAGATAAATTATATCAATATGTTTTATGTCTGGAAAAGAAGGCAGACTCCATACGTCTGTCAGGGTGTCCCAAATCGGCATATAGGGAACCTATATAGCTGCATAGGACGTGGTCTAAACCGGAGCAGGAAGAAGTGACTGTCACTGACACTATATATATATATATATATATATATATATATATTTATATATATATATATATTTTTTTTTATATATATATATATATATATATAATATATATATATATATATATATATATATATCTATATATTGTGGCAGGACGGCCTCGCGGCGGGGTCAGTAAGACGCTAGACACGATGGGAAACTTTAAACACTAGTGGTTTATTAGCCACAACCAAAATAAGTACGGGTGCACTGTCCCTTTAAGAAACTACTTTCTTGAAAATTAAAGCCTAGTTCCGTTAGGGACACTAACTCACTTCTTGAGCCCTTACTAACAGGACAGCCAGCTAACCTCGTCATGCCCAAAACATGCTACACAAAGGATAACGATACGTATAAGAATAAAGTCTTATCTGTTTTGCCACTCCTACCCGGTCGGGGTACTAGCTAAACAAAAGTGAGGGCTAACTATCTGGCTGGCTAGCTAACCTATTCCAGCCCTATAAAGTACAGCAAATGCAGTTGGCTCCTTACCTGGGAGCTTTATTCTTCCCTCTTGGGACAGGATCGCTTTGGGCAGCTTGTGTCTGTCTTAACACTTCCTCTGTCTTCCCTCTATGCCTCAGAGAGAGAGACTGCCACCCCAGAGGTATTTCCTCTTCCTGTTTTAAAGCAGGTGAAGGAGCTTAATTCAAATCACCTGTGGTCTGCTTGACAAGCTGAGTTAACCGCTCGTTTACTGGATAGCATGCATACTGCCATCTACTATTCACATACACGGAGTCAATGACCCTGTCACATATCCCCCTTCCCAGCGTAATGTTACTGAGTGGAGTGGCCCGTGCACCGAGACTGTGCACCCTAGAGAGTGCATCAGCATTACCGTGCAGTATGCCTGGCCTATGTTGGATCGTAAAGTTAAAAGGTTGTAACGACAGGAACCAACGGGTAACTCTCGAGTTCTTTTCTTTATTTCTGTGCATCCACTGTAGTGGTGCGTGATCTGTTATGAGTGTAAAAGACCTGCCTAATATTTCAATGTGTCTGTTGCCCACTTTACAGCCAGACACTCTTTTTCCACTGTGGCATATCTTTGTTCACAGGGACACAATTTGCGACTTAAATAGAGGACCGGGTGTTCCTCTTCTCCTACAAACTGGGACAGTAAAGCTCCGAGACCTACTTCGGAGGCGTCCGTTTGCAAAAAAAACTCCTTTTTAAAATCTGGGGCTACCAAGACTGGGTGACTACAGAGCGTTGTGCGTAGGTCTACAAATGCGGTTTCCGCATTACCGTTCCATTTTACAACCTCAGGTGCCTTTGCCTTTACTAGATCTGACAGCTGTGCAGCCCAGGTTGCTAAATGGGGTATAAATCGCCTGTAGTAACCTCCAATGCCCAAAAACGTCATAACCAGTTTCTTTTTAAGGGGACGGGGCCAACTCTCAATGGCCTCAACTTTATTGAGCTGGGGTTTTACTGTCCCCCTTCCCACAACATAGCCAAGATATTTTGCCTCTGCTAGGCCAACTGAACATTTAGCTGGATTGGCTGTAAGACCCGCCTCACGAAAGGTTCTTAACACTGCTTCAACCTTTACTAGATGTGAGTCCCAATCTGGACTATGAATACCTACATCATCTAAGTACACTGAGGCGTAGTTCGAGTGTGGGTGTAGCAACTTATTCATCAACCTTTGGAAGGTTGCAGGCGCCCCATGAAGACCAAAGGGTAAAACAGTATACTGAAATAGACCATCAGGTGTGGAGAAGGCCGTTTTCTCTTTTGCTGACCTTGTTAAGGGGATTTGCCAATAACCCTTTGTAAGATCTAAAGTGGTTAGAAAACGTGCCCTCGCCAACTTCTCAATTAACTCGTCTACCCGTGGCATAGGATAGGCATCAAACCTTGTGACTTCGTTTACTTTTCTGAAGTCGTTACAGAACCGTATTGTCCCATCTGGCTTAGGTACCAAGACAATAGGGCTGGACCATTGACTATGGGACTCCTCAATTATGCCTAGATCCAGCATTTTCTTTACCTCTGACTGAATAGCCCCTCTTCTAGCTTCTGGGATTCTATAAGGTCTTATCTTAATGACTACCCCAGGCTTGGTGACGATATCATGAGAAACCATCCTAGTTTTCCCTGGTACGCTGGAAAAGACATCTCTGTTCCTCTTTACCAAATCTACAGCTTCTCTGTGTTGTTCAGGCGTAAGTTCTGCCGATATTTGAACATGTGGTTCCTCCCCTTTCCTGGATTCGTTAGCTACTACGGACAGACATACCTCTCTATCCTTCCAGGCTTTTAATAGATTTATGTGATAGATCTGCTCTACCGGTCTGGCTGTCGAATTTTATAATTCACCGGGCCGACCTGTTCTAGAACCTCATATGGCCCCTGCCAATGTGATAACAGCTTGCTTTCGGCCGTGGGAACAAGGACCATTACTCGATCCCCTGGTCGGAAGTTACGAACCGCAGCCTGTCTGTTGTAAAGGTTCCGTTGGGCCCTCTGTGCCTCTTCTAGATGCTGTCTGACTATGGGGGTAATATGCGCAATACGGTCTTTCAAATCTTCCACAAATTGGATGACATTTTTCCCTGGCACAGCTTGTTGCTCCCACTCTTCTTTGAGGCTATCCAGAATCCCTCTTGGGCGTCTCCCATACAGGAGTTCAAATGGGGAAAACCCTGTAGAGGCCTGTGGTACCTCTCGGATAGCAAACAAGAGGTGCAACAAGGTGTCCCAGTTCTTCCCATCACTAGCGACCACCTTTCTCAACATCATCTTCAACGTCTTATTAAATCGTTCTACCAGTCCGTCCGTTTGCGGATGGTACACAGAGGTTCTTAGGGACTGTATTTTTAGCTCTACACATAAGTCTCGCATAATCTTAGATGTAAACGGGGTACCCTGATCTGTCAAGATTTCTTTCGGTATCCCGAGTCGGGAAAATACCTGTAACAATTCCTTAGCTATAGCTTTGGAGGAAGTGTTACGTAAAGGTAGTGCCTCTGGATATCGAGTGGCATAGTCTAGGATCACCAGAATGTACTGATGACCCTTGGCAGATTTTTCCAAGGGACCCGCTATATCCATGGCAATCCTCTCAAATGGGACCTCAATAATAGGCATAGGGATCAATGGTGCCCTCAACCTTGGTCGGGGGCTGTCAACTGACACTCAGGACAAGAGGCACAGAATCTCTTTACTGCATTATATATCCCTGGCCAGTAAAACCTTTTTAGGATTCTTTGCTGTGTTTTCTCTACGCCCAGATGACCCCCCCACAAATGAGAGTGTGCTAGCTCTAGGACCTTCCTCACTAAGGAACTGGGTACCAACAATTTTTCTATTTCTTGGCCCTCCTCTTGGCTCACATGGTATAACAAGTCATTCTTAATATAGAAATATGGATAGGATTCCTTTGTGGTTCCTTCTACAGGGACCCCATTAACTTCTACCGCCTGTCTAAACCCATTTTTCAACTTGGGTTTATTAGCCTGTTCTCTACCAAAGTTAGTTATGGACAGTTCTATATTCACAAAACCTTCCTCATCGGGAGTTTGGTCGGTTACCTCCACGGGTAACTCATATACCTGAGCCTCAACAGGCCCTGTCTCGGACAACTCTTCTCCCTCTGGTCTCTCTCCGTTAGGAGTAGTGACCAGTGCTAACTGGGGTGGGGGTGTACCTCTTTTTTTTTGGTCCTACGTTCTCGTTTTGACTTAGGGGTTTTAGACACCTCGGCGACTAATTCGGGGTCTGAAAACGGAAAAAGCTCATCTGGAGTAGGATTGTTCAAGGTGAGCTGTCCTCTGATCAGGGTGTCAAAACCAGGGAAATTACAGCCTAACACTAGGGAATGGGGTAACTTTGGTACAACTGCTGCCATAGTTTCGATGACTTGCCCCTCGACCTTTACTTTTATCAGAGTCGTGGTGTACGGAAGCGTACACCCATGTACACATAATACCCGCAACTTCTCACCCTGGGGTAACCGGAGAGGCTTAACCAACTTCCCGGATACCAAGTTAATATTGCTCCCTGAGTCTACCAGTGCGGAGACTGGTTTTCCATTTAACATCACCGTGGTGAGGAAGTTGTGGATACGTTTTCCCTCGTGGGTCATACCCACCACTCCACAAAATTCAGATTTCACAGAACCATATGCACACTCCATTGGCTCACACAACTGTGGGCAGTGAGCCTTAATATGCCCCGTCTCCCCACACTCAAAATAAACAATTGGTCCAGTTCGTTCTTGAAACCCTTTCTGAAATTTAGAGTTTCTGTCCCTATCCGGGTTTTCTTCCATCCGTTCAAATCGTGTGAATGGTCGTGTCTCATGGCACCAGCGCTGGCTTCTACTGGTCATGTTGGGACGTGGGTTGTAGTTGGTGCGAGTGGGGCGTGACAGTTCACGTGTAGCCAGAAACTGCTCCACTGCGCCTACCATGGCAACACAAGACAGGGGATCTCCCTGTCCCACCCACTGTTGAAGGTCCTGGGGTAACGCTCGAATGAAGCGGTCCAACACCACCATCTCCAGGATCCGTGCCGGGCTATGTTCCTCTGGTTTTAGCCACTTGGTCGCTAGGTGAATCAAATCCCATAACTGGGATCTGGGCGGCTTCTGTTCCTGGTATTTCCACTTATGGAACCTCTGTGCACAAACTGCGGAAGTCACACCAATCCTTGCAAGGATTTCGCTTTTCAGACAGTCATAGTCTGCTGCGGCTTCTTCGTCAAGGTCACAATACGCTTTTTGGGCTTCCCCCAGTAGAAAGGGTGCGATAATCCCAGCCCATTTGGAGCGGGCCCACCTTTCCCGGGAAGCGATTCGCTCAAAGGACCTGAGGTATCCCTCGACGTCATCGTGCGGCGTCATTTTCTGTAGGTACTCGTTCGCCTGGACGGGCCGCGGCGGGGCCGTACTTGACAAGCCCATTTTAATCTGTGTCAGCTGCTCAATCAGCTGCTTCTGTTTGTCTGCAACAACATCAAGCTGGCCTGCAAATAACCGGTTCGTCTCGCGTTGTGCAGCCGTTCTGTCCTGTCCCTGTTTGTTAGCTTCTTGCTGGATAGCGGTGCTGTGTACTAAGGCCTTCACAACGTCCTCCTTAGTGGCAGCTACCGTGTAGACAGTTTCCACCAGATGCAATCTGTAGCTCCGCCCCTTTTACAGGGTGTTCGACATCCCACTTCTGACACCACGTGTGACAGGATGGTCGTGGTAAGTGAGGTGACAACACGTCTTTTCCGGTGAAATAATGCTGATGGGTTTATTTGTCCAAAAACGGTAACTAAACAATGGGTACACTGTCCCTTTAAAATTGAAACGAAACAAAAATCCTAACCCCGGTCGGGGTACTAGCTAAACAAAAGTGCAAGCTAACTATCTGGCTGGCTAGCTAACCTATTCCAGCCCAATAAAGTACAGCAAACGCAGTTGGCTCCTTACCTGGGAGCTTTATTCTTCCCTCTTGGGACAGGATCGCTTTGGGCAGCTTGTGTCTGTCTTAACACTTCCTCTGTCTTCCCTCTATGCCTCAGAGAGAGAGACTGCCACCCCAGAGGTATTTCCTCTTCCTGTTTTAAAGCAGGTGAAGGAGCTTAATTCAAATCACCTGTGGTCTGCTTGACAAGCTGAGTTAACCCCTCGTTTACTGAATAGCATGCATACTGCCATCTCCTATTCACATACACGGAGTCAATGACCCTGTCACAATATATATATTTATATATACAGTGTTCGACAAACCAATACATCTGCACGCCCCGGGCGAGTGTATTTAACACTGTGGCAAGCTCCTATTGGCCCAAGCAGCATGCGTGGTTTTTTTTTTCAAATTTTCCCTGCTCGTGCTGCTGTTTAATTTCCCCCGCTCATGCTGGAGGAAAAAAAAAAAAGCCGGAGGCGGGTTCATGTTGCTGCAGGAGCTTACCGCGCCTCCGGCTCCCTGAGCAGTGCCCTCCCTCCTCCCCCACCTCTCTGAGCACATTTCTCCTCCCCGTAGCAGCCAGAGAGTGCCTCACAGGCACCCGCTTATCCCCAATGGCCCCTGCATATCCCCAATGGCCCCCGCATACCTCCCAATGCCCCCCACTTATCCCCAATGGCCCCCGCAGGCCCCCACATACCCCCAATGGTCGCCGCATATCACCAATTGCCGCCACAGGCCCTCGGATACCCCTATTGGCCGCCGTATGCCCCCACAGGCCCCCTCAAACCTCCGATGTCTCCCGCAAGCTCCTGATGTCGCCCGCAGCCCCCGATGACTCCATCATACCTCTGATGGTGAGCGGGACTCCCGGCGCCGTTTCTGGTAGTGTGTGTGTGTCTGTCAGAGTGTGTGAGTGTGAGTGTATGTGAGAGAGAGAGTGTGTATGTGTGTGAGAGAGTGTGTGTGTGTATGTCACAGTGTGTGTATGTGTCTGGCAGAGTGTGTGTATGTGTCTGTCAGAGTGTTTGGGTGTGTGTGTGTGTGTGTGTGTGTGTGTGTGTGTGTGTGTGTGTGTGTGTGTGTGTGTGTGTGTGTGTGTGTGTGTGTGTGTGTGTGTGTGTGTGTGTCTATCAGAGTGTGTGGGTGGGTGTGGGTGTTTGTCAGTGTGTGTGTCTGTCAGAGTGTGTGTGTGAGTGTGTGTATGTGTCTGTCAGAGTGTGTGTGTGTCTGTCAGAGTGTGTGTGTGTGCATGTGTATGTGTCTGTCAGAGTGTGTGTGTGAGTGTGTGTATCTGTCAGTGTCTGTGTGTGTGTGTGTGTGTGTGTGTGTGTGTCTGTCAGAGTGTGTGGGTGTGGGTGGGTGTCTGTGAGTGTGTTTGTCTGTCAGAGTGTGTGTGTCTGTCAGAGTGTGTGTGTGTGTGTGTGTGTGTGTGTGTGTGTGTGTGTGTGTGTGTGTGTGTGTGTGTGTGTGTGTGTGTGTGTGTGTGTGTGTGTGTGTGTGTGTGTGTGTGTGTGTCTGTCAGAGTGTGTGTGTGTGTGTGTGTGTGTGAGTGTGGGAGTGTGTGTGAGAGTGTGTGTGAGTAGGATGACTGACTTGGTCTCTCTCTCTCACGCTCTGTGTGTGTGTGTGTCGCTCTGTGTGTGTGTTACTCTCTCTCTGTGTGTGTGTCGCTTTCTCTGTGTGTGTGTGTGTCGCTCTCTCTCTGTGTGTGTGTCGTTCTCTTTTTGTGTGTGTCGCTCTCTCTGTGTGTGTGTGTCGCTCTCTCTCTCTCTCTCTCTGTGTCGCTCTCTCTCTCTCTGTGTGTCGCTCTCTCTCTCTGTGTGTCGCTCTCTCTCTCTCTCTGTGTGTCGATTGCTCTCTCTCTCTCTGTGTCGCTCTCTCTCTCTGTGTGTGTCGCTCTCTCTCTCTCTGTGTGTCGCTCTCTCTCTCTCTGTGTCGCTCTCTCTCTCTCTGTGTGTTGCTCTCTCAATCTGTGTGTGTCGCTCTCTCTCTCTGTGTGTTGCTCTCTCTCTGTGTGTCGCTCTCTCGCTCTGTGTGTCGCTCTCTGTGTGTCGCTCTCTCTCTCTCTGTGTGTGTCGCTCTCTCTCTCTCTGTGTCGCTCTCTCTCTGTTGCTCTCTCTGTGTGTCTCTCTCTCTCTGTGTGTCACTCTCTCTCTCTCACCCACTCTCTGTCTCTCTCTCACACTGTCTCAAACTCTGGACCTGGATATCTTACTTACCCTATATATCATAACTGCCCTATACCTACACCGAAACAACCTACTGTATACTGCTTACTTCCAGATCTGACTCAAGCTTCACACAGGAGACATCGGAATCCCCCATAACCCAGAAGACAGGTAAGAAACACCTCACCTCCAACATATAACATTGCAGAAATGAGGTACCTGGACTGCGGATCAGGTAAGATCACACATACACACACGTAACAAGGACTACTTGTAGTATAATGTAATACAATAAATAAACTTATGTCAAAAAAGAATGTTGTTCTTAATAGGAATTTATTCAATTTATTTTATTTGATTTTTTAAAGTGGATGGGTTTGGGGGCGGGACTAGGTGGCGAGTAGATTTTGGGGTGATTTGTCGACCACTGTGTATATATATATATATGAAGAAGTCATCATAGATGACGAAATGCATAGGGCGTGGCTAAAGCAGAGGAGGCACTATTCCCACTGAGAGCACTATTGCGGATTGCGAGGAAACAGATTGTGAGAGGCTCAGCGAAACAGAACAGTGGATACATCTCTGGCTCCCTTGGTGGTGCAGCAGCTAGTAGCAGGCAAGCAAGGGCTCGGTTTCCTGGAGGGACTTCCGTTTTGCGGGACACCAGACCAGGTGAACATCACTTCCGGTAGAAGGAGACCGCGCACGAGAGGACACCATTGCTGGCTCAAACGCTACCACTGGCATATGAGGGCCTATCTCATAACTACATTTTAAAACCGTTATACTTGTGAGTGGGCATTTGTCTGTTTTTAATGTTCCATAAAATCATTGTTATACTTTAATGCACTAGGTGTGCACCTGTTTTTTTCTCTTTTCTTTCATAGGTATCCTTAGGGAGTTGTGATCCCTTGCAAACGGGCTGCCTATACCTGGATGCATTCATCTGGAACAGGACTCTGTGACTTTTAAGGTTTTAAAGGTTTTTTGGGAATTTTTTTTTTTTTTTTTTTTTTTACCATTTTGGTACTATTATATATTTTTTCCTATATATATAAAAAAAAATTCTATTAATATCTTTGTCATGTATATTTTGTATTAAAATCATTATAATTATTATATGTTTAATCTTAAAGCTACATAGGGTCTTTTTTATATGTTCCTACCTTAGCCACCCCATAGGTTGTATTAACACAGTTGGCTACATACTCACGGTTAGGCAGATTATTCCATTAGGCGCTCCTTTATTATTTCTGTTTTGTTTTGTCATATATATATATATATATATATATATATATATATATATATATATATATATATATATATATATATATATATATACAGTGTTCGACAATTATATACATTTACTCGCCTGGGGCGGGTGGATTTAACCCCCGGGCGAGTAAATATTGGCCCAAGCAGCACACATGTGTTTTTTAAATATCCCGCGCTCGCGCTGCTGCTTTTCCCGCGCTCGCGCTGGAGAAAAAAAAAAAAAGCTGGAGGCGGGTTCATGTTGCTGGGGGAGATTACCCCGCCTCCGGCTCTCTGAGCAGTAGCCTCCCTCCTCAGCGCTTCCACTCCTCCCCCTTCCGGCAGCCAGCCCCTTCCACGCCTGTCTGCCTCAAGCCCCTGCAGGGCCATCTGTCGCCCACCCGGTGCTGCCCCCGCTGCCATGTGCGACCCCTCCTGCCGTGTGGGGGGCCCACTGCCGTGCAGGTGAGTGTGTGTGTGTGTGTGTGAGTGACAAACTGTGTGTGTGTGTGTGTGTGTGTGTGTGTGTGTGTGTGTGTGTGTGTGTGTGTGTGTGTGTGTGTGTGTGTGTGTGTGTGTGTGTGTGTGTGTGTGTGTGTGTGTGTGTGTGTGTGTGTGTGTGTGTGTGTGTGTGTGTGTGACAAACTGTGTGTGTGTGTGTGTGTGTGTGTGTGTGTGTGTGTGTGTGTGTGTGTGTGTGTGTGTGTGTGTGTGTGTGTGTGTGTGTGTGTGTGTGTGTGTGTGTGTTTGTCTGAGTGAGAGTGAGTGTCTGTGTGTCTGTGAGTGTGTCACCCTCTCTCTCCCTGTGTCACCCTCTCCCTGTGTCACCCTCCCTCTCCCTGTGTCACCCTCTCCCTCTCCCTGTGTCACCCTCTCCCTCTCCCTGTGTCACCCTCTACTTCACCCTCTCACCCTCTCCCTGTGTCACCCTCTCCCTGTGTCACCCTCCCTCTCCCTGTGTCACCCTCCCTCTCCCTGTGTCACCCTCCCTCTCCCTGTGTCACCCTCCCTCTCCCTGTTTCACCCTCCCTCTCCCTGTGTCACCCTCCCTCTCCCTGTGTCACCCTCCCTCTCCCTGTGCCACCCTCCCTCTCCTTGTGTCACCCTCCCTCTCCCTGTGTCACCCTCTCCCTCTCCCTGTGTCACCCTCTCCCTCTCCCTGTGTCACCCTCTCCCTCTCACCCTCTCCCTGTGTCACCCTCTCCCTGTGTCACCCTCTCCGTCTCCCTGTGTCGCCCTCTCCCTGTGTCGCCCTCTCCCTCTCTCTGTCACCCTCTCCCTGTCACCCTCTCCCTCTCTCTCTCTGTCTCCCTCTCCCTCCTCTGTCTCCCTCTCCCTCTCTGTCGCACTCTCTTCTTCGCTCTCTCTGTTGCACTCTCTCTTTGTCTCTCATTCTCTCAGTGTGTGTGTCTTTCATTCTCTCTCTTTCTCTGTGTGTCTCTCTTTCTCGCTCGTTCTCTGTGTGTCTCTCTTTCTCTCTCTTTCTCTGTGTGTCTCTCTTTCTCTCTCTTTCTCTGTGTGTCTCTCTTTCTCTCTCTTTCTCCGCGTGTCTCTCTTTCTCTCTCTTTCTCTGTGTGTCTCTCTTTCTCTCTCTGTGTGTGTGTGGGTGTTCCGCTGTCTGTCTGTCTGTCTCTCTCTGTCTGTCTCTCTCTGTGAAGCGCCGACGTCCAGACACTGGTTAAGGGGTTCAGGAAACTAGTCATTCACATCTGGCTTTTATTTCTAGATCCGACATTGACACACACACGCACACACACACACGTCTAATTGTAGTATAATGTAATACAATAAATACATGTATGTCAAAAATGAATGTTGTTCTGACTAGGAATTTATTAAATGTATTTTATTTATATATTTTATTTTAAAGCGGGGTTGGGGGCGGGACTAGGGGCGGAGTTGGGGGCGGGACTAGGGCGGAGTTGGGGGCGGGACTAGGTGGCGAGTAGATTTTTTGGTTGGGCGAGTAGATTTTTGGGTGATTTGTCGAACACTGTATATATATATATAATATATATATATATATATATATATATATAAGAAGAAGTGACCTAGGCGCAAAATGCAGGGAGAGGAAGAGAAGAGGGGGGGGGGGGAAAATATCATAGGGCAGTATGTCAAATCAATCAGGACTTAGGTGGTAAGATATGCAATTACCGTTTGTCAGCAATTTAAAGCCTTTAATCCACAGTGGGACTCAGGAACTCTGCTACTGATGAACTTCAATTTCGTCTTAGATTTCTTAGACTGCACAAGATTATTCAAACAATTTTCACAGCTTCATCATTGTTCTGCTGCTGGAAGGTGTCTTGTCACGGAATGGATCTCGCAGGGGAGGAGGGTGGGGGGAGAGGGAAGGAGAGTAATATAGGAGAAAAGGAATATAGTGTAAAACCTTTAATAAAATTCCTACTGTATCTAAAAACAACAGTTGGTATCCCACTCACATGTGTTGAATCGGATCAGAGCAGTTGAGAGTTTAAACTGAGTCTCTCACACTCATAGCACAGAAACGCCGGTCCACTGCACGGCTGGTATACCAGAGTCCTTCCGCATCACGTGTGACGGCTCCAACTCTCGCGAGAGTTCGTCTTCCACAATCCCTCTGTCACGGCTTCTGCTCTGGTGCAGGGGGTTTCTCTGCAGTGGGTCTCTGTCTGCTCCACCAATGCGCATGCCCTTTTTTTTTTTCTATTAATATCTTTGTCATGTATATTTTGTATTAAAATCATTATAATTATTATATGTTTAATCTTAAAGCTACATAGGGTCTTTTTTATATGTTCCTACCTTAGCCACCCCATAGGTTGTATTAACACAGTTGGCTACATACTCACGGTTAGGCAGATTATTCCATTAGGCGCTCCTTTATTATTTCTGTTTTGTTTTATCATATATATATATATATATATATATATATATATATATATATATAGTGACAGAGTCACTGACTCAGTAGGCTGGAATAGTGAATGGAGAGACGCTGCAGCCAGTTCACAGAGTGTTAATCTCCTCAGACAGAAGGAAGCACACCTGCAGCCTAATTAAGCAGGAGGCCTGGGAGACTGCAGGTTTAAAAGCAGGAAGTGACACACACACAGGGAGCTTGTTTTTCCACAGGAAGGTGGAGAGAACTCTCCCGGCTGGGAAGCCGTTGCTGTTGCTCTGGTCCCCAGTCCTGCGAGGAGCTAGGCTGCTGGGACCAGCTGGGACCCCAACCCAGGATAAAGATCAAGATCTCTGCGAGGCTGGACACAGCCTGCTCCCTGGAACCGTGTTCCTGTTTGCTTGTGGAGCTGCAAAACAGATAAGACTTTATTCTTATTATGCTTATTGGTTATCGTTTGTGTAGCATGTTTTGGGCATGACCAGATTAGCTGGCTGTCCTGTTAGTAAGGGCTCAAGAAGTGAGTTAGTGTCCCTAACGGGACTAGGCTTTAATTTGCAAGAAAGTAGTTTCTTAAAGGGACAGTGCACCTGTGCTTATTTTGGTTGTGGCTAATAAACCACTAGTGTTTAAAGTTTCCCATCGTGTCAAGCGTCTTACTGACCCCGCCGCGAGGCCGTCCTGCCACAATATATATATATATATATATATATATATATATATATATATATATATACATACTGTATACTGTGTTTGCTGACAGTCACTTCTTCCTAACAGTCCACTTCCACATACATACATATACATTAGCTTTGTATTTGTATCAGTATGAGAGGATAAAAATATCAGGTTTTGGTGTGATGCATATCCTAATAAAGTAACATTTAAAAAAATATTTTTCTTGTTTTTTGTGCTTGAAATTAAATCATTTGGAATGTTAAACCTGTTTATATAACCTTTTTACCGTGCACAGACTGGCTATCAGGGACATTCGTTTTAAGTGAGTGAGGCCATTTTATTGGTATATACAGTATATCTATGTAGTTATATGTATCTTTATATATATATATATATATATATATATATATATATATATATATATATATATATATATATATATATATATATATATATATTAAAACACAAAATAGGTGCCGCAGTCAAATCACCCCTAAAAGGTCGAATTAATGGGATAACCAGTGGTCAAGGTAAAAAATAACCCTCTGGTGGTGCTACTGACCCACAAAATGTATGAAACATAAAAAGAAAAAAGAAGGGTCAAAAAGGTGCACTCAAACAATATCTAATGAAAAATGGAAAAATGTACTTTATTAGCAATGAGAAATAAAAAAACACACAAGACAGACCCAAACAACTACCACATAATAAATTGCTGTGCGTAAATGCGGTTATACATATAGCACCAAGTCACATGGATTATGCACCAAAACACATGAAGGTCTGTTGAAAACCAATACATAAAGGTTCAAGTATGGCATAACAAAACCAGGGGAAAGAATAATTCCCCCAGTAATGAAACTAAGATCGGCCGATCTAAAAAAGGTGTTGAACAAACCAGACCACATGAAGGATAGTAATACCTCAAATGCCTGCTAGTCAAGCAGCAAGGATGAGAAATATATTGCATGAAGTAACATAAACATGAAAGGCACGGTTAATGGGTATAATAATAAGCATGATAAAACACACAGCATGAATACCTAACTGGCTAGGAAAATGATCATAAATAATGTAAACAAAGCCACTCAGATATATGTACAAATGACCCTGCAAGATGCTGCAAATGAGATGAAAAAACTGATACCAGCTGGGTGCTGCATCTATGGATTGAACAGCCAAGGGAGGGAGTCGAAATAGTGCACTGGTATACCTCAAGATTAGTCCTCAATGGTGAGATAATACTGCAGATAAGCAGGGGTCAGGATATAGCAACACAGGGGCAAAGCACACTGCAGATGAAGAATAAGCAGGGCAGTAGGGGAATCCCAATACAGACCAGCGTCCCTTGCGTCCCTTGCTCGGGCATCAGTAGTAGAACAAAGAAAAATCTGGAGGATAACAATGCAGCACACGGGTCAGGAAGAGGTAGGGGTGCTGTCACAGCTCTGCTCGACAGCCGTTTCACCTGAAAAGGCTTCTTCCAGGAGCGTGTAGTGTCAGCCTCCATGACTGCTCTTTAAAGGCTCCATTTTCGCGCCAAAAATCACCCTGCTGCAATCAGCCAATAGGAAATTCTTGCTGCGATCAGCCAATAGGAAATTCTGAAAAGATAGAGACGCGTCATCTGATGCCATGTTAGAGCAAGGAAGACTTACAGAGACAATCTTACTTAAAGAGACAGTCATGGAGAAACCAAAAGAGTTTAAAAAGAATGTGAATACAAGGGAATAAATACTAAGCAAAAGATTAAAAGGTAAAGAGAAAATGAATAAGGACAAAATAAATAGAAAAAACAATTAATAACAGTGAGATAAAAGGGAAAATGTTATAATAATCATTGAGATTGGTGAACTTATTATCTAATGAAAAAGGTCATATATAAATACTGTATGAAAGATAATTAACAAGTAATGAAAGAATACAGGAGAAGATTATTGAAGAATATCATTATGAAGAATCAGGAGCATAAAAAGAACACAGCAAATATGAAACTAAAGAAACATTGCAAAGCTAAGATAGTCATTAAGTCCTGTTGGGATCATAGTACCCAACTGAACTATCCATCTGCATTCCTTTTGTAGGAGAAGTTGCTCCACATTGCCGCCTCGAATGCTTATATTGATTCTGTCAATGGCAAAGGCCACCAGGGATGAGGGGTCTGAGTTGTGCACATCACGAAAGTGACGTGCCACACTTGTGATTTTTTTGAAAGATGCCAGATCTTTGGTGGCATTTTTGATATTTCGTGTGTGCTCCAGAACCCTAACACGAAATTCCCTGGTGGTCATGCCAATGTAAATCAGGCCGCAAGGACAGCTGAGATGGTAGATAATGTTCTTGGACTTACAATTGAGAAAGTGGAAAATCCTAAATTCTCATGTGCCTTTGGTATTGTAAAAGATGTTAGTCTGTTTCATATATCTACAAGAGGAACAGTGTCCACATTTATAGTATCCTGTTACATTAGCTTGATTTAGAAAGGTGGTGCTTAATGTGGTAGTATAGTGACTCCTCACCAGTAAATTCTTTAGGTTAGGTGCCTTTCTACTTGTGAGGTTGACTCTGTCGCCCAGAATAACCCTAAGGTCCTGATCTCCCAAGAGAATGTCCCAATGTTTTTGGAGAATATTTTTGAGGCTGTTCCATTTGTTATTGTAGGTTCTGATGAACCTGATTGTTTTGGATGATGTTTGTTTAATTTTAGGTTTTAATAGATCTTGTCTATCCAATTGACAGCTTTTCCTCAGACCCCACTTAATAACTGAACGACTGTAGCCCCTTGCTCTAAATCTGTTGGTCATCTCCATTGTTTGAGCTTTGAAGGTGTCCACAGTCGAGCAGTTACGGCGGAGTCTAATGAATTCTCCATTGGGTATTCCCCTGATCTGATGCATAGGATGAAAACTGCTGGCATGCAGTAAAGTGTTGCAAGATGTTGCCTTCCGATAAACATCTGTAACTATACGCCCATCAGATTCAACACTAATACTCAGATCAAGGTACTTGACATTGGTTTTGCTAAAGGTGTAAGTGAGCCTGATATTAATGCCGTTGTGGTTGAGAACATCGATGAACTGTTTGAGCAGGGATGCAGTACCCTGCCAAAGAATGAAAATATCATCGATATATCTCAACCACAACAGCACATGGGACGTAAACTCACTATTAGCCTCTGAGAAGACCTCTTCGCGTTCCCACCACCCCAGGAAGAGATTCACATAGGAGGGGGCACATGTTGCACCCATAGCCGTTCCTCTGATTTGTAAGTAATAAGTATTTTTAAATAAAAAATAATTATGTTTTAGAACAAAATCCAAAAGTTGTATTAAGGTATTGGTTAGATTTGTACTCAGGTTCTGCATGGATATGAAGAATTTTGAGGCAAAAATGCCATCTTCATGGCGGATACAGGTATATAGTTTTTCAACGTCACACGTTACTAGTATGGTATCAGTATCAGCAAACACATTATCCAGCCGTGAGAGTATATCCATGCTTTCCCTGAGATAAGATGGTAAGGTTTCAACAGATAAACGTAAAAAAGCATCAATGAAACGGCTAATGGGCTCACACAACCCTCCCATACCGGACACATAAGGTCTTCCTGGGGGGTGGGAGAGGTTCTTGTGGATCTTGGGTAAAAGAGTGTGGGTGTGACTGGATACTTGGTGATTAAACCGTCATGATGACGTTTGGTGATAATACCCTCTGCCAATGCCTCACGCACCAAGATATCAAGTTCTTCCTTGAACTTACTGGTGGGATCCCCCTGCAACTGTCTATAACAATCTCTATCCCGTTGTTGTTTGAATGCTTCTGCTTCATATAACTTTCTAGGCCAGATGACAATGTTACCCCCCTTATCGGAGGATTTTATTATAACATCAGGTAAAGATTTTAGTTCTTTAATCGCTGTCCATTCTGACCTATAAATGTTACTGGGGCCTCCTACATCTGATAATTCAGAAATATCACGGATTACCATATTAGAAAATACCTCCACCTGTGATATCGCCTGAATAGGAGGGCAAAAAATGGATTTTGCCTTGAAGTTTCTCACAGGTTCAAGCTCGTTGATGTCATGAGTTGATCCCTCTTGTTCTTGCGTAGCGAGCACGGGATTAGGGACCGGGATTTCAGTCCCAGAGTCTGATAATTCCTCAATAGTAGGAGTTTTAAGGAAATGCTTAGGAGTTTCCTACAAAAAAGTTGATGTTAAAGGTTGTGAATAAAAACACAAGTCTGAGGATATATTTGGCAGAATGACAAATAAGTTTATTTTCTTTGTGCGGTGCACACGCAGAGGAGGGTTTCAAAATAAAAACTCTCCCAACGACATGGTAGCATACAGGCATTATTTATACACAAAATACTAAACCCACGCCCCCTCTACAAGGTTGCGTGTCGTCACTACGTGAGCGTAAAAGGTAAACAAACTTATGCACACGAATACATCGAGTTAAAGCATTATTATGGGATGCATATTAGAAATGAAATGATTCAGCTAATATTCCTTATACAAGCCGGTAACTTTTACTCTACATACAGAACACATTGCCCCCCACCTCGGACAGGGCCAATCTGTCTCGTATTTTCATAACATTGGCACATTGCCTTCCTGCTCAAGGTCCTTTGGCTTAGATGAACCGCTCAATATCAATTGGAACTTCAGAAGAAAAAATGTATTTTAAACTAACGTTCATACCAACTTTCATACAGACAAATAGACAATATCAGGCACCTAAGATGGATGCTGACTCAAAATGGTTGCTTAGATCCCAGTGCTGTTATGTCAGACCTCCCCCTTACGTCATATTCTCACTTTGTCATTGAACATCCTTGATCCACTCGAAAGTATCACAGCGATGTGTAGGAGCAAAGGACAGGCCATGTTCTAGTACTTGGATTTGTATGGGACTGAGTATGGTGTCAGATAAATTAACAACAGCAAGAGGTTTTACTTCCGCTGCTGCTTGCCCTTCTGGTACTTGTATCCGAACAGGCCTCTGTCCCTTAGACTTCTTGCTCCCGCGTCTCGTCCGCCTCCTCCTGTGCCCATTGGTCCCTGATATAAAAAAGGGATTGATCCTGTTGCCTTTGTAGGTGGATTCATTGTATCACAGTCAGAGGAATCCATCTCTGCAGTGGTTGCTCCTGCTTTGGGGTTCTTTTTCTTTCTACGATAACCCGGTTTGGAGTGGCTCCATTTGTAAACCTTCCCTAGCTTGTAATCAGATAAGTCCCGATCAAATTATATATATATACATATACATATATATATATATATATATATATATATATATATATATATAGTGCAGAATAAATGAGTTCTTCAGTATTCGGTGATACCTTTTTTATTGGACTAACAATGTATGTCATAGGACAAGCTTTCGAGAGTTATCCTCTCTTCTTCAGGTCAAGCAATACTGATATACAAATGAATCTATGGCTAAAACAGTGTAGAGAGAGGGGAAAAAAAACAACAGATATTTACTGTAGATAACGGTGCACACGCAGAGGAGGGTTTCAAAATAAAAACTCTTCCAACGACATGGTAGCATACAGGCATTATTTATACACAAAATACTAAACCCACGCCCCCTCTACAAGGTTGCGTGTCGTCACTACGTGAGCGTAAAAGGTAAACAAACTTATGCACACGAACACATCGAGTTAAAGCATTATTATGGGATGCATATTAGAAATGAAATGATTCAGCTAATATTCCTTATACAAGCCGGTAACTTTTACTCTACATACAGAACACATTGCCCCCCCCTCGGACAGGGCCTATCTGTCTCGTATTTTCATAACATTGGCACATTGCCTTCCTGCTCAAGGTCCTTTGGCTTAGTTGAACCGCTCAATATCAATTGGAACTTCAGAAGAAAAAATGTATTTTAAACTAACGTTCATACCAACTTTCATACAGACAAATAGACAATATCAGGCACCTAAGATGGATGCTGACTCAAAATGGTGGCTTAGATCCCAGTGCTGTTATGTCAGACCTCCCCCTTACGTCATATTCTCACTTTGTCACTCCCTCCTTTTTTATTCTTAAAACATAGCTTTTGAGAATTAAGTTTATGATGATAGTCCAGGGATAACTCAGAGGACAAGGGCGCGTGCCCTTCACTGTCATAGTCTCGTAAGGCGCTGCGGCCAATATGTCTTTTGGAGTTGAATAACTGTGATCGGCATCTTCTTTCTTCAAGGGACTGCTGTTTTCTGGCATCTGCAAAGAGTGGCATCTGAATGGGGGAGGGGGTCGCACACCTGTGGATCATACCTTTGCAACACGTGACACACACATATAACAAGTAACACTCCCACACATCCAAGCATTCAAAAGTTTTTGCTCCAAGTGATCTAAGCCATTCACCTAACCCCGAGGGTGATAATCTGTCACTTCCCTTTGTAACCCTCTTTTGAATCTCTTGTATTTAATCAAGTTCATGCTGCACATTGCTACACTGATCTGGAATAAAAACACAACATTGTTCTTTAATCAAAACACATACCCCTCCTTTTGAAGCTCAAACATAGTCTAAAGCAATTCTGTTTTGTAAGGCCATAAGCCTAATCTGAACCTGTTCTTGGTTTAATGATAAAATTAAAACTGCAAAATTAAGGCCACATCCTTCCTGTAAATTGTTATCTGACTAAACATACATTTTTACACAGGTTTCATTGGTTGGTGGAGACACTTGACCCATAAATTGATTCTTGTTCCTAGTGTGTGATACACCCTTTAAAGAGGTTCCCTTAAAAAAAATTGGAAAAATACAGAAATTATACACATAATACTAAAAACCTTATTTTATGCAAGCAACCTTTCTTTGGATATGCAGTTGCTAGATAAAAGAAATGGCATCTATCTCTATCATCATATATTTTCAGAATCATCACAACATTCTATCACTGAGAATTGAGGGGGTTTGATATCTGTGGAAGAGAATGCATGATCCTCACCCCTGCACGCATTGCATACATCATTCACTCAGAATATCAGAACAGACGATGTATGCGATGGGTCAACATGGCTGACTTCTGATCCTTTCCTTGTGGCTGACACACGCCCCTGGATGACTCCCTCCTTTCGGTGGAGGTGCAACACACTTCTGGATCAAAGTTTTGCTGCACATGACACATACATAGAGAGTGATGAGTACTGCCAAAACACATACAAGAGCTTTCACAAGCAACGCTTCCTGGAAACCAATCCTCCCATCAAGGCTCAATTGTACATACACCTTAAATTTCTAACTTAACACACTCTAAAGAATAACAATATTGAGTCTCTGAAAAAATGAAATGTTCTGATAAAACCTGGCCTTAGCCTGGTGTCTTATTTTCCTCGTTGGTTAACGGTTAGAGTTTTTACTCAGCAAGACGTTAACTTGCTGCGGCTGTGCTTTAGAGGACTTTGGTCTTTGGTGGCGCTGGAACGTTTGGTGGAGCTGAAACGAGCTTTACGTGCTTTGGGTCCAGGAAAAGAACTCTGCCACTTTGACTTTGCTGTATTGGTGGTTACTTTAGGCCTTTTCACCTGGGATGAAGAGCATGCTTGCGCAGGAAATATGTGACTATTAACCCCATCTCGAGTCCCATCACCTTTGCCTAGAGAGACTCAAAAAATGTATTAGTTGCAGACAACTTATTGTTTTATTACCAATAACATGGTCCTTAATTCATTCCTTTGGACTGCTGATAGTCACAAGTCATCCCATATGTGTCTCATAGGGAGATAATTTATACCTAGAAATAAATTCTTGTCTCAATGTGTTTACTCCTGTCTTAGCACCCGCATATAGACAGAGGTATTCCCTATTATTGTTCCTAATTAAAACTAAGTAGCCAATGTGAACCTGACTTTGATACAATCTAAGTTCCTGAAACTTTGGGGCCTCATCCCTTACCAAACCACTTGCTTCCATAATTAATTCTATCCTGTCTGCAGGCCATATCCCTAAGACTGGGAAACTACCAGAGTTTGTCCCAATCTTCAAAAGTGGGGACAAAAAACACTGTCTCACACTACAGGCCAATCTCTCTTTTCCCAATACTATCCACTGTCATGGAAATATATTCACCCCCCAATTAAGCAATTATTTCACCCATACGAATCTCCCTAGCCCATCCCTATCTGGCGTTTACCCCAAACACTCCACTGTAACTATTCTGCTAAAAAATTTGAAATGCCTTGTATATAATGAATACCTTATTCACTTATGTAACTGCTTTTGCAACTATGCCCCTATATTTAACCCTATGCACAAGACACAACCACAAATGACTACCAAATTCACCACTTCCTGGCAAACCCATTCTAGATTACACAGCAATTTTTGACAATAACCACTGCTTATGGACACCTTTGGAAAAAATAAATGGTTAAAAGTTATAACATACATCACATATTCAGTTAATAGACAAATGATTTTGTACAAGACTTCACACTAATGTCTTGCTTTATATAATCTCTTTGCACAGTGCTGAGCACACGGTCAGCTTTATGATTCTAAAGACACTCTGCATATTCATCTGACTAAAGAAAAAATATTTTCTATAAGACTTGTTTCCGGGCAAAGAGCCATTTTGTTTCTGGGCGTTTCGCCAATTGACCCTGAAAAGATAAGATAACGGTACACCACGGCTTCCTCCTGAAAAATAATAATTATTGGATTGGAACTTTTGCTTAAAGTTTAAATACATGGAGCTTTATCCAGAGCCCTAAGAACTACATTTTTTATGACCTTTCAAAAATTAATCAACAGGCTTTTATATAGCTGAGGTTTATATAACTTCTTAACACACAAATAACTCCACCCGCTCATGCTATCTCCCTACACTCAGTTCTTTTTAATGCCTTCTGTTTGAACTTTTATAGTTTCACTGACTTCATTCACTACAAATTTATGCTATCTTGTTGCAATTCTGTCCTTTCTCAAGCTACACAAACCTATTTCTCTCCATTAATCAACACTCACAAGTCTAACCCCACACTAACTCTTCTTTCATCTCACCTCAGGACTTTGCTGACTATTTTAAGCAAGAGGTTGAATCCATACACCAGAACATTCCCTCTTTTCCTCCTATCCTACTTCGCTTCCTACTCTCTTCCTGCTTTCTTTGACTCTTTTTCCACTGTCTCAAAAGAGAGTGTCACCATCACTGTTGATCTCCTCTTCTCCCTCTAATCTGCTACATTTCCATTCTCCTTCAAACATGTAATAGTTATACCATGACTCACAAATAGCAAGCTTGACCCTACCCCTCTTTCTAACTACTGAATTCTCTTGCTTGCTCCATTTTCTCAACACCCATTCTCTCCTTAACCCTCTACAATCTGACTTCTGCACTGCTCCCTCCATGGAGACAATTCTCACTACAATAACTGATGACCTATATGCTGCCCAAGACAGAGGTCATTACACTCTGCTCCTATTACTCTCTGCAGCATTTGCCTCTGTGGACCACACTCTTCTCTATTCTCTGTACACACTCTCTCTAGGTGACCTAATAACATCTCTTAGGTTTAAATATCACCTCTATGCTGACAACACCCTCAGCTACTTTTCAACCCTTGACCTTACACCTGCCATACAAACCTAAGTTTCTGAATGTCTCTCTGTTATCTCATCCTGGAAGACCCTCTTTTGCCTTAAACTTAACATGGCAAAAACAGAGTTCCTCATACTTCCTCCCAAACCTGACCCTATTACCTCCTTCCACATTACTCTTCAATCTTCCATGCAGTAGCTCAAGCACGCTGCTTAGGATTCATTCCCTCAACTCCTCTCTCATATTCTCCTCTTTCATTCAAAACATTTCTATAACTGTCGCTTTTTCCTCCACAATATCACAAAGATACACCTGTTCCTCTGTTGCTCAACTATTAAAAACTCTGATACAGACCCTCATTCTCTCCCCTCTTGATTACTGTAATCCCCCTGCTATCCCAGCTTCCTGACTTTCTCCTGTCTTCCCTACTATCTCTCCCAAACGCTGCTGCCAGAATCACTCTACTCTTTAAACTCTGATTCTGCGTTTCCCCTCCTGAAATTCCTCTCCTGGCTTCTAATCAAATCCTACTGTTTCTGTACACTTTCCCTGCCTACCAATTAGATTGTAAGCTCCTCAGAGCAGGGACTTCTCTTCCTTAATGTTACTTTTATGTCTGGATCACTTATTCCATGACCTCTTACCTTTACCATTTGCTAACTATATGATTACGACGTGCACCACTCCTGTGAAGCGCTATGCATATTAATGGCTTTATATACATGAAAACATACAATACAATATATACTTCAAACAATGCTTCATTTTTAAACACAAAATGTTCCCAAACATCTTAATCCTCTAGAAATAAAATTGAAATGTGTTTTTGCTCGTTAAACACAATACAGAACACACACAATACAAAAAACTTCTCTCACACACAGCCAAACAACATCACAAAAATAACAAACAAATAAAAGAAAAACATTTCTCCCCTATTACCCCACAATTTCACCCTGCAACTATATTAAAAAAAAGTTCCCTTCTCTTTCTTTACTCTCATAAATAACCTAAATAGGAGACTCATAAATAACCTAAATAGGAGACTCCTGAGGACGCCAAGAAAGGTGAAATGCATAGAGTGACGCTGTCTCTACCCACTGGAACCCTTGGATGCCGTGACGTCACCTCCGGTTGCTGACACGCACTCGTGACCCGCATAGCAGAGAAGGAGGGAGACCAGAGAGAGAGGCCCCATCCGGTGGCAGCATCGAGCGATACTTGCAGAGATCATTGAGATCTAAAATGCTGTTTTTTATCTTGCAACATGTGAGTAGATTGGATTATAACTACTTCACTTATTAAATTGTTTTACGGTCTATGCTATGTCCAGTGTTTTCCTGCCCTAAGGTCAGCTGAGAACCACACTATTCTGGCAACACCATACTCCACAGACTGACACCAGCTCTTAAAGATACCTTTATGTGCCTTCATCCTACCTCACGTTTGTGAGTATTCTGTGTACACATTCTGTGCTAGCAACTTTACTCCACCACTGTCTGCACAATATTGCACCAAAAGCATTTTTCTTTTTATATGTTCCCACATGGTATGCGCTTCCTGATGATCCACTTGCCATTTCCTCAAAAGGTGCCTTTTACCTTGATTCTTACGAGCGCTCAGATTTGAGTGACCGAGGAGTGGTTTTTCCAGGTGCTCAGCTTCCGGTATTTCTGGGTTTCTATTCTGGGCGCCATCTGTTAAAGGTTGTGAATAAAAACACAAGTCTGAGGATATATTTGGCAGAATGACAAATAAGTTTATTTTCTTTGTGTGCGGTGCACACGCAGAGGAGGGTTTCAAAATAAAAACTCTTCCAACGACATGGTAGCATACAGGCATTATTTATACACAAAATACTAAACCCATGCCCCCTCTACAAGGTTGCGTGTCGTCACTACGTGAGCGTAAAAGGTAAACAAACTTATGCACACGAATACATCGAGTTAAAGCATTATTATGGGAGGCATATTAGAAATGAAATGATTCAGCTAATATTCCTTATACAAGCCGGTAACTTTTACTCTACATACAGAACACATTGCCCCCCACCTCGGACAGGGCCAATCTGTCTCGTATTTTCATAACATTGGCACATTGCCTTCCTGCTCAAGGTCCTTTGGCTTAGATGAACCGCTCAATATCAATTGGAACTTCAGAAGAAAAAATGTATTTTAAACTAACGTTCATACCAACTTTCATACAGACAAATAGACAATATCAGGCACCTAAGATGGATGCTGACTCAAAATGGTTGCTTAGATCCCAGTGCTGTTATGTCAGACCTCCCCCTTACGTCATATTCTCACTTTGTCATTGAACATCCTTGATCCACTCGAAAGTATCACAGCGATGTGTAGGAGCAAAGGACAGGCCATGTTCTAGTACTTGGATTTGTATGGGACTGAGTATGGTGTCAGATAAATTAACAACAGCAAGAGGTTTTACTTCCGCTGCTGCTTGCCCTTCTGGTACTTGTATCCGAACAGGCCTCTGTCCCTTAGACTTCTTGCTCCCGCGTCTCGTCCGCCTCCTCCTGTGCCCATTGGTCCCTGATATAAAAAAGGGATTGATCCTGTTGCCTTTGTAGGTGGATTCATTGTATCACAGTCAGAGGAATCCATCTCTGCAGTGGTTGCTCCTGCTTTGGGGTTCTTTTTCTTTCTACGATAACCCGGTTTGGAGTGGCTCCATTTGTAAACCTTCCCTAGCTTGTAATCAGATAAGTCCCGATCAAATTATATATATATACATATACATATATATATATATATATATATATATATATATATATATATATATATATATATATATATATATAGTGCAGAATAAATGAGTTCTTCAGTATTCGGTGATACCTTTTTTATTGGACTAACAATGTATGTCATAGGACAAGCTTTCGAGAGTTATCCTCTCTTCTTCAGGTCAAGCAATACTGATATACAAATGAATCTATGGCTAAAACAGTGTAGAGAGAGGGGAAAAAAAACAACAGATATTTACTGTAGATAAGGTAGGGTGTTAAGTGTTTGAAGCCAGGGGACAGTGTCAAAGAAAGGTGTGGAGGGGGAGGGATACTGGGAGGGGGAGAGAAAGTGTGGATAAGAATAAAGGCAAGCAGGATGATTACAAGCAATTTTGATAGGGTGTGAGAAAACCCATGTCCGCATTAAGTCCTTTGGTTTTAGTGTCAAAGAGTCTTATCATTCTGAGTTCAAATGTTTTCCGTTCTTGGGTGCTTTTAAACATTCCATTGAGGATTTTGATTTTTAGATCATTTATGGAATGATCTGGTTGTGAGAAGTGATGTCCCACAGGTGAGCAGTATCTTCCTTCTTCGTGATGGAGTATAGAGTGTCTGTGCATATTCATTCTTCCTTGTAGTTTTTGGCTGGTTTCCCCAATGTAGCAACCTTGGTCACATTTGTTGCACTGAATCATATACACTAAATTCCTAGATGTGCAGCTGTATGATCCTTTAACATTGAATGTTCTATGGTTGTGACTGGTTGTGGGATCCTGGCAAATATGTTTGCAGAGTTTGCAGCGTTTGTTGCTGCACGGTGTTGTGCCATTATCCATGTCTTTAAAATCGTTGTGAAGTTTTCTGCTGACTAATTTCTGTTTGAGGTTTGGTGGTTGCCAGAATGCAAGAATGGGAGGTTTGGGAAAGATTTCTTTTAATGTCATATTTGCACTTTAATACACAGTCACTGCAATACATACTGTACATATATAGAGTACACATATATGATATACCCTTACCCACTGACACACATAAGTAAACTGATATTCAGTCACACTACAGTACCTACATGTATACATACATACATATGTAGCCCTGGTTCCTAGCGAACACAGGCCACTACCATATGCTGTATTACCTGTAGGCTCACAGGGTCTGAGCCTCTGCCACGGAGAGCCTGGGGTACACACAATGCCTATAACTCGGTGCAGCGCCTCCACCTGCGACAGCTTCCGCCCGAGGGGAAGTGGGTCTTCGCAGAACTTATGTACATAACACACACAGCAATCCCTTAACCAATCAACTTTACTTGCATTAACTATATATGTTATACCAACAGGTGTCCCTCCCTAGAGGAGACACTATACTCGGCGTCTCACTGAACGCTCACCCTCCCGTCTCCCTTCACCGGGTGATCCCACCCCGTGTCCAGTTCCCCTTGGGAATAGTTCTCCCCCCCTCAAGTGAGTCAATGAAAGTGTATGAGTGTGACTGCGGAGCCACTTTGTCCTGAGTGAAGAATGGTACCGTTGGTGCACTTTAGAATTACCTGCCGGGCACTCCAGTACCCGGTGCGGCTACAATATTCACAAAGGATCAGCGAGGTGTAGATGACGTCACCCGTAGGTGTCTAGGGCGATCCCACCCAGACACGCTGCAGCTCGATAGCGGGGTCTGAGCCTAGACCTCCCGCTCACTTAGAACTGTCCCGATGGTGATAGTGTGGCAATAAAGGGAACCGGAACCTAACTATGGCCAGTCCCTAGCTTCGCTTGTCTCTACGGGGACTCAGGGCCTAACTGGGCCTGGGGCATGCGGCCTAGGTAGGAGGCGGTCTGCCTCCCCACACCGCAGCTCCTTCTCCTCTCCTCTCCCACCAACTCTGAACTCACGTGCACGCAACCACTTCCTTTTCCTTAAGGCCTCGCACCTCATTGGTCCAGGGGCATCACGGGGACCCGCGGGGGCTGCTGGGACCCATCGTGCTCTACCTCCTTTGCAGGCTTTTCCTCATCCTCGATCTGCGCATGCGCAACCTCTGCTAGGCTAAGTCTGCGCTGACGCCAACCACAACATGGCGGCTCCCTTATGCGGAACCTCCGTTATCAGAGTGTTCCTTAACTGCAGCATAGCCTCCCATAACAACCAAAAAGGGTGGAAAGAGGGTCCCGGCTACACATACATACATACATACAGTATAGGCCTACACTTAAACACATACAAACTACACATACCTTGGGCCTTATTCTATAAAGTCAGTAGGGTGTTCCATGCAGTAGGACCAATTTGGCACTAACACTTTTTATTGAATAAGGACACTTGAGCACAAACAGTGTGCCCAGGAAGGAGGAAGCAGAGAGATACTTTCCACATAGAAGCCCAAATCCACAAAAGGGTGCTGAGGTGTGCTAAATCTTAGCACCTTTTTGTTGATCTGGGCTATAATTCTAAAAGTATGTGAACGTGAGATCAGGATCAGGAAGCTGTAGTATTTGCATTGAATACAAACAACATACTATAAACATCCACTAAACATATACACATGCAATTTGTCAGGTTGCTGGGCTTGTTTTCTCTAACATACAGATGAAGCAAGACTTACTGTCCCCGGTGCCGGGACAGTGTCTGACCCCACGTGGCACTGGCACCAAAGACATTAAGGCTTGCTACAGTACATCTGTATTTTATTTATATTTTATTCTGGAAGTCTTGTTTTTCCGTTGAAAACATAAAAAGTATATTGATTTATTAGCTATGTTAACCAATAGAGACTTGTATAGAACTAATGCAATATTATTTTTATAGATGAAGCATAGAGTACTGCATGAAGCATACCAGCCTTTTGACGTCACATCAATACAAGTGGCGCTGAACAGACTGTTCTTTTTGCAAGCCTCTAAAGACTTGGTGTTTAGATGATAAAGGGCACCACTTTTTCTAATCTATTATTAACTGTCATGTGCATATTGCTGCAGAAGCCCTTAGCAAAAAAAAAGCAAGGCATGTTTTTGAGGTGGAATGATTAAGTGCTTTATGCTGCCTTTTCTGTTTACTCTTACAAATACTGCTACTGAGTCCGCACAGTTCTTCTTACCCATAATTCTGTTAAACATAATCTTTGAAAGCAATCAGTCATGGGTATTTCCCTCACACTGTCTTTAAATAATTTCTTAGTTTTAGTTTTAAAAGAGGCTTATAATTATAATCCCTGCATTTCATGCCAGTTAATTGAATGTTGTTTAAATGCATTGTTTAAATGCATCCACATTAGAGTCTTCTTATAATTATTGGGAGGCTACATGCTGAGCTGCCAGTTAAATTAGATTCTGATGGCTGATAAATGTATTGTTGACAGGGAATACGTACAACAATAATGTCTCTCTCTCTCTCACGTCCAAAACGTATATTTCAGGGTCTGGAAGAAGCAAACACCACCTTTAGGTATGACCTAAATAATGTCAGGTTAAATCCCTTTTCTATCATGAATGGCCTTTAATACATATGCAATGTTAGGGGGACACCTCTTTTCCATATTATTAGCACTTATGGCAGGGGGAAAAAAACATGCACTTTTTAAGGAGTAGCACTAGGGTAACATTAAGTTATTTGCTTTAGTACATAGCCATTATGATTATCCGTATGTTAATTTAGGTTAATGTTAGGTAAATAGCCTAACACTGCTAAATGCATCTGGCCATAAATATGCATATAGCCTAAAGAAAGAAGAAGAGAAGTGCATGCTCCCACAGTGTAATTCTGTGATTTAATAATGATGCAGTTAAAAGAAAGTGTTGTTAAAGTCACATTTTGAGAAAATATATACAGCTTATCTATCAGATGATTGATTTAGACAAAATATTAAATATTGAATGTGCTATCCTCCTGTCTGAGCATTTGGGTATACATGGCATTAATATGGGTATGTAGGACATTCAGATAAGTTATCTTCATGTGCTTGTTTTTTATTAAAAGCTAATGTACTTGAAGTTAACTTATCATTTATAATTGTCTGAAGACAAACATTACATGAAATAGTAGACGTAACTAAGTGATATGATATTTGATTTGGATGGTTTCTTTTGGAGGCAAATTTTTACAAATATACTGTTGTATGGAACCTTTAAACACTGGATATTAAATGAAGTACATTCTTTCTCATGACCTAACTAGAGTCTTCAAAGAATATTTACTTGAAATGTCATGGTAAAATCTGAGAGAGTAAAGATCTAATGTCTTTCTTACATTCACAACCAACTCAAATTGATGAGGTGGTGATAAATGATATGCATTGAGACATTTAAGACACAATGTAGATCAATACAGAGATAAAAGAAAACATAGTAATACATCCATAAGTAATTAATATTGCAATACATTACTAATCAAAGCATGAGCTAAAAAATATACTGTATTTTGTTACAAGTATATGGGTATGCATGAATTACTTTAATGGGTGTATATCCATACAGGAGGAGTACGGGTGTAGGAATAATATGGCTATTTGATCCAAAGAGAAATAGTTTTAATACCAATGAGAGTTATAATTAAAAACATTAAAAATATTGTAAAAGTAACACTTAGAAGTGATATAAATGTTTTTGGACAGATTTACTTGAATGTAGAAGCAGTTTTAATTACCGTATTGCCAATACACAAGCACAAGCAAATGCAGTTGTGCAGTGTAGCAAACTTGGCAGTTTTTCAATGAATAAGGATCTTTTAGCAATTATCCACTATTTAGAATCTAACCACTCATTGAGGGGTATTAATATACAAAACAAGTAGGAAGTAATATTATTTCTGATTTATTGAATTATTCACATTACAATATAAAGAAAAATCAGATAATGTGGATTTCATAAGCATAGGATGTGCTAAAGGAGACAATTTTGTGTTGCTGCAATCAATATTGTATTTAGTGTTATGTTCTTCTATCGTCTAACACCTGAATAAGTGGCACATTTGAAACCATATACAGTAGAGCGCAAATTGAACTCATACAGTAGATATTCATTGGAGGACCATAGTAAAGTACATAGAACAGGCAAATACAAATAAGTTATGTTTCCATTGCAGATGAGAATTGGGATACTACTGAGCACACACATGGGTAGATCCACAAACCTCCATTAAATCAGGGCAACAAACTTCATGTTCCCTAAATAGTTAATGGATGTTATCTTTTCTGATGCGGGGTTAGCCAGATGTCGCAATGCTAGCTGGCAGTAATGGTGGCTGGTGTTAGCCGTATGCTAATATATCATGCAATATATACCTGGCATCTTTCTTCCTTCTCAATTCAAAATAATGTATTAATCACTTGGAAGCAACGGTAGCCAAGAGAGCATGAATTATGCATGCCTTCATCGTACTGTCACAAACGCCACACCTGTGAGTCATTAACACCATGTTAAATCACTAACTGAGCTTTGTGATCTACCCCAAAGAGCATCAGTTTTTACTTCATGGCACTCCTAAATGTATCAATATGCTAAGATAGGTAGATAGATAGATAGATAGATAGATAGATAGATAGATAGATAGATAGATAGATAGATAGATAGATAGATAGATAGATAGATCTGCCTGTAAAAAAATGGCAATAAAATATGTTGAGAATTTTTTTTTTATCCATTTCGATCAATCACTCTAATTTTATAGTCTACAAAGCTAGAAATAAACTAGCAGTTTAAACACAAGGCACTATTAACCTGCATACATTTAGCTAAGCAAAGATAGAATATCTACCGTATGAATGGGTTTGCATATCTTCCACAGGTCCCCACAAATTTCATTCACCCCAGTGCCATGTCATACAGTAATTAAACTGCATACAAGGATTCTGGGTAATGACATGCAAATGAGTACCCTAAGGGTGGGCAACATTTAGCTTCCTATAGCTTTATTTGGACTGCACAGGTTTAAAAAAAAAAAATATGAGTTTACTTATATGTCTTACACAGTTGTTTATAGTTTATTCCAACCTCCTAAACATATACAGACGAGACCACGACTATTCTAAAGCTTGTCTTAAACTAGCCCGGTTACATTCTGGGTATGTGCTGGGTGTAACCTGGCAAGTATAAGGCAAGTTTAAGGCATTTCTGCATTGACTAACGACCCATAGGATTAACACAGCAGGGGTCCCTGGCAGTCCCATTGAGTTTGACTGCCAGGGACCCCCGCTGTTAATCTGATGGGCCATTAATCAATGCAGAAATGCTGGGTCTAGTTTAAACGTTATACTATTTACCATATATGTTTTGTCAATTGGACGGAGCATTGGGCACCCCTGTCTTTTGTTGCATACATTTGCCACGCCCAGTAGCACTCTTTTTGACATAAATATATATTCATGATGTGGTGGGTGAAGAAATTTGAGCTAGCTGGGAATGTGTGTTAATCAATTTCTGACTTTTAACAGTTGTAATGGAGGAAGGTGGCACCTCCCCCCAGAGCTCACTCCTCCTCACCTTTTTAACTTGGGAGGTCTTTCACTCTGCTACAAGAACAGGACCTACTATGGTTCTTTCCCCACATACAGAGGTAAAAGGAAGGGTTCACAGTGTAGTGTAGGACCTGCATTTTTGGTTATAACCTTGACGTTTGGTATGCAGGCTTACGACGCTTTGGCAAAAGGGTTAAACTAAATAATCAAGTTTTTATTATTATTATTATTGAAGTATTTAAACTTTATACTATTTACCATATATATTTTGTCAATTGGACGGAGCATTGGGCACCCCTGTCTTTTGTTTTATCTAGTTTAAGGCAAGTTTAAGGCATGTATCCAGCATGTAACTGGGTCTTTTTGGCGATTGCCACTGGTTTGTGTTAGAATAGTCGCAATCTCTGCTGTACAACAAAAGACAAAAATACCCAATGCTACATCCAATGTGACAAAATACATAGAGGTGCAGCCACGAGTATTAGACCACTTGTACTTGGTAAATTCTTGGAGATTCTGGGGCAGTCTCACAGTAAATGCCTCAACATTTCTGTGAGATTCTTAATGGCCCATAGGATTAACACAGCTGGGGGTCCCCGCAGTCCCATTCAAACTGAGGGACCCCTGCTTTGTTAATCCGATGGTCCATTAAGAATCTCACAGAAATGTTGCGGCAACATTGAGGCATTTACTGTGAGACTGCCCCAGAATTTCCAAGGCAAGAGTTCTAATACTCGTGGCTGCATCTGTAGTTAAAGACATTGTAAGTATTCTCATGAGTAAGGTCATTTAGTTAAACCCTTTGGCCAAAGTGTTATAAGTCTGCAGCAACTTCACAGCATGATCAGTATGCCGGTCCTAATACTACATATGAAAATTCTCATTTACCCCAGCAGCGGAGGGAGAATTGTCTCAGTGAACCCGTCCTGCACAGGTACATGGAAAAACCTGCTACTTAAAAAGTGGGGAGGGGTGAGCATAAAGCCAGAGAGGAAGGGCCACCAACCTCCAACCAACTGATACCAGTTGAAAATGAAAATTAATGAACACACAGTCCCTGCAAGCTCTAGCCCCAGAACCCACCACATCATACTGTATATATATATATATATATATTTGTGTCAAAAGGAGGGCTATTGAGCGTGGCCAAATGTATACAACAAAAGACAAAAATACCCAATGATACATCCAATCTGACAAAATACACGAAGATTGACTTTGCCCCAGGGTGGGTGTTTATGCCTTGCGGGTGGGGGGGTGGCTGTAGAAGTTTACCCCCTTCATTACCTTAGTGGTTACAACCACTAAGGTAATGAAGTGGTTCACCCCTCACGACACCCTCCCGTAAGGCATAAACGCCATCCTGCTGCAACTACCACATTCACCCAACTCCTGTACCAACAACACCACACAGGAACAGGTAAAAATACTATTAACCAAAGGTGGCTAATAGTGCTTTTCTCCCCCAAAAACATTACAGTGCAATACAATACATACAACCCCTCTGCCCCCCCCCCCCCCAACCCCAACACATATAGTACAGTAATGTGGAAAATTACTATTATCCAGATCTGGAAATAGCGCATTTGCCCATTAAAAATAAAATATTAGCAAGACAGCATAAAGTAAATTAGAGTTGCACTTATCCCTGCCACGATAAAGACTGTCCTTGTCTTCCTCCGTGCTCTTCCATCCTGCTCGAGCAGCAATATTACTATAAAAAAACAAACTAATGGCCACTAACCCTTAGTTAGTAACCGCTATAGTAATTAAGGGGTTAACCCCCTCCCTTGGTACCCAGCCTGGAGGCCTAACCACCCTTCCTGGGGTAACTAACCCAATCCGCCACCCACTCTACCCATTGCTTGGCACAGTAAAAAACCATTCCCTCAATATGGGCATGGATTCCCACATGGACAATGAATGGGCAATCTAAAAATAAAACAGGCACAAATAAAACACATTACAGTACATAGTACATTTAAATCAAACAAGCATTTGCCAATAAAGCCATTGCTTGGCAAAGTGGTACACCATGCCCATATAATATGAGCATGGTTTGCCACTATGGCAATGAATGGGCAAGCTAAAAAAAAAACAAACAAACAAGTACTGAATAAAATAAATAACATTGAAATAAAATAAAGAAAATACCAATAAACCAATTGATTGGCACACTGGTACACCATGCCCATATAATATGAACATGGTTTGCTACTATGGCAGTCAATGGCCAACCTAAAAAAATATTATCAAAAAAAATTATCAAAACAATTAAATAAAAACAAGCCCCAAAAATACAAAATATAAAAATTAAAAAAAAAAAAAACGTTTGCAAAAAAATGCATTGCTTGTCACTGTGCATATCTATAGTCTGAAAGGGGCATAGATAACCACATTGGCAGTCAATGGGCAAACTGAAAAAAAATACAAAAATACAACAAAAATAACATACCCTCAATGTTTTTCTTTCCTTTGATGTGTTCACCCTCTGATTCTGACTGGAGCAGGAACCTCTTATCCTCGACCCAATGCTCCTCAACAGCCGATGGTCTTCTGGTAAGTTATTTTCTTCTTTCTTCTTTATTTATAATCCAATCCAACAGGGGCGGATGTTGTCCTGTCGTCTTCTTGGATTCAAACGAGATGGGACAGTCTTTATGTAAGGCCTGTGACATCACATTTGAATGTCAAATGGTACACCCGCAATCCGATTGGCTGGATGTGATGGATGTGATAGTTTTTTTTGTAAGGATGTGACGTCATCTTAAAGTGGGGTATGTCACATCCTTTAAAAAATGGCTGCCATCATATGGTACTGCAACTAATCAGATTGGGAGATATACCATCTGATTGGTTGTACTACTATGTTACTGCTTCCTTTATTTTCAATGGATGTGGTCATCTTAAAGGGAGGGACGTCACATCATTTAAAAGAAAAATGGAAGTAGTTACAAGGTACTAAAACCAATCAAATTGGGGGGGTGGCATGTGATGCCTCACATGGTATATCTCCCAATCCGATTGGTTGGAGTAACAAGTGATGGAAGCCATTTTCTTTTGGTGTCATCTGAAAGGGAGGGAAGCATAGCCTTCCTGATTGGCTGGCTTCCCTCCCTTTTGATGATGTCACTGTAATGTTGCTGACTGCAGAACAGGATACGAACCCGCAGGGCAGAGATAGGGAGTAATACACCGACCTTGGCATGGGATCAGAAGCCTGAGATGCAGGGATTGTCAGGTACGGTTCCAGGGTTGAGGCAGGTGGCAGGCAAAGTGTAGTCAGGTCTGGTTCCGAGGTCGAGGCAGGCGGCAGGCAAAGGATAGTCAGGTTCGGTTCCGAGGTTGAGATAGGCAGCAGGCAAAAAAAAGGCAAGGCAGAGCTCAGCAGGACAAGATAACAAGTACTTTGCACGAGCACGGTTGGATAGCAACTGCCTGCTACTTAATGAAAGTTCAAAGTGAGTCTTACTTAATGTGAGGGCAGGGATTGCTAGGAGGCAAGATGGCCGTGGTAGCTTTGGAGAAGGTGATGTCACTTCCTGTAAGCATTTATCCTGAATGTTCGGATAGATCCCTTATAGTCACTTCATTTAAAAAAAAAGAATCTGTCACGGTACACCAGCCAATCAGATTGGCAGTATACCATTTGATACTCAAATGTGACATCACAGTCCTTATATAAGGCATGTCCCGTCTCATTTGATGCTAAGAAGCCGATTGGACAACATCTGGCCCCGTTGGATTACAAGTAAAGAAGACAGAAGGAAAGAAGAGAAAGAAGAAAAGAATGAAAGAATAAGAAAAGAATGGAGAACATAAAGGGGAGATGACTCTTCAATCATGATATGATCATGGACTTCTTTGTATTAGCTTTAGAGGAGCATTCCGTCATAGGTCAAGAGTTGGTGCTCACATAAGACGGAGGTGAAGACATCAAGGGTAAGAAAGGCATGGATTGTATTTATTTAATTGTGGATTTTTGGGTGGGGGATGCCCAATGACTGCCAATGTGTTTATTTATGCCTTTTCATGGGTATAGCTAAGCACATTGACAAGCAATGCATATTTAGGCAATTTTTTTATTTTATTGACATTTTAGCGCCATTTTGAGGTAGTAGCAGTACATGCGGTCCCAGTTCTCTGGAACCACCATTTTAAAAGCACAAATTCAAGCACCATGCAGTCTCCTTGAGAGCAAAGCCACCATCTGTGAGGACTTGTGAGACAGGTGTGACCCACTTTTCTTCAGTAAGGGGCCACGGAAAGTAAAACACCATTCTTTTTGTTGAGTACCACGCACCCTGGGGTAGCCTCAGGGAACACCTCACGAACCGTTACCGCAATAGTCCTGTTATTGCTGGGTGCACAGGGGTCTCCGATCTCACCTCAGAGTCCCTGTCCCCTTGATGCTAACTTTGTTGTGGAGTACAGAAGGTATCCATGCTCCCTGGTCCATAGCCCCCAGGGGGTCACCCCAACTGCAGTGCCAGGATGGGCCTGCAGGCTACCTGGTGTAGCTTCAAGGACCCATTATTCCCCATCTTTTTCTGGATTATCTGATAGGCAGGGTATCCACGCTCCCTGGCACATAGTCACCAAGGAGTCGCCCCAAATCCTATGTAGTGGCATGTATGTGGGTATCCACGCTCCCTGGCACATAGCCATCAGGGGGCGCCCCACATAGAAAAGATCCTTTTTAGGGTAACCCCCTCCCTGGGGAAGCTTCAGCGAGAGATTCCCTCTCTGGAGAGTCTGCCTGCTGCTGCAAAAGTCCCAAACACTGCTGCATGGTTCAATGTCCCTGGAAAACTGTCCCGTTATAAAAACCTGTGATGTCCTGGGGAGAAGTTCATCTCAGCAGCACCTCCAAATGTAAACCTTTTTATCATACACCCCCTAGAGTAGATGGGGGGTATGCTCCTTGCTGGTTACCTCAAGCGGTCTGGGTGCTGCAACCTGCTGGCAACAGGACCGCTGAGGGCTCTGCGGTGGTGTGGGGAGAGCCAGGACAGGAAACAGGGGGACAGATTACCTTTATCTCTCATGGTGCAGTGCCTCCAGCCAGTGAGGATCTCCTGATGATATTCAGGGGATGGACCCCCACTGACACTCCTTCATAACCAGAGACATGAATCCACACAGCAATGTATTTCTGTATTTTATTTAACCATCTGCTCCAGCTCAGAGAATACACAGTCCTGTACTTCCATAACTGCATACATGTCTCTTAGAACAGATCCCTGTCTAATTCGTAGATTTCCCTCCCCATCCCCATCCCAGGCATGGAAGGAGAAGGGAGAGACTTTCTTTGCCTGTCTGACTTCTTCTTCATATCTTCTCTAACTGAACTAACTGATTTAGGAGGCATGTCCCAATTTGAACATCCTTGGGGAGTGTCTCTAACTCTGACTCATTACAAGCCAGAGCCGGATACAGATTGGCCCACACACCGCGGGGGCGTTCCAACCAATATCCACCCCTTAGATAGACAGTCTCAGAATTGCCAGGCCTGCCCTCGAATATTGATACAACATTCAAGGCTGAAATACACATACAGGCCTAATAATGGATTTAACCTTTCTACTGCCTGCACTGACAGGACTGACAAAGGAAAGGCCCAGAAATAGAAGTAACTGCCGGGAGGCTATGTTACACATACAATCAGTGAATATGTGTGAATAGTAACACATAGATGCAATCAATACGCAGATAACTAATACAATACTAAAATAAAAGAAAAAAGTAAAATGTATAGAACCAATCCTTAAGATAAAGTCCATAAAAGTGTTGAATAGTTGTTTCCAGTTGAAGGGGGTTTTCAAGGCTGCTCTCAAAAGGATGAACCACATCCAGTTTGGACATGGGGGAAAAAAAAGAGAGAACGCACGCCCCATAGCTTTAGAAGATAACATTTATTGGAAAGGGAAGGGAAGGAGGGAAGGAGGGGAGGAATCGCACACACAAGAGTCAATTTATATTGATTTTCACAAATGCCTACATTTTATTGACTCTTGTGAGTGCGATTCCTCCCCTTCCCTCACCGTTCCAATAAATGTTATCTTTTTACGCTATGGGGCGTGCTCTCTCTCTCTCTCTCTCTATATATATATATATATATATATATATATATATATATATATATATACAGTGTTCGACAAATCACCCAAAAATCTACTCGCCCAACCAAAAAATCTACTCGCCACCTAGTCCCGCCCCCAACCCCGCCCCTAGTCCCGCCCCTAGTCCCGCCCCCAACCCCGCTTTAAAATAAAATATATAATTAAAATTAAAATACATTTAATAAATTCCTAGTCAGAACAACATTCGTTTTTGACAAATGTATTTAGTGTGTTGTGTGTGTGTAAGTGTCGGATCTAGAAATAAAAGCCAGGTGTGGATGACTAGTTTCCTGAACCCCTTAACCAGTGTCTGGACGTCCCCGCTTCACAATATCTAAAGCAGCAATCCCGCCTGGGATCTTACCTGATCCGCAGTCCCTCAATGTCCAGGTACCTCATTCCCGCAATGTTATAAGTTGGAGGGGATGTGTTCCCTACCTGTCTTCTGGGTTAGGGGGGATTCCGATGTCTTCCGTGTGAAGCTTGAGTCAGATCTGGAAGAAAGCAGTATAGGTTATTTTGGTGTAGTATAGGACAGTTAAGATATATAGGGTAAATAAGATATCCAGATACAGAGAGGGGGAGAGAGAGAAGAGAGAGAGGGGGAGAGAGAGGGAGAGAGGGAGAGAGAGGGAGAGAGAGTAAGAGAGGGAGAGAGAGTAAGAGAGGGAGAGAGGGAGAGAGAGGGAGAGAGAGGAAGAGAGGGAGAGAGAGGAAGAGAGGGAGAGAGAGGAAGAGAGGGAGAGAGAAAGGGAGAGAAAGGGGGAGAGAGGAAGAGAGGGAGAGAGAGGAAGAGAGAGGGAGGAAGAGAGGGAGAGAGGGAGAGAGAGGAAGAGAGGAAGAGAGGGAGAGAGAGGAAGAGAGGGAGAGGGAGGAAGAGAGGGAGAGAGGGAGAGAGAGGAAGAGAGGGAGAGAGAGGAAGAGAGGGAGGGAGAGAGAGGAAGAGAGGGAGAGAGAGGAAGAGAGAGGAAGAGAGAGAGGGAGAGAGAGGGAGAGAGAGAGGGAGAGAGAGGAAGAGAGGGAGAGGGAGGAAGAGAGGGAGAGAGGGAGAGAGAGGAAGAGAGGAAGAGAGGGAGAGAGAGGAAGAGAGGGAGAGAGAGAGGGAGAGAGAGAGGGAGAGAGAGGAAGAGAGAAAGAGAGAGGAAGAGAGGAAGAGAGGGAGAGAGAGGGAGAGAGAGGGAGAGAGAGGGAGAGAGAGGGAGAGAGAAAGAGAGAGAAAGAGAGAGAAAGAGAGAGAAAGAGAGAGAAAGAGAGGAAGAGAGGAAGAGAGGGAGAGAGGGAGAGAGAGGGAGAGAGAGGGAGGAAGAGGGAGGAAGAGGGAGGAAGAGGGAGGAAGAGAGAGGGAGAGGGAGAGAGAGGGAGAGGGAGAGAGAGGGAGAGGGAGAGAGAAAGAGAGAGAGGAGAGAGAGGAGAGAGAGAGAGAGAGGAGAGAGAGAAAGAGAAAAAAGAGACAGAGGAGGGAGAGAGAAAAAGAGACAGAGGAGGGAGAGAGAAAAAGAGACAGAGGAGGGAGAGAGAAAAAGAGACAGGAGAGAGAAGGAGACAGAGGGGGGAGAGAAAGAGAGGGGAGAGAAAGAGAGAGGGGAGAAAGAGACCAGAGAGAGGGGAGATGGGGGAGACCAGAGAGAGGGGAGACCATAGAGTGGGGAGACCAGAGAGGGGGGAGACCAGAGAGAAGGGAGACCAGAGAGAGGGGAGACCATAGAGGGGGGAGACCAGAGAGGGGGGAGACCAGAGAGGGGGGAGACCAGAGAGAAGGGAGACCAGAGAGAGGGGAGACCAGAGAGAGGGGAGACGGGGGAGACCAGAGAGAGGGGAGATGGGGGAGACCAGAGAGAGGGGAGACAGGGAGACCAGAGAGAGGGGAGACCAGAGAGAGGGGAGACGGGGGAGACCAGAGAGAGGGGGGAGACCAGAGAGAGGGGGGAGACCAGAGAGAGGGGGGAGACCAGAGAGAGGGGGGAGACCAGAGAGAGGGGGGAGACCAGTGAGAGGGGGGAGGCCAGAGAGAGGGGGGAGACCAGAGAGAGGGGGGAGACCAGAGAGAGGGGGGAGACCAGAGAGAGGGGAGACGGGGGAGACCAGAGAGAGGGGAGACCAGAGAGAGGGGAGACAAGAGAGAGGGGAGACCAGAGAGGGGGGAGACCAGAGAGAGGGGAGACGGGGGAGACCAGAGAGAGGAGAGACGGGGGGAGACCAGAGAGAGGGGAGATGGGGGGAGACCAGAGAGAGGGGGGCAGGGGTGACTGACTGACCGGGGCAGGGGTGACTGACTGACCGGGGCAGGGGTGACTGACTGACCGGGGCAGGGGTGACTGACTGACCGGGGCAGGGGTGACTGACTGACCGGGGCAGGGGTGACTGACTGATTGGGGGGGGGGAGGTACCTCTGGTGTCACACATACTCCCATACACACATACACATTCTCCTATATATATACATACACACACATACACACACTCCCACATACATACACACACTCCCACATACATACACACACTCCCACATACATACATACACACACATACACACACATATATACACACACACACACATATATACACACCTATATACACACACAGGCCGCGACCAGCACCACCACGCTCCCCCGCCCATCTCCTGCTCCGCTCCCACATGAGGGGGCTTCCCCCGCTCCCATCACCCGGCGCGCTCTCTGACGCGGAACCGGGGGGAAGCGGGGACATCCCCCGCTCCCATCACCCGGCGCGCTCGCTGACGCGGGACCGGGGGGAAGCGGGGGGGGGGGAGGAAGCGGGGACATGAGAGGGCATCCCCTGCTCCCATCACCCGGTGCGCTCTCTGACGCGGGACCGGGGGGAAGCGGGGACATGAGGGGGCATCCCCCGCTCCCATCACCCGGCGCACTCTCTGACGCGGGACCGGGGGGAAGCGGGGACATGAGGGGGCATCCCCCGCTCCCATCACCCGCCGCGCTCTCTGACACGGGACCGGGGGGAAGCGGGGACATGAGGGGGCATCCCCCGCTCCCATCACCCGGCGCGCTCTCTGACACGGGACCGGGGGGAAGCGGGGACATGAGGGGGCATCCCCTGCTCCCATCACCAGGCGCACTCTCTGACGCGGGACCGGGGGGAAGCGGGGACATGAGGGGGCATCCCCCGCTCCCATCACCCGCCGCGCTCTCTGACACGGGACCGGGGTGGGAAGCGGGGGGGGGGGAACGGGGACATGAGGGGGCATCCCCCGCTCCCATCACCATAACTGCGGGCAGCAGGAGCACCGGGGAGGGGAGGGAGGTGGAGGAAGGCACAGATAATACTTACTGTGTCCTCCATCCTCCATGGGAAAAAATGGCCGCTCGTTGGGGGCTGGCTCATATAGAGCCTGGCCGCGCGCCCACAAAGCCTGGGAGCGCGCGCCAATCATCTGTCAGGTAGGGGGAGTTTTTTTTTTTTTTCAGCCAGCGCGAGCAGGGAAATTTCAGCGCGAGCAGGGAAAATTTAAAAAACAAAACACGTGTGCTGCTTGGGCCAATAGTTACTCGCCCGGGGGTTAAATCCACCCGCCCCGGGCGAGTAAATGTATAGGATTGTCGAACACTGTATATATATATATATATATATATATATACATACATATACATATACATATATATATATATATATATATATATATATATATATATATATACATATATATATATATAGTCAAATAGAACTGTTGGCACTCCTTAGGTGCTGATAGGCTGTAGGTGCTTGCCCCATATGGATATTATAGACATACGTTACCGTTCCAAGGTCTGATAAAGCAAGAGACAGCACTCAATTGTAGAAAACTTCACAAAGTGTATTGGTGAAAATAGTGGTACATCAAGAAACCTTGATGTACCACTATTTTCACCAATACACTTTGTGAAGTTTTCTACAATTGAGTGCTGTCTCTTGCTATGCCAGACCTTGGAACAGTAACGTATGTCTATAAATATATATATATATATATATATATATATATATATATATATATATATATATATATATATACACATATATATACAGTGTTCGACAAACCTATACATTTGCACGCCCCGGGCGAGTGGATTTAACATCGTGGCAAGCTCCTATTGGACTAGCAGCACATGTGTGGTACTAGGTGGCGAGTAGATTTTTTTGTTCGGTGAGTAGATTTTTTGGTGATTTGTCGACCACTGCATATATATATATATATATATATATATATATATATATATATATATATATAAATATATATATATATATATATATATATATACATACATACATACATACATACATACATACATTCATATTACTGTATATTTGCTGATTACAATCCTTGTTAACCAGAAAGGTCTTACTGCTACTTTAAAAAAAGTCGTGCTGCCATCTAAAATATTCCACTGTAAATGACCAGTCTCTTACAAAAAACTTTAAACAGAAAATGTGTGTTTAATTGAATCCATGTTATCATATTTTACAATAAAATAATTGTCTGGGCTGCATTTCTGTGTTTTTCTGAGGAGAAGAACTAAAACTTAAAGCATCAATATCTTATGAGGAGACTGATATAAAGAAGCTTATCCTGAGTTAAAATCAGCTCAAGAGCACAGTTGGTAGTGAAGTATTTTTTTCGGCATAACAGAAAAGTCATTGTATGAACGAACAGGTGGGATTTTCACTATCACTGTGCTAACAGCAGGAAACCTTTTTTTAGTGTTCATACATAATACTTGCTAGTAGTAAAGTCCTTTGTGAGAAATAGTGTGACATCTCAATTGAGTTGAACTTTAAGTACTTCAAAGTGAGGGCTGTGCTACATAAAAGAAAAAATGTAGAAATATATTACTTGTTAGCAGGTGGGATCACATCCTTATAGCTTAATCAGATGAATTGCACATTCTCTCAATAAACTATCTTAAATAAAGCATTTCTGCTTCAAACTTTAAAAAAATGGTTGTATTTTGAATCAATAAATGAATTACATGACATTACCAAATAATGTAGTAAATGATTGATTAACACTTATATATAACAGATTTATCATGTACCATAACTGGTTGGAATAAAGAGAGCAGATACATAACTGAAGCAAAGAGCTTTTTATTCAACTAATTTGTTATACAAAATTGTTAACCATATTTTAGTTAGAATAATAGACATACTGTTAATTTGGAAATTATAAACAGGCATATTATGCTTCTATTACTAATTCATAATTACAGTTGTCTAACCTTTTCAAGCAACAGACATTTGTACCTGTTTATTTTTTCATAAAAAGATATACTTCTGCTTTTATATGGTATTATTTTGGTATGAATCAGTAGCCGGAAGCACAAGCTGAAATGAACACAAAACATGTCTTTTATTATTCAAAAATGTCCACAACAAATTAAGCTTCTTTCAGCATACTGTATGAAGAACTAAAGAAACAATCCATATCATATATTCAGCACTATTTGTCTGAACTGTATAAATACAGCCATTGATAGCTGGGCTGAAACTGTAACAGGCTCATTCAGCTTTCTGGTACTCGCAGCGGTTGTGTGCAGAGTGGGAGAGAGGAACTCCCAATAATTTGGTGGTAAAATGGTTATGGTTTTGATGTGGGAGGGTATTTAGTAGTGTGGGAGAGTGTTTACCTTCAGAAGCTGAGCATGGCCGAAGAGGAGCTGGCCATACATACATAAGTTTATCAGAGGCTCTGGGAGCTGTAGCAGCATTATTGTGCTGATTGACTATGTGCCCATGGAAAAGGGGGCATAGTTTTAGCCTCCATGGCAATGGAGGACACCGAGATGCAGAAGGAGGCCCGGGACACGGAAGCAAGTGATGGGGCAGGCCGGAGCAGATCTGCAGTTGAAAGGAAGTGAAATGAAGTAGGGGAGAGGTGTCTTAAGGACTGCAAGTTCTTAAGGAGCTTGGCAGCAAGGCCTGGACAGGATTTATTCATTTATAAAATGTTTTACCAGGAAGTAATACCTTGAGGGTTACCTCTTGTTTTCAAGTATGTCCTGGGCATAGAGTTAAGATGATAAATAATACGTGGTTACAAATACAGTTACATAAGTGAACAGGGTATACATTATATACAAGACACTGCATGCACAGTTAAAGATAATATATATTAAAGGTGTATCTAACAATTACAGACCAGATTCAAATGTGAGACAGCTTTAGTTTTGAAAGAACTTAAACTGGTGGTGGCTGTTAGAGTCTCCGGTAGGTTGTTCCAGTTTTGGGGTGCACGGTAAGAGGAGGAGCGACCAGCTTCTTTGTCGAGCCTTCCGACCAGGAACAGTCTTTTGGAGTCAGATCTCAGATGATAAGTGCTGCATGTGGTAGGGATGAGGAGCTTGTTCAGATAGATGGGTAGCTTGCCCAGAAAGTATTTGAAGGCAAGACAGGAAAGATGAAATTTGCGCCTAGACTCAAGTGATGACAAAAACACAAAAGACACAGCGCACAACGCTCATAGTGCATTAAAGATATATTAAAACAACAAATAAATAGGGTAATTATTGTGCGTACATCAATAAAAATTCAGTTAGACATTTATGGGATATGTTACCCATCCACCAGCACTGCGACCCGGATCAGATGTCTTCAGCTGAGATCTTGCATCACACTGTGGACCGGATCAGCAGTCATCTGCTGTTACTGGAGTCCGTGGATAAGTCCCAGGTTCAGAATGGGTAGATAAGGAGTCCTTTAAATGTCCCCGGTGAAGGTGAACAGTGTCCAGCCACAAGTGGCTCACTGGGGAACGGCCGTGTCCCGCGGTCCTCGCGACGGCTAGTCTCTCTCCTTCTCCCCACCTCACTGGCACTTCCGGGTGTGACGTCACTCCAACTCGCGTCGCGTCACGTCAGAGTTCTACTCCGGTGGCCGGATCAGTATATGTGGGGGCAGAGAGTCTAATAGAACACTATCCTACGCGTTTCGAAATTGGACAAAACGTAACTATTCATGAATGCTTTATTAAATGAATGCTTTATTAAATAATTATTTTATTTAACTTTTTGTCCTGCATTTATGGTTACCCCAAACAGTTTTATTTTAAGATTATACAATAAATATTAAGTTTTAACTAGGGTGTATTTCTTTAGTGCCACAATATAGGGATTCTTTCTGTCCTCTCACTCAGTCTAATCTAAATAACGCTTGCGCTAACATGCACAGACACCATAATGTGACCGATGTTAAGTTAGCGACAATATCATACTAACTGTAAGCAATGTATTATTGTACATAAATGATATATTCTCTCATTCAATATGTGCATAATTAACATATGCACAGTGCACAAATAACACTGAAATAGCAGATCGATGTGTTGTACTACAATAGATATTTAAATGTTCATAATATTGAAGTTTTATCCTAATGTCAAGTGTTTACGTGCTAAAGTAGACACAACACAATGACAATATGCCTGATTACGCCCATCTGACATGCGCGCGCAACTTCACTATTGGCCGGACATTATGCTGATCAACATGATAGAGGCTGCTAGTCAGCGACATACGAGAATAAATGTATTAGTGCAATGCAAACAACATTTTTACATGATGCCAAAATATTTCCTGAAGTATACATTATGCATTAACGCTGATGTGCGCTAATTTAGATGAGCAATATTTTCTATGTGTGACGTTTGCGCTTGCAGAGGCCCCGCACTCTTCACCTAGGCATTTCAATTAATAGCAATTGAATACATAAACTTACTAACATTCCCTTCTGCGAAGTATCGCCATGGCAACACGCCGTCAAATGACGTCGCGGGGTCAGGTGACGTCACGTTGCCATGTCAAGGTGACGTCACGTTGCCATGTCAACGTGACGTCACATGACCCCATGATGTCATTTCATTCCAGGAGAGGAAGAAAAGGTAAGGGAGGAGGCAGAGTTGGGTGAGCACGGAGGGAAGCAGGAAGGGATGCGCGAGTGGGAAAGTTGGCGGTACGCTGATTTCACATATACAATGTTACAGCAATTATATTGTTTTATACACATGGTTGAACACTATATTTTGAATCAAACTGATATATTCAATGCACTTTATATTTTTTTCCGAAACAATTAAAGAACAGCGACAATACTAAATTCGTATTTCACGAGGATCAGAGATCATCTTCAACAACTATTGATGTTTATATTTACAAGACTGTCTAGCTTCAACATCAAGTACAATGTTAACGCGAGGAATGATTATATATTTAAAGTCATGCATTATATACATACAATGTAGGACAAATACTCGTTCATAATTATTATGTATGCTTTGGTTATACAGCTTGAACACAATATGTAGTACAATATTTCTTTATATAGTACACGAATGAAATAGTTAGATGTTTCACTGCAATTACTATGAATATTCATACTACTAGTTAGACACTTTTGATTCTCCATTTGTCACAGTTGATCATAAAATGACATATAGAAACTTTATATTGTTCAATTGTACAATACATATTCGCAGAATCTAATAACAAATTAGCTATGGTTTTACAAGCATTCTGAATGAAAATTTTTTTTCTTATTCAAGAACATATATATTATATATGAACATTTTATACTCACTATTTGAACAATGACACCTCTGTGTTACATCAAACATGCTGTTTAAGATGATGTTGTACTTCATATAATGTTTATGTAAAACATGTAAAACGTAGCCAACAATCATACATGATATTGTAAATGCTCGTTTGTGGATAATTTATACATATTAGATAGAACATGGTCACATTGCTATAAGCAGAATCAGAAATATACTCAAACCACATGAAATAAATCATTCCTTCTAACAGTAAATTATCGACGTGTGTTGAGCAAATAATACACATTTATACACATTAATGTGATTGAACATTGGAAGACAAAGATTCATCTCTAAACATTAATATATTATGACATCATCTATGTGTTATTACATATGGTTGCAATGGTTGAAATGCTTTTTGAGTATGTAACCAGTAACACTATATGACAACACTCTCAATATTTTTATTTAGATATGTTAAAGATAATGAGAATTTAAAAAAAACATTTGTGATTACAAACACATTGCATATGTGCATGAATACAATATGCACAATGGCAAGGTTTTGTTTTTCATATCGATCAGTTATCCTTTTATATTTATGTCTCTGGGGTTATGTAATTATTCTATTGCACAGCATTGTTGGAAATTTAGTCCATCAATATAATATGACTGTGCAGTTAATATATACAATAGGTGCAGTGCTATATAGAGACAAGGGATCAAGATCATGAGCCAATCAGAAGAGGAAGATGCTGACACTTAGCTAAAGCTTTCAATATTTAACTTTTATAGAAAAACAATATGGCATAGTTATATATTTAAGTTCACCATTATTTGTCATAACAATAAAATGACTTCTTAATAAGTAATACAATGTATGATATTGCTGTAAGTTTACCTTTAAGACATACAGATCTGAACATCCATTGAGCCTGATGAACGTTAAAGTTTCTGTACCACTTATATAATCCTAACTTGAAGCCATATATATACTGTATTTACACATTTTAAACATAACCAGTGACACAAAAAAGTAATAAATCTTCACACTGATATTTCTGAAACAACATTTTGTGTGGTAACAACCGTTATCAGAAATATAAAGAAATGTGTCATCTCTAATGAGTCCATGCATAAAACATTTCTATAAAGGGATCAGATTTTTTCTAAGTCACGTCTGCACTTCTCGCCAGCTTCTCCCTACCTTCTTGCCAACTTTTTGTGGCGTGGCCATGTGGCTTAAAATTCTCAATTCGGGAGTGGCGATCAGACGCGAGAAGGTGATCGGGGCTCCTAGAATACCACGAGTTTGAGAAGCTGGCGATGAGCTGCGAATAAGGCCTTCTCGCCAAGCGATCGGCGGATTTTTTGATCCGACAAAAAAAAACGACGGATTATTCTATTCTCGCCAGGTTATTGCTGCTTCCAGAATAGGAGCGTTTGGCGAAAACATGGCGAAAACATGGCGAAAACTGACTTATCGGAGCTTTCTGCATAGGCCCCAGTATATCTGAAGTTGAACAGTTGCAGCATGAAGGTCCCACTACACACTTTAACCTGTGAGCATTCAGTAAATGTACTGAGAAATGCTAGTCCCAAGTATAAGACATACTCCTATTGGAATTCTCTGTTAACAGTCACAGAGACATTGGGCCTCATGCAGCGAGCATCGTTATTTCAAAATTCGCCATTTTTTGTACAATTTCGAGCAGAAAACTGCAGAAAATGGCGAGTTACGAAAAACGCGGCAATTTTTTTTTTCTATTTCTAAAACTCGCCTCGCGGCTGGCGAGAACCTCCATCTCGCCATTTTTAAAACTCTCTGAATGCAGAGAGGTACGAACGGCATGTAGCGGCTGTTCGCGCCAGGAAAATGGAGCGATTTTCTCATTTTTGCCGCGCCAGGAAAAGTTGGCAATAAGATGGCGCTCGCCGCCTATAGCAAAGGGGACAAAAAATGCGCGATTTTTTCTTTACACATTTCTGAAGCGCGCATCTTTCCCATTTAAACTCGCCACACGCATCCATGTTAAACATAGCAGAATTCGAACTTTTCTGCATATGGAGAATAAAACTCTCCAAAAAAGCTACTTTTTATGAAATTCGCCAATTTGAAAATTCGATGCTCTCTGCATGAGGCCCATTGATACTACGGGGGCTATGCACTAAGCTGTGATAAGTCGTTTTAAGAGCGTAAAGTGCTCTTAGAACGTGAAGTTCCGCCGAGCGCTATTCACTAAGCCGCGCAAACAGGCACTTTGCGCTCTAAAACGGACTTTTTCCTGGAAATTTTTCAAAGTCCAACTTTGCTCATACGATGAGCTGTTTGCGCTGAATCCTGCCCTTCTGCAGGATTCACTAAGCAAAGCAAACTTATCGTACGTGAAAGTTGCGCTGAATAAAGCTCACCAGCTAAAGGCAAGTGATAAAAAAAGCAGGACTTTGAAAAAAAAAATTGTTTACCTTTTTGCAGGTGCAAAACCCATACAACAGGCCGGCGGGTGTCCCCGGCTGATCCCGCGGTGGTCCCCGAGGGAGGCAGGGGGTCGCGCGGGTGTCCCTGGCTGACCCCGGGGCCATCCCGGTTTCCCCGCGGGAGTCCTGGGGTATCCGCGGGCCTGCGGTACCAATGTTGTGCCTACAAGAATACTAAACATTATTTCTAACTAAATACACCCCCCTAACACATACAGTACAATAATGTGCAAAATAACTATTATCCAGATATGGATAATAGATTATTTGCCCATTATTAAACACTGCATTAGCATACCTAAATAAAGTAAATAAAAACAGTAGCCAGCAAATCCAATGAATACAAGCAGTAACAACATCAACAATGAATTAATTAAACCATTAACCAATGAAACCAATTAATTCCTAAACCAACTCAAAATGAATAGTAACACTAACCAATCAAACCAATTAATTACTACAAAATTAATGAATGTAAACATTAAAAGACAAAGAAATACATTCAAACAATATATGAAATAATCATAAAACACATTAGCTAAATTAATACAACATTAACTACAAACGAACACCAATCGCAAACATTTTATTACATTAAACAGGAAAAAAACAAACAATCACATCCACATAAGAAATAGAAATTAAAAAACCCAACAGCAATACCAAGCCACAAATGCCCCCCAAATATTGTCATAATAATGTATTAATCTGTACCCTAAAGTGATACAGATTAATATATTATCAGTCAATGTGCCTCCCCCAAAAAATCAAAAAACACTTCCAATGAAGAAACCTGTAAAAAGAGACATTTACAAACATTCAATATATTCCTTACCATTAGAAGCGGTGGCCCTCCGACTCCCGGGGTAACTGGAAGCTCACGTACCTTGAAGGCCTCCAACCGCATCCGATGCCATCCGCCATGAAGATCCGGATCAGGTACCCAAATCTTCTTTTTTCTTTCATTAATCACCTTCTTCTATCTTCATCTGTCACCATTTCTTGATCTTCTTTATCTTCTATCTTCATCTGTCAATCCAAAAAACCCAATGGTAAATCCCAACCGATGTTGTCTCGTCGTCTTCTTGGGCTCAAATGAGGCGTCACGGCCTTAAATAGGGCTTGTGATGTCACATTTAGCCTCAAAATGGTTAACAGCCACCTGATTGGCTGTTCAAACCATGTTCCGACTATAATTTTTTTTTTTACATGACGTCACTTAAAGGGAATGATGCCAGCCAATCAGAAATAACTGTTAAAGAAAGCCCCCCCCCTTTCTTTATTAGTAAAATGTTGTTTTTTTTTAGGGGGATTTAGTTGTGGGGATTTAGGTTTGTAACTGTTTTTTATGATTTATTTATTAACAGTTATTTACAGTCACCCCTACCCTCTCTCTCCATACATTCTATTATTATTGTTTATCCAAAAGTCTATCTTTTCTTTTTTCCCCTTCCTATATGTATTTCTTGTACAGAGAATGGTTTGTTATTAATTTGGTACATTAACTATTTTCTTTTTTCCACTATTTTAGATCATCATTAGCATCCATATGCAGTCTAATATTGTACATACTATGGAGACGCACTATTCTTACAATATGTGCTTGACTTCCCTATTGGATTAAGGGTAACATCATCTAGCGGCACTGACGGTGTTAATTCTTATAATCAACATTTGGAGCCTGAATGGTCCCTATATATGTGATGTGCGGTTTGCTGATGGACCTGCAGCAATGAATTTAAACAATATGTTGTGACTGGGACTTTTACCATCTCTATTGAAGGGCTGTTGCTGCTCGCATGCAGAGTCTATCTCCGTGAGCAGCGTATCGATGGTATAGCTGTTTTATGTTTAACTTGGATACTCAATACAAAGATTGATACTGCGCATGCGCGAGGATTGGATCTCTTCAATCGCGCTACTACGATGTCATCTCTAATGAGGGCTATGCGGCTATATCTTTGCAAGAACGCTGTGGCATCTGGTGGTCTGTGATGCACATGTGCGAGACTTGGATCACTGCTATCGCGGGATAATATGACGTCATCATGCCGTCCCCCACAAGGAGAGTAACATCAATTATAGCAAACAGAGCCCATATAAAAAAATAAACAGCGCCACCTAGTTGGAACCTAGTACAACATATATGAGATGCAGACATGGCAATCAATACTGATTTAATATGCACCTTTATGGGACGATTTTTGGCGCGAAAACGTCATCAAACATAGCCCTATTTAACCGGACTTGCTCCAAGCCTCCAGTACCACCCTAGAAGAAGCCTTAGCAGGCGAAACGCGTTGGTGGGACTCTCACGCTGCTGGCCATGCCTGCTAGAACTTTATTTGGACCTTATATTTCTGTTGTTTACCCCTGGAAGTTACTCTTGGATTGTGGCTTTGTCTACCAGAGACTGCAGTGTCATACTATCACAGGAGCTGAGTATCTTCCTATTAATCCATCTTTTTGACATCTGTGTTTGGGTCACTAAAGTACCTTTCAAATAATGTTTCTTTGATGTCATGTACTATATGTATAGTTTCATGCTTATAGGTCTTCTTTATCAAGTGCCCCGCACACTGGTATAGCATGCCTGTTAATTACTTTTTACCATATTCTATTTATTTTCTTTAAAGGTTTATTATTTATTTTCCTTTATTGTTTTTTTGCTTAGTATCTGTAGTAAACGACCGGCCGGTTGTAGATCGTTATGGGTACTCTGTCCCCATAGTGGTCATATCATCTTAGGTACTGATCATATTATGTTTGTGTTTTATATGGTAATTTAGTTTTCCTCGGGTCTGTCCAAATTAAATTTATTTTTTGTTTAGTCAGGCAGGTTTTCAATCAGCAGTTTTTGTTTTTCATTATTTTTTGATTTAATAAATTATTATCATTATTTTGCATAATTTGTCTGAGTGCTTTTTAGAGGTTTCTTTTTCTGTGTTTTTATATATATATATATATATATATATATATATATATATAGTGGTCGACAAAGCCAGTGACCCGGTCGCCGGGGCTGACCCAAAATTGTCCACTGGCGATTGGCCCAAGCAGCACACGTGGTGCTTTTTCATTTCTTCTGCTCAAGCTTCAAAAAAAAAAAACCTCCTCCTGATTGGTGTGATATGTCTTGGCAAGCTGCCAATTATTTTTTTTTGCCTCACAGCCCCTTGCTCCCTCCCTTCCTGTCTTACTCCTTCGCCCCATTGTCACCGCATGCGGCCCCTTGTTCCTCCCCTGGGCCCCCTTTCACCCCCTGCGGCCACCTTGTCACCCCCGGCGCCCCCCTTGTCACCCCCTATGGCCCCCTTGTTCTCCCCCTGTAGCCCCTTGTTCCCCCCCTGCTGCCCTCCTTGTTCCACCCCCTGCAGGGGCATCCAAAGCCCCCCAACGTCGGGCCATCTGTAGCAGGGTCCTGCGGGTGCATTGGCAGCCCCACCATCATACCATCCCAGAAAGGAGTCCTTTGTGTGCCGTCAGCAGCAGCCAGCAGTGGTGCTGCAGCCCTCCCCCCCCACGTGTCTTGAGCAAGTCTGTTTTTTGTTTAATATGTATTGGGGGGGGGGGTTAATATGTATTGGGGATTGGTGTATTTTTTAGATGTATTGGGGTGGTGGGAGTCGTTTTAAATGTATTGAGGGGGTGCTTTAAAAAATGTTTTGGGGCAGCAGGGGTCTTTTTAAAATGTATTGGGGTGGCGGGGGTCTTTTTAAAATGTATTGGGGCAGCAGGGGTCTTTTTAAAATTTACTGGGGTGGCATGGGTCTTTTTAAAATGTATTGGTGCGGCGGGGGTCTTTTTTAAATGTATTGGAGTGGTGATGGGTCTTTTTAAAATGTATTGTATCCACCCAGTCAGTCACCCACCCCCTCACCCTGTTTCTGTCACCCACCCCCTCACACTGTCTCTGTCACCCACCCCCTCACCCTGTTTCTGTCACCCACCCCTCACACTGTCTCTGTCACCCACCCCCTCACCCTGTCTCTGTCACCCACCCCTCACCCTGTCTCTGTCCCCCACCCCCTCACCCTGTCCCCCTCACCCAGTCCCCCTCACCCTGTCCCCCTCACCCTGTCATCCTCACCCTGTCTCTGTCACCCGGTAACCCTCATCCTTTCACTCTGTCACCCTCACCCTGTCACCCTCATCCTGTCACCCTCATCCTGTCACCCTCACCCTGTCCCCCTCACCCAGTCACCCAGTCACCCTGTCTGTCATCCTGTCACCGTCACCCTGTTACCCTCACCCTGTCACCCTCATCTGTCACTCTCACCCTGTCACCTTCACCCTGTCACCTTCACCCTCACACAGTCACCCAGTCTGTCACCCAGTCTATCACCCTGTCACCGTCACCCTGTCACCGTCACCCTGTCACCGTCACCCTGTCAACCTCACCCTGTCACCCTCACCCAGTCACCCTCACCCAGTCACCCTCACCCTGTCCCCCTCACCCAGTCACCCAGTCACCCAGTCACCCAGTCACCCTGTCTGTCACCCTGTCTGTCATCCTGTCACCGTCACCCTGTCACCCTCACCCTGTCACCCTCACCCTGCCACCCTCACCCTGTCACCTTCACCCTGTCACCTTCACCCTCACACAGTAACCCAGTCTGTCACCCAGTCTGTCACCCTGTCACCATCACCCTGTCACTTTCACCCTCACCTTGTCACCCCGTCTCCCTCATTGTAATACTAATTAAAGAAATTGAGTGAAAATATGAATGACAGAAGGAATCAAATTAATATAAATTCTATCATACTGACAGAAATATATGGAGAGAACAGAATATTATGATAAATTATACTAAAAGATTACCTTTAAAGTAGCAGATTATGATTCATTGAATTGCTGCAATGTATCATGTATTAGAGCGAATTATCAGACCATATATACTGTAGTGAATTTAATGAAATATAACTGTATATTTAACGTAATGAAATGGGAATGAATATATAAAAACCTTAGTTAGCCACATAACAGTATTGAGTATTTGTTTTTCATTATTATATTTAAATACAATGCAAAACATTGCAAATATAAAGTCTCTCACATTAGTGTTGGGACTGGGGGTTTAAAATTACAGGTCAATACAGTATGACAGTATTCAGTGTTTACATTAGCACTGGGCCTGGCAGGGGGATATGTCCATGCTATCGACTGGCTGTTTGCGTAGAGCAGAGAAAGCCGTCCCTCCCTCCCCCACTTTGCTTATATTAAGCAGAAAACTCTCCCCTGGGCGAATTTGCAGACCAAGGACCCTTCTCACTAATTCTCTACCTTTTGCTTATGTGTGGAGAAATTTAGACCCACCCTCTACCTGCCTACTCTGACATTCTCCTTCCTATTCAATAACACTCATAGCCTATGCGTTACATAGACAAGCATGCGCGAATAGACAAAGCCCTGCAGCCTGTATTTCAGTTAGAGACTAGGGAAGTCATGCAGTAAGCGGCGAAAAATCACTTTCGGCAGGGGTTTGAACCCCACATTTTTGGGGCGAGTTGCTCTCATGGTACGTATGCAGGAAGGCCCGAATACCTGCGAGAGCAATCTTTTTCTAAATGGCGAGTAGCCGGTGATGAGCCAGTCTGCCTGCCGAGAAGGGTTTCCCTGGTGAGATCTGTCTGCAGCAGAGAGATCTGCCAGTTTCAATGCGCAAATCTCGCCAGAAAAAAAAATATTTTTAAATAAAAATGTATTCATAGTGTAGATGTGCAGGGGGTCTCCGGAGCTGAACTGCGTTGGTTTCAGGTCCGGGGATCCCCTGCTTCCCGAGATACAGGCCCCGTTATGGGGTGCCGGTATCCCTCTGCTTTTAAATGTCCTGATCACATGACCGTGGATGTAAACAAAGCAGAGAGATACCGGCACCACATAACGGGGCCTGTATCTCGGGAAGCAATGGGTTCCCGGACCTAAAACCAATGCGGTTCAGCTCCGGAGACCACTGCACATCTACACTAGAGTCAAAACACACATATCAATAAACAATAATTCATTACCGTAGTGGTTGTTAATTGACCCTATCTAGAGCAGGAGTGGTCCCAAATCCCAGTCGGAATTGAGGCCATTTGGAATACATGTGTTTAAAGATAAGATCCAAAATAATGCCATTCCTATCCCCACCTCTGATGGGACATGGTATGTGTTCTATACCTGTGTATGAAAAGTTATTCACATTACCCATACTGCAATTTGTAAAATGAAATGAGACAGGGTGGTTAACATCTTTTTTTATAATTAGACGTAAATGTTCGAGTATACGAACTTTGAGGGCTCTTATTGTTCGGCCTACATATTGTTTGCCGCAACCACATTTAAGTAGGTAAATTACATATGTGGTATTGCAATTTATAAATGATTTGATATTATGAATGTTCCCTGTACTGGTAGATGAAAAATCAGATTGTGACGACATATACTTGCAAGATTTACATTTTAAACATTTAAAACATCCCTTTGGCAAGTTAGAGACCAGTTTCTTAGTTGTAAACAAACTTGGTGAGACATAATTGGAGATTGTTTTTGCTCTTTTGTACACAAATTTAGGACCCTCATTGTAAACATGCTGTAAAACAGGATCAGCAGCTAGTACAGCCCAATGTTTTTTCACAATATTTTTAATTTGATATGCTTGTGTAGTGTACTGCATAATAAACATTGGGGATTGTGAAAATGAGTTCTTTCTTTTTTTATTATGTAATAATGTGGACCTGTCCATTTCATTGACTTCTTTAAATGCAATGTTTAGATCTACGCGTGAGTAACCTCTGGCCTCAAACCGGTTCATAAGATCCATCGATTGTTTGAAAAAGTCTTCTGAGTTAGTGCAGATTCTTTTTAATCGGATCAATTGACCCTTGGGTATATTTTTTATTAACGACTTGGGGTGGCAGCTGTCAGCTCGTAAAAATGTGTTCCGTGAGTTGCTTTTGCGATATATATCTGTGTTAATATTCATAAACATATCAATAAATAGATGTAAATCCAAATAATTTATATGGTGAAAATCATAGTGATAAGTGAAGTGCAAATTTAGATCATTGTTGTTGAGATAATCAGTGAATAATTTAAGGGTGTGAGTGTCCCCATGTTATCCCTCTGCATTTAGAGGTCCCGATCACGTGACCGCGGCATGTAAACAAAGCAGAGGGATACCGGCACCCCATAAAGGGGCCTGTATCTCGGGAAGCAGGGGGTCCCCAGACCTAAAACCAAAGCGGTTCAGCTCCGGAGACCCCCTGCACATCTACACTATGAATAAAAATGTATTTTAAATTTATTTATTTATATTCATGTATTTATTTATTTATTTAGATTTATTTATTAATTGTGCTGCTGCTGTGTGTGAATTTTTTTTATTGTGGGTAGCGGGGTGGGTGAAGGGGGTATTAGCCCCAACGGTGGTTGTTTAGGGCTTGCGGGGGGGTAGTGGGAGGGGTTAACCCCTTCATGACTGTAGCGGTATTAACTGCTATAGCCGTGAAGGGGTTAAGTGCACCCGCAACCCCCCTGCAAGTCCTAAACTCACACCAAAGGCCAAATACCCCCTTCACCCACCCCCGCTACCCACAATAAAGCGGGCACGGTGGGTTAACCCCTTCATTGCCTTAGTGGCTATCAGCTATGGTAATGAAGCAGCATTTCTGTATTTATAATAATATTGTGCAGGAGCAGGGGGTCCCCTGAGCTTTGATTTGTGGCTCAGGGAACCCCCTGCTCACTGTGCAATATTATTAAAAATACAGTCATGCTGCTTCGTTACCATAGCACATAGCCGCAAAGGTAAGGAATGAGTGTTTATTTATATATGTGTTTTATTCATACTGTAGATGTGCAGAGGGTCTCCGGAGCTGAACCGCTGTGGTTTTAGGTCCGGGGATCCCCTGCTTCCCGATATACAGGCCCCTTTAGGGGGTGCCGGTATCCCTCTGCTTTGTTTACATGCCGCGGTCACGTGATCGGGACCTTTAAATGCAGAGGGATACTGGCACCTCATAAAGGGGGCTGTATCTCGGGAAGCAGGGGGTTCCCGGACCTGAAACCAACGCGGTTCAGCTCTGGAGACCCCCTGCACATCTACACTATGAATAAAAATGTATTTTAAATCATTTTTAATGTGCCGATGTTTGCGCAGAGAGAGCAGCGGATCTCTCTCTGCTGCAAACACATCTCGCCAGGGGACGGCCTATAGTATCATTGATGTGCATATACAGTACTATATGTGTATGTTAGGGGTTATAGGGGTTGTTGTTATACAGTATATACTGTACATATACAGTATATACTGCATTACAATTCATGAATTTCTCAGCTTCAAAGACAACAGCTCGCAAACGCCCCCATGAGTTTTTACACGGCATTGCAGCATTGCAGCCAGCGGGAATAAAATGCTTAAATCACAGCCGCGAAAATAACGCAATACACCCCGGGAGAAAACGACACAAAACCGCACATCACCGGGATAATCTGAAATTCGCGGAGCTAGCCGCGTTAGAATAAAGTTGGTCGCCACTGAATAATATAATATATATTTTTTTTTTACATCCTAGTATACATAGGTTGGGGTGAGAGTAAATTATTAGTCTAGATGTCCACTGAGTATCAAACCTATACTTATCTACATGTGGTTAAATTAGGGTCACCATATTTATATTCATTAGATTCACTATACTCCCACTTTTAATTTTCAATTTTTTCAATTTTTATATTTAGATTTATTAGTTCACTCGGGTAGGTTATAGGGACCTCCCAATTTTCATTCATCAATTATTTATGTTTGTTTCATTTATCAATCATTTATGTTTATTCCATTTCATGCACATTATATTATTTTTATATTTATTCATTTAATTTTTCTTTCCTTGCTTTTTTTGTGGCATAATCAGTATATCACCTATTGTGTTAAATTGAATATAGAGCTATTCATATATCCAATTTTAATAACATCCTCCTTCATTGTAATATTTCATTAATTATGATATTGTCTGGCTTCCAGTCACCTATATATTAAATATGTAGTATTTTTTAGTATTAATGATCTTATATCTTGTTGTTTGGGCCAGCTTTATATATGGAGTCTAGCATGTATTATCTACATATTCTACTGTATGTGTTTTATTTGTGCCCAGCATTGTGGTTTTGAGTTCTATCAGTTGCTCTCTTTCTCAGTCTCTTTCAATCAAATTATGTCAATCACATGATGTTAATTAGAAGCTCTGTTAGCTCCAATTACCGCAAGCATTTTTCAGTTGTTTATGGGCGGGCAACGGAACTATTAGTGTGTATATATTCTGGTCCCTCCCCACTACCCTTTGAGAAAGTCACCCGTGTATGATGAAAAGATTAGAAAAGATTATTTCCCGCAATGAAGCAATACAGATCGGCCGGTCATCAGATATGTTGTTGGCTGAAAGACATCATGGGTCAAAGATGCTAAACTAAGAAAATATTCACAGAGAAAACATGAGTGGGCTAATTTTAACTTTTGCTGCTGCTGACCCTGCCTGTCTTTGTTCTATTTTGGACTTTCATCGATGTCCTATATGTCTGGACTTTATCAGTGGACTGTGCTGTGCTGATTGATGTTTGCAGTACTTCAATTCCAAGGAGCTGAGTATTTCTGATTATCCATCCCTCCCTTTGTTTTCCCATTTGCTTTCATTTATGTATTTGGGTCACTAAATGAAGTACTCTATATGTATTCCTTGCTCTAATACTATTTGAACTGCATTAGGTTCATTTTTGTGTTATTGACATTCTAACTGCTATCAGTACAAGCACTCATGTTTTCTCTGTGAATATTTTCTTAGTTTAGCATCTTTGACCCATGATGTCTTTCAGCCAACTACATATCTGATGACCGGCCGGTCTGTATTGCTTCATTGCGGGAAATAATCTATTCCCTCAGTGAGCAAGGTTTTTCTTAGGGCATCATTGTTTATTTTCTTTGGGTCTATTATATTGTGTTTTTCTTTAATATTTTTCTGTAAAAAAATTTTTTGTCCACCAATTATTTTTTAGTCAGGTAGGCTCACCAGTCAGTTGTTTGTATGTCTGTTATTTTTTGGATTTAATTAAAGTACCCTTTTTATTTTTGCAATTATTTGTCTGAGTGCTATTTTAGAGGTTTCTTTTTCTTTTGTGTTTTCATATTTATACTTTTCCTCTAGCACCACCTACAGCTTATACTTTATTTCTGTTACAACTATCTCAGTTATATTTTTCTGATTTAGGTAGGTTTATTTGACATTGCATTATTTTTTGGTAGTGACGCGGTATTCACTTCTCTGTGTATGTTATATATATATATATATATATATATATATATATCTATATTACAAACAAGACTGCGCCTATAGGTGGATATGTATATTAGTCAAATATTACACGTATATCTAAGACAATTTAGAAATGCCCTTGATGGTATGGGCTATTTAAATGATAACGTGAATTCTAGATGATGAAAAAGCCAAATAGATAAATAAAAATAATAATAATATAAAATACCAAAAATACGTGTATGTCTGTATATTGCTAATGTGTATGTATTGCTCAATCAAAGTATATGTGACCAAACAAATAAATAAATTGACCAAGGGATAATAACAAATAAAAATCAATAAAAATACAAATACATAGACCAATAATGAAACCCCAAAAGCTGAATAAATCAATCGTTTGATAACGCTGCAATCAGGATCCGGCAGCCTTCCACAGAGAACCAACGAATTCCAAGTAAATCTGTACAAAAAACACAAAAAGAAAGCGCCCGATCTTAGTGCAATATGTTCAAAAAAATACACATTTATTATCCCTTAAAATCCAACAAAATGCGAACTCACAAACAACAAAGTTAAAATAGCGTTTTATGAGGTATAGTCATGCACCAGACGAGGATTCAGCTACTCAGCTCACTCGGTATCTTTACCGCATGGAATCGCAATGCTCCTCTGGGTCTCTGTCCAGCAGGAACTCAGGAAGCGACACAGTTGCTCGTGATGTCCTCCGGAAACAAAACTGGCATGTATTAAGTTCCGGGCAGAGCTCTGTACTGCGTGCGAGCTGAAAATGCTGCCTGTGGCATCTATGAGTCCAGGATGCCAAGGGGAGTAACCACATTAACAATGCGACATACAGCCTACGCGTTTCTTCACATTACGTGATTTCATCAGGGGATGATATATATATATATATTCTATAATTCTAAGGTTTATTCCGTCTGTTTGTTTGCATGTTCAAAGCATCAAAATCTCTGAAACGGCACCACATAGCACCACAAAACTTTTACTGTACATTCTGCTGCGGATTTGTAGGTCAACGCAACTATTTTGAGATTCACAAAAAAAAACCACACAAAAATCACATGGTTTTCACTGCCCAATCAGGGCCATGGGAACCATTTGATGGAAATGTGATGTCATAGGCCTATAAAAGCCTATGTCGCCTCATTTTAGGCAAGAAGCCGAGGAGGACAGACCTCCTCCAGCAAGAAGGGGACCAGGGCGTGCCGGAAGAAGATACAGATGAAGAGGAAGAGACAGAGGAAAACCCCGAAGACCCCAGAAAATCCCCAAAGACTGACGGTATGGATTGCAAATGGAAAGAAAGAAGAAAACACTTTTTATTTTTGTTACCTTGTTCCTATGCGTGGATTAGTTCGTGAGTATGCGGTGTCCCTGGGATTCGTGGGTAAGGTCATCTAAAGGTAAGTAAACAAAATAAATGTATGTTATTGTATTTTTAAAGGTTTTAAAAAACATTTAAATATGTTGGGTTTTTTTCAGACAAAGTTATTGTCCCTGTATTTATGTATGTCCCGGTGGCTATACATACATACATACATACAGGGACAATATATGGTTTTTATATATTTTTCTTTTTCATGTCATTTAATTGTTTTTTATGCCCATTTATTGCCCCTGTATTTATGTATCTCCATATGAATATATACAGGGACAATAAATGCTTGTATTGCAAATGCTTGTTTTGATGTTTTTTATATGTAGTTTGCTGGTTTGTTTAGAACTGTTTCTGCAATGTAATTTGTATTTTTATTTAGTTAAATGTAATTTTGTGTGGTGTTTTAAATAGTTTATTTCAGGGGATGGGGGGCTTGATTTTTAATAGTGGCTTATTTTTGGTAGTTAGATTTTGGTTGATGGTGTTACTTTGAACTTGCATTTATTTCAGAATTGTTTGGTTTTGGGATTTTAATAGTAAATTGTATAATTGATTTTAGATTGGATTAATTGATGGTAATTTATTTTGGTTTACTTCTTGCTTTGTTTTTATTTTATTATTGTTTGGATGGCATTGTATATTGTTTGTAATTGTTTCTTTTAGTTTGAACATTGATTGGCAATGTGGTGTTTTGATTTTGGAATGTGATGTTTTTTTTTATTTGCTATTTGCTGTTTTGATTTTGATATGTGATGTTTTGATTTTGAGATGTAATGTTTTGATTTTGATTTGCTATGTGCTGTTTTGATTTTGATATGTTGTGTTTTGATTTTGAGATGTGCTGTTTTTGATTTTGCAATGTGATGTTTTGATTTTGGCATGTTTTGTTAATCCTTAACCATGTCTTTGTATATTGTTTAATCCTGCCCGTATTATATATATTATAAATATATGGAGCCACTGTACAAATGAATGGTTGAAGGGTGGGGTAGTTGCCTGGGAAGAGTGCTTAGGCCTCATGGGTGAGTATCGGGGTTATTAACCAATAAGGTAAATAAGGGGTTAGGGGAAATTAGAATGTATTTGCAATGTATTTTTGTGGCAACGGAGGACACCTGCTGTATCCTGACGTAGACAACCATCATATTGCTGTTGTAAGTAGAACTGTATTTATTTACTTTATTTATGCTGATTTCTGTGTTTAATAATGGGCAAATAATCTATTATCCATATCTGTATAATAGTTATTTTGCACATTACTGTACTGTATGTGTTTGGTGGGGGTGGGGTTTTGATTTATTTAAATATAGGACATGTTTTATTTTTTTACATACGGGGTTGGTACCTTAGGTCTGTGGGGACCTATGGAGACCACCTGAGGACCCCGGACGCCCACGGGTACCACCTGCGGACCCACGGGGGACACTTTCAGGGACGAACCGGGGCCCCACAGCTGTGGTGGCCCCGTGGACCTGCAAGGACCCCCCGAGGGACCCAGATCCCTGTGGAAACCACCAGAGGGCCCCCAGACACCCGTGGGGCTGACCCGGGGACCCCCAGACACTAGAGGGCCCACCTGTGGACCCCATTGTGGCCCACTGTGATCTGCAGGGACCACCTGGAGGCCCAGAGTGCCTAGAGGGGGCAACCCGGAGACCCCCAGACCCTGTTGGCACCCCCCTCTGGTGCACTGTGGGGCCTGCGGACACCCATAGGTACCACCACCAGGGACTACCATAGGCCTGGGGTATTAACCCTGTATGTAAAATAATAAATCATGTTTTTATGGGGATGCACAGGGGGTGTTTGTGTTATATATTAATGTTTATTGTGGGGCTTTGGAATTTTGTAGTGGGGCTGTTCTGTGTAGTGTTTTTATTGTGGGTAGTGGGGGTGGGTGAAGGGGGTATTGTCCCTAAGGGTGGGTGGGTAGGCCTCCCTGGTGGGTAGAGAGTGAGGGTGGTTAGGCCTCACAGGTGGGTAGTGGGGGAGGGTGATTAGGCCTTTCAGGTGTATGAGTGGCCGCTTAGAAGCATAGGTATCGCTTTCTAAGCCCTCGACCTTGTAACCGCAAGGTTAATTGAGTAAGTGGTTTGCGGTCTAGCTGAAGTGGTTGCTGTCAAAATGTATCAGCTACCTTGTTAGCTTCCTAACTTGAAAGGATGAAAGTAAATTGATGTGAGAAGTACAGTAGGTAAAACCGCAAACCACATCATAGCCCGTTCAATTAAATAAGCTACTCGCTATAGGAGTGAGCTAGCACTCTTATTTTTGGAGTGCAGCTAGGAATAAAGAACCCATACACACACATATAAAGTTTATAGTAGTGGCATAAGCAGAACATACTTTATTAATAAACTGTATTATTCTGATGGTTTAAAATGTAAAGATGGGAGTTTTTTTTCTGTCAGCCCGGGAATAAATCCTTTAACATGCAAGTATGTTAAGGATGAATGAACTGAGGGATTTCTCAACTCTGTACTTCAAAGGCACCCTGCAGAGTGGGCGCCTCAATGTCTATGAGAAGTCCGGAGTTGAAAAGCCTCAGCAATCCTAGGTGTTAGGAAGGCCGGGATATTGTGAGTGCCAGATACCGGTGTAAAGTATGGGTACTTCATACTTGGTGGCCAAACCCCAGACTCAATGTCGCCAGGTAAGGGGAGGGTCCCGGTATGCTAAGGAGCCTAGGTGTGAAGTTAGAACCTGCTCTGTGCAAACCGGGACGCAACTTCTGCCCTTTCTGCAAGCTACTGGCAAGTCGGGGATAGGTGGGAGAAATGTTCCCACGGGCGGGATTGGTTATGCATGTACGGTATAGGTCCCACAACCCTATAAAAATGGCTGCTGGCCAGTCCCTAGCAGATTCCTCCGATTTAACAATGATTTGACCAAGTTCCAGCGTCAGTGGTTCCGGAGTGTGAGGGTTTAATAATATCATAACCAAAGATCATCCCCTTCTTCTGGAATTTGTTAGTGCTAAGGGTTCCCGAACGAACCCTGTAAGGACTGAACAAACTTTTACCTTTTGGCGGAAATATAGGGGTGGCAACTTGTGCCCCTAGCCAGGAACTGCTACACGGATCATTGTGCGCATCAACTTGCATGCGTGCAGGGATGCCCAGAGACTTTGTTTCATTCCAAGGACAATTGATTTAATTCCCCCATCCCAGTAAGTGTTTTATTGAGTGTATATTTTGAAGATTTGTGTGTCTGTCTGAAAATAAATAAATTATAATTTATTTTACTCAACTTGTGTGCTCAGTGCAGAATCCTGGTATTAATTTGTAGAAAAGGAGAAAAACTGGAAAAGCACTACTGTAGGTATCAAAAAAGTAGAAAGGAGAGTGCGTATCCCATAAAAAAGATTATTTATTGGTCATGGAAAAACAGGGCAATGGTACGTTATAGGGTGTTATTATGCTCAATTTTCCTGGTGTTATTGTTTACAACAGCGTCACTTATCAGTGACCTTACCATCCGGGATTGCAACCCAGTACCTGTCTTCTATGAAGTTTATGTTTAGGGGCCCCCCCTACAAGTATCTGGTTATTTATTTATTCATCTATCCTACTGTTGGGGTCTTCAGCATTACTCAGTCACATGGTCTATTTATTTGTAGATAAGTCTTGGTCTCCCATGACACCCCTTTTCATGTAGAATTTTAGAGAAATTAATCTCCTGTGTGGTGCAAAAAAAAAAGCTAAGCAAATATAATTGATCAAAAAGCAGATAAGAGACATCAATGTACAACATCAAGAATTGGAACAGACCCTATGCAAAGCAGTCTGTGTATTCCTGTGCTGTAGCAGTCACTGGGGCTCTGGATCAAAGGTATGAGCCTGCAGGGAAGAAACCTAACACCGCAGCCCTGCCCTGTGGAACAGTGCAGCAGGTAGGAATATATTGGCCCGCAGTTCTCGATCCAAGCTAGTAATTACAGTATTGAAATGTCCATAATCCCCTGAAAGAGTAACAGTACTCAAGAAGACATATTGCTTCAGTTCTGTTGAACTTGTCTTGTGATCCTGGCATGCGTCCCGCTGGTAACTCCATTCTTCCTCACTCTCCCTACACTTTCTTCTCCCTTCACACTCTCCCCTCTCTCTTTTCCCCTCACTCTCCCCTCTTTCATTCCCCCCTCTCTTGCCCCTTTACACTCTTTCCCCTTTTTCTTCTTCCCTCACTATCGCCCTCTCTCTTCTCCCCTTATACTTTCCCCTTTACACTCTCCCACTCTCTCTTGTACCCTTACAATCTCCAGTCTCTCTTCTCCCATCTTACTCTCCCTCCTCTCACTTCTCCTCTCACACTCTCTCGGGGACCCCGGGACTGCCGCGGGAACCCCAAGACGGCCGCGGGGACTCCCACGGGGACCTCCGGACCCCCGCTTGGTCAGCCGGGGACACCCACGGGACCCACGGGGTCAGCCAGGGACACCCGCTGGCCTGTTGTATGGGTGTTGCACCTGCAAAAATGTAAACAAAGAAATTTTTCAAAGTCCTGCTTTTTTATCACCTGCCTTTAGCAGTGAGATTTTTGCAGAGCAACTTTCAAGTACGATAAGTTAGCGGAGCTTAGAGAATCGCATAGAAGGGAAGAAATCAGCGCAAACAGCTGATCATACGAGCAAAGTTGGACTTAGAAAAATTTCTTTAAAAAAGTCAGTTTTAGAGCGCAAAGTGCCTGTTAGCACTGTTCTGTGAATCGCGCTCAGCAGAACATCACGTTCTAAGAGCACTTTGAGTTCTTAAAACGACTTATCACAGCTTAGTGCATAGCCCCCTATGTGTGATCGGCACTGTAGCCTCGAGGCATACAGTAAATTGAGAGGAAAGAAGCAGAATTTCTTAGGAACAAAAACGAACACCTTAAAATATTAATAGCAGCATTACAATCTGAATACAATAAGCTATCAATGTCCAAGGCAGATATGCAGACAATGTTTAGTTGAGCAAATTATTATGCACTGGGAGAGATGGCTGATAAACTGCAGGCATGGTAACTTAAATGCCAACAGCAGAGATATAATATAATGGCCATACGCGATTCTGCAGATAAATTAACCTCAGATGAAGAAGAAATTAATTAAATCTTTGCTAATTGTTATAATATATTACACACTTCAGAGGCTAACAACACTGAGCTAATTTTGAGCAACTAATAAAAGAAGCAGAGGTTCTGAAAATTGGTGAATGTGATAAACAGGTTTTATAACATTTGAAGTTAATCAACTTTAGCCAAGTAAAGCTCCAGGCTCCGCTGGAAAACCGGTTGAATTAAAAAAAAAAAAAGTTCAGATTTTCTAAAACATCTCTTTTGGAAGGGATAAATGAAATGACATAATTATCTGAATCTTGGTTGGAGTTTATCATTTCAGTTTTTCATAAGAAATATAGACTCCACAATTTCTCAGTCAGATTAGCCAATATCATTAATTAATACCAATGCAAAGATTTTCGCTAAAATGTTGACTTCTCATTTATAGTCTATATTGAATAAATGAATTACTTCAAACCAAAATAGATTTTTTTAGGGGGCGCCATCTAAAAGGATTATTAATTTACTAGGGAGACAGGTCAGGTCTGTCCCTTATGTCCTCTGATCTTTGTGATGGCCATTGATCCTTTGAAACAAAAGATAAGGAAAATGTGGGATTGTTGGGTTGAGCGGATTTTTCAATTTCGCTGATGATGCACTTATAGTTACCAGTAATTTTAACTTTATTTATGATTAATTAATGTAAGGTCAATTGGGCAAAATCCCATTTAATCCCATTTTTTGAATCACTGATCCTATCTCAACTGTTTTTCCTTACCAAAGAAGACCCTGTCACCAAGATTAAAGAGTTAACATACTGTATTTATATTAAAGCTAGAAGAATATACAATCTTAATATTGTCCCTGCATTAGTAAGATTTGAGAGTCTAGGTGAGATGTAATTTTATTGACTTTAATTGGTAAAGTCAATGTGACTAAAATGTATAATCTCCCTTTGCTAATATTTTTATTTTCTACACTCCCAATAACTTTTGGACAAAAAGTTTTTTGATCATCTAGAGAAAAATATTTAAAAAAGGTTATGGAAGGGACAAAAGAAATGAGGTTACAATCTATAAAATTGCAGCACCAGTTTCATTGTTCTATAGTAAAGCTGAAGCGGGGGTAAACATACGTATAATACAATCTATAAAATGTAACCTTCAATTAATAGAAGCAAGATTGATCCTTCCCAATTTTTCTTGGTATGACCTATCAGAAAATGTGGTATACATTGGGGACCGGTTTAATTGTATATTGGATCCAACTAATTATAATTTAGATGCTAGCTTATCAGCTATTTAAAGCCTACTAGATGTGGGACCACTAAGCAAAGTAATAAAATACCATGTAAACAGCACAAGGCTCTGATATGAAATTTGGGACAAACTAAGGCTGCGTCCATAGGACTGCAGCCGTCCAGGGGTATGTCAGGGGGGGGGGGCTGTAACGTCACAGAGCTGGTTTGCCCTCATTTAAAATGTTTCTAAGACTTACGCTTCCGCACGCTTGCGTAAGCGTAAGCGAGCCACTGGTAAAGACGCTCTCATTGCGGCAGCAGGGGCTCACTGCCGAGCAGCAGTTACGCACTGACCATGCCCGAGGCCTAAGGCCTCAGCCAGGCAGGGAACGGGCGTGTTGGTGCTCATGCACTGCGCCCTGCTCACACGGGCGATTCGTGGCCGGCTAAGCGCGCACTCGCCTGGGGGCGCGGCCTCGACATCACGGAGCTGGTTCGCCCTCATTGGGCGAACCGCTCACGTGATGCGCTTGCGAGTAGCAAATTCAAATTTGCTTGCTCGGCAAGCAGCTAAGCGATGAGCAGGCGCGCCCGCCCACTCATGCTGGCCATACACATTGTCGCAATGTATCTCATCGTGGTGAGCGTGCCCGCTCAGCGCCACCCTGGATGAGGTTTTAAAAAGCATGATGTAAATCTTTCTTGTTTCACTCCATTTTATTAAAATTACTATTTTTAAAGGAATCATCAGGACAGAGCCTTTAGATTAGGGGCAAAATGTGGAATAAGGACAGTGGGAGATCTTTATAAGATTATTAAACTTCAGGAATTGTAAAATTTAAGAAGGCTTTAATTTGCCAACAATAGTGTATTTCAGGTATTTAGAAGCCTGCAGCTGGATTTTTTATAGTAGTCAGAAATATCTTCGAGCTTCTCTTACACCTCTAGAGACAATAATAATTAGTAATCCATTTGTTCGTGGATTGTCAAAAACATACATACATTATATAGCTTGAAAGTTTAATACGGAATTGGGATATAATATCAACTTTAGAATGGTACTGTAGGTCTGAAATAGTATACGTTATTACAAGGTCAATGTAATTTTCTACATATATCTTATTATTGCCGAGATAGACTTCACCGAAGTAATGCAGCAATAAGTCATAGGTGGTAAAAATGTACTGTAGAATAATGGGCCAGGTCCACAACTCATTTAGGCAATTTATCATAACGATAACCTCAATTATTTGAATGATACCCTAATTCCTATCCCCTAAAGAGATTAACAAAAACATAGAGTTAAACCCAAAAATAGCATATTGATAATTTTCTACGGACATAAACTTAATTATAAGCCAATCAGATACTAATGAACCGTTAGCCATAGTTAAAAAGGAGAGGGGGTGGCTCACGAACATCTTTTGCAAACCAACCGATAAAAACACAGTCTAACATGCAGACAGTCATCTCCCACCGAAATTACTCGGAAATATCCCTTCTCACATTTTATACGGGCTAAACCTATAGTAAAGGACCCTGGGGATTCTAAAAAAGCTGTGCAGGTGAAGAGATGTCGTTTTGCTGAACGTGGGTATGACAAAGATCTCCTTGACAAATGCACCATCAGGCCCGACACGTATGTAAGTGTGAGGAATCCGGGAACACGTCCTTTGAAGCGTGTTCCCTCCTTACCTGCTGCTGCTGCGGCCGCGGCAAGTGTTCCTGCCCATGCGTGATTCCCCGCTCTCACTACAGAGCGCGCGCACACCCACAGCTCTTCTAGCTTCCACACGGAAGCCTGGTGCCGCCTCCCGGACGCATCACATGTCACTCCTGCGTGGCAAGCGTGACGATCGCCAGCTGAGTGGCAAGTCTCTCTTCCCTGTCTTGTTGCCTGCAGCCTATCCCAGCTCTGCTGGGGCCGCGTCACTGCTCCTCCCCCTGTCCCCATTGGTTTGTCCTGCCTTTAAATACTTCCTGCTTCCTCCTATGCTTTGCTCAGCATAATCCTATGTAGCCCTTCCCACCGTGGAAAAATCCTGATCACCTTGGGGAGCCTTGAAAAAATCCTGATCGCCTGAGGGAGCCTTGAACCGAAAAAGTTTGGGAACCACTGGTTTAGCCAATAACATCAACTGTTGTGTATTGTAAGCCTCTTAGAATGCTCAGTGGGACAAATTTAGTGTCAATAAAGTTTTGTTAAAAAAAAATATATATATTATTGTGACACGCAACATTACCAATCAGACCCTCTGCACGAAGAAGCAGTAAGCCGATTGGATAGCGGGCCGTGACGTCACGGTTTTGGCGCGAAAAGTGACTGTATTTAGACACTGGGGGTTTTATGCAATAATATACATCTTGATAAAGGGCATACGGCCCGAAACGCGTAGATGTGGTATTTTTGAGCTCTCTAGGGGTTATGCTGTATCCAGTTTAAGAATAAAGGATTCTTCTCTAAGAAATTCTCGTCTGCAGAACAAAATTATTATGGTGGGAATAGAGAACTTCTGGCCATTAAACTTGCCCTACAAGAATGGAGACACCTCGTAGAGGGTATTAAAAACCCTATCTCAATCCACATTTTATTGCTATATTGCACCATGTGATTTTTCTTTATTTCATGGTACCTATCTGGCTCATCTGGCTTTATTTCATGGTACCTATTGTTTGTAACAACTAATGAGACAGTGTCCATGTCTAAGGAACTGTCCCTGTAGCAGCCACAACCTACAGGGGAGTCGGGGCCTAGCTAGGGCCTAATAAGGTATCTCTGGCCTAGGGAAAGGGCAACAGACTCCCTGCACTTACACCCTTACCCTTCTGTGTCCCAGCTCTGACTCCGTGTCTTCAAGCACACCAAATGTATTAATGTTGCTCAGCAGGGGAATTCTGGAGCCCTATTGATTCTATAGCGTCACGTGTCTAGCAGCCCCAGTGCCTTCTGGGGTCTGTAGTCCCCGCGGAGCCCTTGTTCCTAACATGGCCGTCACTATCCTAGTTACACTACGCATGCGCGCCTATGTAATAACCGTCACAACTTGCTTCGGGCATGAGCGCCATCTCGCGCATGCACACCCACATTGCAGGGTGCCACCATCTTCTAGCCAGCAGATCCTCCACCAACTCCGGTGGCACCCGCATGCCCAACTGTTCCCCCGCTGCAGCAGATGTAAGGAGGAACCTAGGGGGGTCTGAGGGGGATGCCCAGAGGGGATACCTGGCCACATATATATATTTACAGTGGTCGACAAATCACCAAAAAATCTACTCGCCGAACAAAAAAATCTACCCGCCACCTAGTACCACACGTGTGCTGCTTGGGCCAGCTTGGAGCTCGCCACGATGTTAAATCCACTCGCCCGGGGTGTGCAAATGTATAGGTTTGTCGAACACTATATATATATATATATATATATATATATATATATATTATATATATATATATATATACAAACAAAAGACTGCGCCAATAAGTGGGTGCACATATTAGACAAATGTTACCCTAATATATAAAAGAATTTTAGAATTGACCTTGATAATATGGGCTATTTGAATAATAACGTGAATTCTAATAAGATGATGATTTAACCAAATGGATAATATATATAAATTGTCAATGAATTATATATGTATGTCTATATATTGCTAATGTGTATATATTGCTAACTAAAAATTTGTGTGACCATAAATAATATAAAACAAAATGAACAAGGGATAATATTAAATGAAATCAATATAAATACATGAACGTATAGTAAAAGTCCAAAAAATGAATCAATTGTTTGATGACATTGTAGTCAGGATACTGGCAGGTTCCACAAAGAACAAACGAATTCCAAGCAGATCTGTACAAAAAACACAAAAAGAAAGCGCCCGATCCTAGTGCAATATGTCCAAAAAAATACACATTTAATATCCCTTAAAATTCCAACAAAATAAAAACACACAAACAACAAAGTTTAAATAGCGTGTTATGAGGTATACTCATGCACCAAACGAGGACTCAGCTACTCAGCTCACTTGATCTCTTCACCACATGGAATCGCAATGCTGCTCTGGGTCTCTGTCGAGCAGGAACTCAGGGAGCGACACAGTTACTCTTGATGTCCTCCGGGAACAAAACTGGCGTGTATTAGGTTCTGGGCAGAGCTGTGTACTGTGTGCAAGCTGATATTGCAGCCGATAGCGTCTATGAGTCCAGGATGCCAAGGTGAGCAACCACACTAGCAACGCGACATACAAACTACGTGTTTCTTCACATTACGTGATTTCATCAGGGGATGGATCTTAGATATAATTCATTAGTATATATATTTAAATGATCCAATCAAATAAAATCTAGCAAAATGGCCTAATTGGTAACAGTTGGAGATTTGCTTGTGTCACATTAACTCTTTGTATACATCAATAAAATTGTGCAGAGTGGATATAAAGCAAATACTATAAACTAGCAATATTAAGAATAGATCTAATACAAACATATTTTTTTTAATTAAATAAAAATAATCAGATATATAATTATATAACTGCACAGTGAATGCCATATAATTCATTTTTAAAATTCATTTTTAAAGACACAACAAAATCTCCATTAATGATATATGAATATATTCTCTCATGTGTGTGAGTTTATCTGTACACTGTTAGTATATTCAACTGTTAAATTCAGTGTTCAATGATTCCATAATAAAATTAAGCATATATATAAATAAATGTATATATATTAGTATATAGATACAACAGTATACACTTAGACAAATACAACCAAATTCTAATGATAGTGTATGGAGAAGAAGAAGAAGAAGAAGAAGAAGAAGAAGAAGAAGAAGAAGAAGAAGAAGAAGAAGAAGAAGAAGAAGAAGAAGAAGAAGAAGAAGAAGAAGAAGAAGAAGAAGAAGAAGAAGAAGAAGAAGAAGAAGAAGAAGAAGAAGAAGAAGAAGAAGAAGAAGAAGAAGAAGAAGAAGAAGAAGAAGAAGAAGAAGAAGAAGAAGAAGAAGAAGAAGAAGAAGAAGAAGAAGAAGAAGAAGAAGAAGAAGAAGAAGAAGAAAAGGAGGACTAAATAGAAATTAAAAATTAAACATGAATGTATTTAGAATATTCAATTGATCAACTCATATATTATTATTATTTTAATAATCAATAATTGATTCATTTTAAGGGCTTGTATGAGATCAATTGAAGACTGACTTTATAGATTTAAATTTATTAGATATTTCGTTATCAGAAATTGGTCAAATATTAATATAACTACTATTAGAAACAACAGATAGAATTTGGTTAATTTAATAATCATTAAAGCTTAATACTACTTTCCTATCTATTTTTTGTATTATTTCATTTAATCTTATGAACGTCATGGATATATGCTCCAGAGACAGGAGATGAGATATAAATATATGATTATGGTCTATATATATTATTGTATATTATATTATTTCAAAGACCTTAGATAAATCTTAAATAGATCAAATTAGAACAAGATGAAGGCGTGTGATCATGTGAGTTCTTTAATAAATGTCCTTTTTTCTATGAATAGAAAAAGGGAGAAGGAATAAAGGAGGAAGAAGAGAAAGGAAAAAAAGAGAAAAGAAAGAAGTGAAACAAAACTGAGCATTTCTATCCGAGATCACCAGTAACGCAAAATTGTCAAGACTGCACTAAACAGCCCACCAAACAGATCACTGCTGGAAAGAAGCAAATGATTGTGTTCATATGTGCTAAATATGATCTATAATATGTGCTAAATGATATGTGAAAAAATATTGATAATAAATATATATGTGATGTTTATAATTATATTAACTTTAATATTTGTGTGTAATTATTGGAATACCTATGCGAAGATAAACTATAATTTGTGAATTATATTTATGAATGTAGTCATAATAAAGGTATGATAAATAGTGTGACTAAAAATCGTGTTCAAAATATAAATAATAAATCCTGAACATATATGCGAGATGGAACCCTCATGAGATTGGCATGGAGGGAACATGTTAAACATGTTCAACCCAGACCTCCATGTCACATCACCATTTTGGGAAATTGCACTAATTAAACTACTGTACTGATGTCAATGCAATCATTCATGCCATCCGGACTCAATGTCCCCAAAACATAAATCCAATATGTTTCCCATAGATTTAAAAGTTTGTGTCTATCACCATTCAATAAACCAGAATTAATGGCTTCAATACTCATCACCACTAGTGTTTGCTGGATCTTGGTAGTGTTTAGATTTATAATAGCGAGACAAACTATGAGTTTATAACCCATGTATGATGTTTATACGGTGTTCTAAGAACCGTGTGCTCAAAGGGCGTGCATTCCTCCCAATGTATTGAACACCACACGGGCATATGATGGCATAGACCACAAAAGTGGATAGACAATCAATATGTCCTTTAACTAAATGTGTGGATACATTTGAATGTGATGAGATGGAGTTGGATGTTTTCAGATGTTTACAAGTTAAACATCTCGTACATTTACATAAAAAGTTGCCATTAGTTTGTTGCTTATTTTTTTATCAATTTTAGATCAATAGTTTTTCATTCCGATATCCACCTATTGTTAATGCCAAGTTGTATTATGGTATCAATCTCTTTTTTATAAATGTGGGTGGGATCACCTTTCAGTGCTTTGTAATGCAAGCATACATTAAGTTGCCGCATTACTTCTGCTCTATATTGTTCATAGTCCATCACAACTATGCCACCCCCTTTGTCCGCTGACTTAATAATAATTGCTGTATTGTCCTTATTGACTTGATTGCAAGGTGCTCCTCTTTGGTGAGGTTAAAAAAGCTTCTTTTTTGATTTTTAACAGCATCCCTGGTATCCGCTTCCACCAGACTAATGAATGTCGTGATGTTTGGAAATCGGAGGAAACGGTGAAACGGGGAAATTCTTAACACAGGAATTCCCGATCACTCCAGTGATATACATTTTACCCAAAGTGCATAAGTCTTTGACCTCTCCACCAGGGAGACCCATCATTGCGGCGATGGGCTCCCTATGTCACCCCCTCTCTCAGTATATTGACTTTCATCTACAGCCGATTGTGGTCAGTACGCCAAGCTATATAAAAGACACCACTGACTTTATTAATAAATTGGAAGCCTTGGATTTTGACCTTACTAACTGCCTCCTGGTCACATTGGATGTTTCGAGCCTTTATACGAATATTGGGCATGCTGAGGGTATGGAAGCAGTAAAGGATCATCTAGACAAATTCGTTGGCTATACTGGTCCGCCAATAGAATTTTTACTTCTGCTTATAGACATTGTGCTCCATAACAATTTTTTCAAATTCGAGAAAAAATTCTTTCTACAATGTATGGGCACAGCGATGGGGTCTAACATGGCCCCATCGTATGCCAATCTGTTTATGTCCCAATACGAACAAACCCATATCCTGTATGATTCCCCATATGCTAATAATATCAGGACATATATGAGATATATTGACGATCTGTTCGACGATCTGTTCCTGATATGGGATGGCTCTGAAGCAGACCTGTTGCAATTTTTGGAATACCTGAACTGTATTCCGTCAAACATAAGATTTACCCTCAACTACAGCAATGAGCAGATCGTCTTTCTTGACACTGTTGTTTACAAGTGACCTACCCGGCTGCTGACGAAGATTCATCATAAAGCAAAAGATAGAAATACCCTACTTCTGGCCAGTAGTCACCACCCTGACGCTCTGAAGAAGGGGTTGCCGTATTCTCAATTTCTTAGGGTCTTGAGGATCACCAGTAGGAGTGATGAGTGTGAGGAAGCGCTACAGTGTATGACACACAGGTTCCTTGCAAGAGGTTATAACCACAAAGAGGTCAAAGAGGACTTAGCCAAGGCAAGAAGGTTTTCCCGTGATCAACTCCTCAAACCAACCATACAAACCAGCACTTCAAATCGTTTTGGGATTAATACCACTTTTAGTACTTCATCATGTACTATTCGTAGAAGTATCATGAAACACTGGCACATCTTGGAAAACGACAAAAGGATTGGGAAAACCTTCACCAAACCACCATTATTCTGTTACCGCAGGGGCCGAAACATAGGTGACCTATTGACACAGGCAGATCCGGTATCCAAGTATGCCAGCCCTACGAATTGGCTCTCCAAAACTCCCAGTGTACACAAATGTCATGGCTGTATAAACTGTCAACACATGATATTGGGGAAAAGCTTTGTCCATCCACACAGTGGAAAAGCCATTAAAATAAAGGATTACATGAACTGTGAGAGTAAATTCGTTGTATACATCATCCGGTGTCCATGTGACCTGTATTATATTGGTAAAACCACACGCATCTTGAAGGAGCGTATGAGCTTGCACCGCTCCTCCATCAGGAAGGCATTACTTGACAGTACGAATAATGAGGATCTCAAACTGCAACCGGTAGCGAGACATTTTAAAGATCACAAGCATAGCTTGGCAACGCTACGATGCATGCCCATCATGCAAGCACATGCTGGCCCCCGAGGAGGAGACAGGGGCAAATTGCTGTTACAACTTGAAACTCGCATGATTTTTGAACTGAACACAATGGCTCCGCGAGGACTAAATGAAGATTTCAAATTAGGATGTTTTTTGTGATTGCATCTTTTGAATTTTGGTTCTGTGTCCTTTTCTCTTCATTAATGCATAGATGCTCATAATTAGGTTTCCATTGCCGGGACTTTGCATTATTGTTCCCCAATGGCGCAGTACTGAATATTAATATTTAACCAGTATGCCATTTACAATTGCCTAATTTATATGCATGTTTTTGCTCTACCTCCTACTTTCCCTTGTTATCCCTCCCTCCCCTTGCCCTCCCTCCCCTTGCCATCTAAACAGTCACCCTCAGCTCTGGAAATTGTTTTTATTCCCCTTATGTGTTGATTCATTTGTTCCTTCACTGTCATTTTCTTTAGGGAGCTGCCACGCTGATGCAATTGACACTGAATGGGGTACCAGATCGGCGTGACGTTCTGGTGCTGTCACAGAGCCTTGCACATCCGCAACTTTACTTTGAGCTGACTTCCCAGGACTTTATGACGCCACACATGCGTTTCCTAGCAACATTGGACACTAGGATTTTTTTGTCCACCGGGGGAGCCTGTACTCATCTGCCCATGTGCGATAGCATACATTGCTCTGTCTCCTGATTTCCAAGATGGCCGCCATGCTACCTCACACACTGATTGCACTCGTGAAGCTCCAGGATTGTACAATTAGCTGCCTCTAATTGTCCTCACATGGTGAACTATGGGGTATATATGTTCTCTGGGTGTCATTGTCTGGTAGCACCCCCCTGAGGAAGGTCCTGCCAGGACCGAAACGTTGGGTTTATAGTGTGCTGTTTTGTCACTGCTAATACATGTCTTTTTGCTAGATCTGAGTGTTGCTGCTTTTGTGCCTTCTCTTATGGGAAGACAGGGTTTCTATATATATATATATATATATATATACATATATATACGATACCGTTTTCACGAAATCAGCAAACAGCACTCAGGTAAATGAAGTTAATAGTTATGTATTAGCATATAATCAAAAACACACAATTAAAACAGGCCAAAGCCCACCAAACCTGTATTCCCATGATATCTAAGGTGCTGCTCCGGCCATTTTGAAGAAGTCCGTCAACCATCTTTGATCATGATATCTGGTGCATGGGCAATGTAGTTCTAACTGAAATGTCATGCATGCGTGTCTCATACAGCCAGCTAGGATCAATGTATCCCCCCTGCGCATGTGCTGTACGCAACCCACTATTCTAAATCATTTCAACCAAACTAGGTTGTTGCTAGGATACCAATGACAGCTAATGGCTGATATCACATGGTTTACTTGAACCAATAGGATGACCACCTAATCCTATTGGTTCTAGTAAACCATGTGATGCCAGGCATTCTGGGTTCTGTGACGTCATCTTAAAAGGAAAGGAAGCTGAGCCTTTCTGATTAGCTGGCTTCACTCCCTTTTGATGACGTCAACTCAAAAAAAAAGGCACATGGTTATCTTGCCAATCAGAGGCGTGGCAACCATTCCCTCTCAAATGTGACATCACAGGCCATATAAAGCATGTGTAGTCCCATTTGATGCTGATGGAGCAGGTTGCATGTTGCCTGGCATAGTGGCAGCTTCACCCAGTGGGCATAAGTGTGCCACCATGCAAGTCCATTTTTTGTGTGGCATTTTTAAGATAAAAAGTGAAGGTGTTTTTTATTAGTGGCTTGTTTTGAAGATTGGCAGGATGCATGTTGCCTGGCATAGTGGCAGCTCATGCCCAGTGGGCATGGGAGTGCCACCATGCCAGTCAATTTTTGTTTATTGTGCTGTTGATGCCCACGGAGGACAGGGACGGTCATGAGTATAAGGACAGCCTTCAACCTGACAGGGGTAAGTGCCAGTTTCATTTACTTTATGTTGCTGATTTATGTTTTATTTTAAATGGGCAAATGCACTTTTATCCATATCTTGATAATTGTAATTTTGCCTATTACTGTACTGTATGTATTGGGGGTGGGTGTATTTATTTGAATGTATTGCATTTTTTAATGCACTGGATTGATACCGCAAGCCAGCGGGGACCCCCAGACACCCATTAGGACCACCCGAGGACCTTAACGGCCTCTGTGTCAATCCTGTGCATAAAAATGAAAACATGTTTTTATGTGGGGACACAGGGGGTGGGTGGGTTGTTATTAGTGGGTGGGTAGTACATATTGTAATGCTTTTTGGGGGTAGAGGGGGTGAGTGAAGGGCCAATAACCCCCTTCACTCACCCCCTCTGCCCCCAATAAACCTGCTACAGTATTTGTGCCTTAACCCCTTCATTGCCTTAGCGGCTAGCCACTAAGGTAATGAAGCTGCTTACATTTTATTTGCATGTATAGTGTTTATGAGCAGGGCTTATCCTGAACTGAACAAACTTGTTTTCAGCCTCAGGGACACCCTACTTCCTGAAATACAAGCCCCTGTATGGGGTTTCGGTATCCCTCTGCTTTGTTTAGATCCCACCTGGATTTTAACATGGATCATCTTTGCTTCCAATTGAAGGAGAACCTTTTTGCAGTCATCATCCCTTGCCAGGGCTTGAGCTTGTACAATTGGCATGCATCGCAGGGTAGACAAACCATGTTGGCACTCCTTGAAATGCCTTACAACTGGTTGATGGTTGAGATTTCCCTTATTGTCGCTGTCAGCCAATGCCTTGCGAATTGCGGATCGGTGTAGAGTCAGTTGTTCCTTGAGCATCCGCATTGTTTTTCCCACGTAGTATAGTACGCATGGACAGCGTATTATGTAAACCACGAAACCTGGAATCACAATTCATATAGTTCATGATTTTAATTTGATTCCCATTATGTGGATGTGATTTTTTCCACGGTCGTTGAAGCCATGATGTTGTTGTTGCTGCATATTTCATAGTGAGGTCTGCCTGGGTTAGTAAATCCCCCAGGTTATGACCTCTTCTGTAGCAGAATCTTGGCGGTTGTTCAAAATATTTGACAATTTTTTATCATGTGCCAATATATGATAATGTCGTAGGGTACTTTGTTTGATAAAACCTAAGGCTGTGCTTTATGTGCTCTGGATGTTAAACCGGGTATCATACTCACTGTTCATCACTGGTTGCAGTAGTCTGTCTCTATCCACTCTCCTGGCTTTGTCCAATGCTGTAGAAATATCTGTGCTGTTGTATCCTCTCTCTCTGAATCGTTGTGCAGTTTGGTCCAATGCTCGGGTTTCTGTGGATTTGTTGTGATTCTCTTTATTCTCAGGAATTGGAAATAAGGTAAGACTCTCTTCAGTGGAGGTGGATGATGACTGCTTGCCAGTAATAATGTGTTTTTATCCATAGTTTTAATAAAAAACCTTTGTGGCTAGGGCACCATTATTTTTGTAAACCACCATATCTAAGAAGGTTACTTCAGTTTTACTCAAACTGGTCGTGAAGCGTATGTTGGATGGGATGCTTTTAAGACAGTTAAAAATCATTAATAGTTTTGTCTCCTGTCCCCCCCAGATGAGGAACACATCATCAATGTAGCGCAAGTACATGATCATTTGGTTACTGAAGGGTGTGCCATTAAAGAGATGCGTTTGCTCAAATGTGTCCATGAATAGGTTGGCATGGGAGGGGGCCATATTAGAATCTATAGCAGTATCACGGTAGCTTACAGGGACACAATATACACCAAATATACTGAGTTGAATTGAATACGACTGTGATATAATAAAGAGATTTTATTCCTTAAAAGACAGGTGGACACACAATATTGGACAAATAACAAATGGAATATATACACTTACTTAGGAAGGGGACAATGAAATAACCAGGATTCAGGTTAGCAGTTCATCAGGCATCAGGTACAAGAATGAAGACACGAAAGACAATGGGCATAGAGCTTGCAATCGGTTATATGTGATTTGGGCTCTATCCCTAACATTGGGACTCAGGTATTGGATGACAATTACCTGGGTCCAATTACTTTTTGCCAACTCACGTGGGAAGCAAGATAGTACCTGCCCACAGGGGGTGGGCCTTCCTCTAGTCAGAGAACCATTTCCTTAGCCCCACTCTAAAAAGCTGGCGCCTCCAAGTCTGCCAGATGGGGATCTGGACAGGGAAATTCTCACTTTAAGTGTGAATGATTGCACTTAAAACAAGTACCCATGTCCTGCTCTTCCCCACCCTACAATACTTAAAGAGGGTGGGGGAGCCTTCGATCAGGGTATTCCCCTGGCCATTAACATACCTCATGGGCCAGCAACTTTCACAGGCTTTACAGTAGGCATGAATATACATTATAAATTTCACAATCTTTATACCTAAATATAATCCATTCAATGGGTCCGAGCCGGCTGAAATTTGCCATGTCCTCATGTCGAAGGTGACTTTACATGGTGGCCAAATCTCAGCTTTGTACCCACCGTACCAGAGTTACAACTTTCACCTTTAATTCCTCATAGGGAACAATGTGGTTTTCTCCGCCGTTGGAGTCAATGGGAAATCAGTGCTTCTCACTCTGCTATTGGAGTCAATGGCAGCAACCAGATTTTACACAGTTAACGATACTCCATTCGGTTGATTGGAGAGGGCGGGAAATTGCTGTTACGCCGGTGCTGCCCGCAGACCAGACCCATTCCCTGTGCTGAAGGGGTTAGCAAGGATACACGCACCCGCAGCAAAGGGAGCGCGTCCGGAGTGTGGAGTAAAGCGTTGCCAGGCCTGAGATAGGTAACATAGATAATACTTGCCGGTACCGGGTATTGGAGTAGAATTGTGGAAGCCTTGCCAAGGTCAGGGAGCGGAGAGAGGAGAATAGTCGGGGTCTAAGCCGTGATCGAGGGATGTCAGAGAATATGAAGTCCGAGGAGTGCAGAGGTCGAGAGCCAAAGACGGTAGTCGTACAAGCCGTGTCTGAATTTGTGCAATCACTGAGAGAATAGCACATTAGTTCCATGCAGTAAGTATGTCGAGCGATGAGTGAGGGCTCAGGGATGCCTGATAAGGTAAGGGAGACCAATCAGGGGTGGGGGGCAGAACTGGAGGACTGCAGGAAGCTGCTCAGGATAGGTGCAGCTGAAGGTACACAGGTGATCACTAAAGAACTCAGGAAGTGTCTGTGCGATGTAGGGGGGCGGAGACTGCCAGCAGGAATGGAGGATAAGGGACGGGTGCAGGCGCGTGCCCTGTAAGCAAGGCGTGCACGCGGGCCGTGCTGAAGGGAGGAGCACACGCGCGCATGGGACAGAAGGATTGTCTCTCCTGCCAAGGAGAAGGAGGAGCGGCGGTGCAGCCGAGGGGAGCGGGACCACGGTGACGGCCGAGCTGACGGCCCGCGGGGGTGACTACAGGTAGAGGGAAGTTCCACTGTGTGCCCTTGGTGGTCCGAGGGTTGCGCTGACGGTGCAGAGGCACCAAGATCTTAACAATTGCCATGCAATCATGCCGGAGCTATGACTGCAGGGTGGCCAAATTCCAGGGCTCTAGCCCTTACCGAACCAGAGATAATGGTTTCAGGTTTATACACTTTTACACTTTGCGTTTTAAAACCTAGCGGCTTTCTCCCTCATGGCGGCCAATGGCGGTGACCGCAACTTTACAAATGAAATACTCTCCATTCGGTTAGTCTGAGAGGGCTGGAAATTGCCATGCAATCATGCCGGAAGCATGGCTACCCTGTGGCCAAATTGCAGCTCTCCAGCTATCACCGAACCAGATATAAGCACATCAGGTTTTTAAAATTTTACAGTTAGCCGTTTTAACCTAGCGGCTTTTTTCCGCCATTGTGGTCAATAGCGACGACCCTCGTGGCAGGCGCTACACTTTCTCATGGCAATTGCCGGTCGGACCCTGTTGGGGTCGAGTGAGGGGTCCCCACGAGCTAGGGGCAAAAATAATTTTATTGCTAGCTGCCCCAGAACCGGAGTTACCAACTTTAATTGATGGTGAACTTGGCCGTAGCCGAGTTCCCACGGCAATTTACGAACAAAGCTCTTTCTTTGAGGTTGTAACTATTTTCGGATACTGCAGTTTGGCCAGTAGCCAACTCAGTTCCTGGAGAGCGGACTCAAGGTTTTCCCATTGAAATGTATTGCGCCATTCATTTCAATGGGGAAGCTCCGCTCGTCCTCTCGGGTTTCACCTGCTGGTCTTCTTAGGTATCGGGCCAAAAACCTTGAAATCTCCATAGACTTCTATGGAGCTCCAATGGTGACCTATTGGACAGTGTTGCAAATGGGGGATGAAAAAGCGGGAAGGGGAACAAAGGGTCATAAACATACCAACACAGTTAACCCTTTCCCTCCCGACCTTATCTCAGTGTATGTCTTGGTGTACATACTGTAAGGGTCAAAACACATGTAATCAGCAAAATACATTCAACCAAAAGGGGGAAACACATATTGTACTGAGGCAGGGAATAAAAACACATTTTATCATTTTTATAGTTAACACCTCGCCTCCCACACGATGGTAGGGTTGGCCAGCTGGGGGGTAACCCCTTTATTACCGGGCCAGCCACCGCCTCTCGTGACAAGCAGTACCCATCAGTTGCAAGTAAAACTGTTTCTCAAATTTAAAGAAAATCTCATGCAAGACAATGTCCATCAATAGTAGCAGAAAATCTGGCAGAGGGCCAATATGATTGGCAAAATCATACCATACCAGTGACTATGGATGTTGCTAGCCTATATTTTCTGCTACTACTGATGGACATTGTCCTGCACAATAATTTTTTTTCATTTGAGAAACAGTTTTACTTGCAACTTATGGGTACTGCTATGTGTGCTGAAGCAGGGACTGATTGAGCCACTTCTGCTGAAGCTTGGATATGCTGAAGACCTGACCTGTTTGGGGAGCTTGAGGACTGGAGTTGAGCCCCCCTGGCGTAGACTTTGCCTCCTTTACCCGGAAGTACGAGGGACGTGAGAGACGTGAGACGTGATCCCTCCAGTGTACCGAGTGGAGAGACTGCTCCGAAACCTCCGTCGGCAGCGTAGATCATTTGATCAAACTGCATAATTTACTTTGAAACCATGTGAGTGGATTTTGCAATATTTTAATTCAGATATAAATTGCGTTACAGTCTACACTATGTCTGTTCTTCTTTTAAATCATTGCAAGCGGTGAAGATACCTCCTTGAACTGCACATCACTTTTGCTGCTGTATGGGGGAAAAATAACCTGCAACCTAAAGATACCTTTATATACACGTTGCCACAGATTAATCTGTGAGTATTCAATTCGTTGGATGAATGAAGTTTAGATTTCACATCTGAAGTTGTAGACATATTTCACTATTTTGTATATGTTTTTATTTTTCATGTAATTGCGCTCCCTGACCACCTTGGACATCGCTAAACTACGAGGATTAAGAAAGTAATCCTGGATTAAGGTTGAGCAGCATCGTACTAAGATATTTATTTGCACTCACTATTTTCATTTTGGTTTAAATAGTCACTAAAAATGATAAGATTTTTTTTTATCACTTATGATTCACTATATTGTATAGTTTGTTAGTATCCTCATTCACAGGATCACAATTTAGATTCGAGCGCTATTTGATAACCCTTTTTTCGCCAATACTCCACTCTCAGGCAGAAGCTTATATAAAAGTGCAGTCTCTTTATTGTATCTTTCACAGCATACACAGCATACAGTTGCAGACAGTTGCACACCGCCAGCTGTCCTCCTTTAGGATGTCCCCTGACTCCACTCTGGGCCTAGGGCCACCCAGAGTGGGTCTAGCGCTTCACTACCCCTTATGCAGTGTAGGAGGGATATGGTCCACCTACTAAACTATAACCGCTCTAATCATCCTCCTTTCTCTACACTAACACTAGTCAGACAGTCTAAATAGGAAGTGCAATGCCCTAACTAGATTCAACAGGCACCGCCCCTGTGTCTCTTGATTGGACAGAGAGTCAGGTGACCTGCCTTCACTTCCTCAGTTCAATTGCTTGAGGTGGGGAAAACCCATGATAACTCCTGGCAAACCTGCCCTTACACAGGGATTACCGACAGGAAGAGGCCAGAACTATAGCCCAGAACCACACAGGGCTACATATATTATATTTATTTATTTAAAGTATTGAATCCCATACTTTATCTTACATTATTTTATCATGTTTTCATAAATAAAAGATATTGTTAATACAATGTGGACACATCAAATTTGTTTTTCTTCCTGGCGAACACCCACTGTAAGCAGCAGATGGGCTTGATTCCTGACGTGTGGATGGACCAATAAGAAAGTTAAAGTGCATGATACACATTTTATTTAATGATTAATAACACTATAATATGTGTGATGGTTTAACATACTGTATTCAACATATTCTGTCATATAAGTGCACCCATTAAAGTGAAGTGTAAATATTTTAGTATTATCTTTTAATTAAAATGTCTTTTTAATTTATACTAACATGCAACAGAACATATTTACAACATTACTATTTATAAACAGTATCAGTTGTAGTAAACATATTTATATTTACTTTAGATTGTTACTGCACTCCCATTTAATGTCATTTACATAGTGTATGTAACATTTACAGTATGTATCGGTTAAAGTATGTGACTGTTTAATAATAGTGTGTAAAAATGTGAGCTGTTCCAAAGTTGTTGCTTACCTGGTGAAAAGCGACTGAAAGGTCTAGTAGCAGGAGATTGGTGATGCCAGGATGGACCTACAAGAAGGTGATATACATTAATTAATTAAAGGTTCACATTAGAATGGTATGTGTGATGAAGCTATATACAGGTAAACCCCGTTATAGCGCGGTCCTCGGGGGCCACCCGATCCGACCTCGCTACAAATGGGGTTGCGCTAGTTAAATTAAATTAATTAATTAATTAAACAAATTTAAAAATGGCCGCCGCGCCCGGGTGTCTACAGAGGGGGGAGAGCTGGGATCGCATCATCGCACTGTGCTGCACTGTGCTACTCCTTCCTCCTCCCTCCTTCCTCCTCCCTCCTCCCCAGCAGTCAGAGAGCTGCAGGCAGTGCTTGGAGAGTGCGAGGCTCAGGGCTGCAGCCTCCTCTCCATGGCAATTTTACTCACATGTCCACTGATCACCCGCACAGCAGCTTCTCCTGCTCTCACTCGCAAACTTTTCAGGGATGCCGGGGGAGCCTGCCCTGTCTAGGAAGAGAGCTGTGTGTCTGTGTGTCTGTGTGTCTGTGTTCCTAATAGCTTCTCCTATCTATCCTGTGTGTGGGGGGGGGGGGGGTTAGGGGGAGAGGGAGAGAGTGTGTGCTGTGCAGTGTCCTGTGAGTGTGTGTCCTGTGCAGTGTCCTGTGAGTGTGTGTGCTGTGCAGTGTCCTGTGAGTGTGTGTGCTGTGCAGTGTCCTGTGAGTGTGTGTGCTGTGCAGTGTCCTGTGAGTGTGTGTGCTGTGCAGTGTCCTGTGAGTGTGTGTGCTGTGCAGTGTCCTGTGAGTGTGTGTGCTGTGCAGTGTCCTGTGAGTGTGTGTGCAGTGTGCAGTGTCCTGTGAGTGTGTGTGCAGTGTGCAGTGTCCTGTGAGTGTGTGCAGTGTGCAGTGTCCTGTGAGTGTGTGCAGTGTGCAGTGTCCTGTGAATGTGTGCAGTGTGTGTGTGTGCAGTCAGTGTGTGCAGTGTGCTGTGAGTATGTAGTGTCCTGTGAGTGTGTGCAGTGGTGCAGTGAGAGTGTGTGCAGTGAGAGTGTGTGCAGTGAGAGTGTGTGCAGTGAGTGTGTGTGCAGTGAGTGTGTGTGCAGTGAGTGTGTGTGCGGTGAGCATGTGTGCAGTGAGCGTGTGTGCAGTGAGTGTGTGTGCAGTGAGTGTGTGTTGTTTTTTTTTAAACGGGAGCCACGTGAAAACCGCGTTATAACCGATTCGCGTTATAACGGGTCCTGCTATAACGGGGTTTACCTGTATTTCCATACACACGTACAGTACATCAACATAAACACATTATTTTCCATTTCAAATATCATTAAAATGTACTTACTGGAATGGCACTGTGGAAGAATTAAATCTGTTTATTGAATATATTAATTTAATACACTAAACTTGATCATCACATCACAATGCCACTCTACTTCTATACATTTTCTAGATTTGAAACTTTATGTGAGTCTTGATCAACAGTTACACACGGACATTTTCCGTAAAGAGAATGCAAAAAATACTTTATTACATGCAAGTAGTGGACATAGTCAGAGTCTCTTCAAAGGCATTCCCTATGGCCAATTCATAAGCCTAGGAGGAACTGTTCGAATATTGAGGACTTCCAGTTGAGATCTATTGAATTAACTGATCGGTTCTTATCCAGAGGATATAATCAAGATACTGTATTTGAAGCATATCAGAATGCGTTACAGCAAAATAGAGATGATCTCATATACAGATCTCTGGAAAAGAACAAATCAAAGAAGAACAAAATAATAAAAATAATGTTGAAGGTTTAAAAATGGATACTCTGTATTTTATTACAGTATTTAGTAGACAAGCAGATGCAATAAAAAATATTGTAAACAAACATTGGTCCATTTTGACTATAGACCCCCTACTTAGAGGAATGACCACGATTAAACCTAAGTTTGTTTTTCAAAAAGCACAGACATTAGGCAATATGGTCTCTTCTAGTGTTATTAGGAAAGATAGATTGGTTACCAAGAAGGAATTCTTACCTAAATTAGTAGGATGTTTTGCTTGCGGGAAATGCAAAATTTGCAAATACGTTTTACGGTCCAAAATGTTTAGCAATATAGATGACACCAAATTTTACAATATCTCTTGTTTTATAAACTGTAAGACTGAATATGTGATTTATATGTTGATTTGTGGGTAAAACAAGAAATATATAGGTCTCACTACAGGTATGTTCAAATTAAGAATTCTTGAGCATCTGAGACTAATTTTGAAACAAGATCAAGTGCACCCAGTGTCCAAACATTTTAGTACATGCCAAAATGGGTCTCTCAATAATTTTAAATGTATTGGTATTGAACATATACATATCCACTACAGAGGCGGTGATAGAGATAATACACTCTATCGCAGAGAGGCCCACTGGATTTTCACGCTGGATACACTGATTCCTAAAGGGTTAAATACAGAGTGGGATCTGAAATATTTCCTTTAACCAACAATATCCTATATGGTCTCCATATGTATTTAATCTGCTATGTCCCTGTAAAAGTCTTTAATCTCTTAAATTGAGAGAAATATATCTACTGTTTAGTTGGTTTATTCAGTTCTGCTTGGTATCTATGTACCGCCTTTTGTTTAAAGGGCAATAACTATACTATGACCTCTAGGTTTTCTTCTTTCCTTCCAAGAGTCCCTAATGTTTTTATTTGTTGTGCTAGACAGGAGAATTAACTGCTTTCTATGTATGATATATATTTTGCTTTGTGCAATCTATTACTAATCAGTTTTTTTTCTCTACCATAGACTTGAATCATGATATTTCTTTATTACGAATAATTACAATTTTGATAGATTATACTTCAAGTATAACATACACTTTTCGTTTTTAGATAATTTTCATGAATCAGGTTTTGTTTTATATCATGTGTGTTATTTTTACTGTCATGACAACAAATGTGATTTTGTTTAATTACAAAACAATCCACAGCTGCTTTTTCAGTTCACAGGAGGGGCTAAATTAAGGAGCTTAACTCACAGTCCCAACCACACTCCTTGAGAAAGGGCTTTTTGTTTGTCCTTTTTTTTCGTTTTTATGTAGTCAAATAAAAGTTTTTATCTTTTTCACACCTGGTGAGCTGAGGGTGCTTTATTTTTGGACACGGCAGTCTCATACCAATCCCTATTCCCTGTGTACTTACTGTACCTGGATCTGGCATTGCTCTGCCAGTGTCTCTCATTTCAAGTATGCCAACAATTATTTCTGGGTGCATGACTGGCTTCAGAGCCGTTTCACAGGTGGTATATGTTACGCTCAGACCTGGTCCTCCACCCTGACTCCTCCTCCACCCACAATGACTCCTCTCACTCTCTCTGCTCCTGCGCTACTCATTTCTTCTCCACCCACCATCACTCCTCTCACTCCCACCACTCCTGTGCTCCTCACTCGGCCGCACACACCCACCACTCACTCCATTGTCCTCCATTCTTCACTCTCACACTTGCACAACACAATACAGTACAGAAACACACGGCAAATATGAACACACAAGTTGAAGAAGTTCAAAATTACAGAAAAATATGCATGCACACAAGCTCCCACACAGACAGACAATAAATGTAACATGACAACTCAATCAGATATCAATACAAATTAATCAAACCTCTGACACCCTGCACCCAATTTGCTCTCTCTAACCTCCCACAGAACTGGCAATGTGTATGAGGAAATGAAAGCTTTATATAGTGTGCTGCCTAGTAAATTACTGCAAGTGTTCGCCGCAATTTTACAGCAAATATGCGACATCAGCAACATTTTGACTGCAACATAATAGCTATGTAACTAAATTAGTAAAGTTTTTTATTGCCACATTGTGCGTTTCTAAGATCGTACAAATATTACTAAATATTTACTTATACCTGGACTTGTGATATGAATGCGCAGCTTAAAGATTTTTTACAGAACGTGATAATTACGCCAGTTTTCGGCAGTTTGACATATCCGGCATTTTAGTTAATATGTGAAATAAGGGGAATATATTTTAATAAACTATCTATTTACCAGTACTTTCAATAATGAATAGCAGTACAGCTCAACCCCATTATAACGCGATCCGTTACAACGCAAAACCGCTTATAACGCGACGCAAACGTGGCTCACAATTTTCTTATTTATGTATACGTTACAATACAATTATTGGTATCTTAAATACTTTATTGTACAATGCATACAATTGTACATTATTTCTAACATGATCCGCTTATAACGTGATGGGATTCTTTGGACCCCAAGAACAGCATTATAAGGGGGTTGAGCTTTATTTGGAAGGAGGAAGGGTACACTAATGCAGGGGTGTGCAAAGTTTTTTTTGCTGCGCCCCCCTGTGTGCCGGCCCCAGTGCTCGTGCCCCCCCCCCTTTCCAGTTACCCGGCATCACGTTACCCAGCAGCGTCATTTGACGCGCGTTACCATGATGACACGTCACGGTGCATGATCCCACAGCCTATGCGGCCTAGAGCGGGGCCTATGCAACTGCTGCACCCTCATTTGAATGAATGAATGTCATTATTTATATAGCGCCATTAATGTACATAGCGCTTCACAGCAGTAATAGTTACAATCATATAAATAACTAGCTGAGAGACCCGGCGTTGCCCGGAATGTAAATAGATAAAATAAATTGATGTTGTTTAAAATAAAAAGTATAATTTTTAGTAGTTCCAGTTGGAGCAAAGATATAAAAACAAAACCACAACTACAATGCCTGAGTAATAAATGTAGGCCAACTACACACTGACTGAGAAACTTCTGATCTCTCTGATCTGATGTCAATAAGGGGCGTAGCCAAAATTATAGTAGGCATGAAATGACAGTTAGTGAGGAGATTCTCACAGCAGCCATTTTGTGTAAAGACAGATTCATTTCTACATACATAATAAGACTATTGCATATTAGCACGTGAAAGCAAATAAATAACAATATTTGTAGGCATTAAATGACAGTGAGGAGATTCTCACAGCAGCCATTTTGTGTAAGGACAGATTTATTTCTACAAAACAAATGTTTTTTTTATTCCCTTTTCAGTGAAGCAAATAAATAACAATATGTTTAGGCATTAAATGACAGTTAGTGAGGAGATACTCACAGCAGCCACTTAATATTGTAAAATGTAGATTCCAACTTATCCCTTTAAGAGATGTAACATTCATCTAATATGGATCTCATGTGATATTAGGTGAAGAAGCATGGTCTCAGGTGTGAGTGTGTGAGTGTGTGTGTGTGTGTGTGTGTGTGTGTGTGTGTGTGTGTACACAGGGGTGACAGTGAGTGTGTGTGAAGCATGGTCTCAAGTGTGAGTGTGTGTGTGTGTACACAGGGGTGACCGTGAGTGTGTGTGTAGACAGGGGTGACAGTGTGAGATGGATGAAACTTACCTTGGACTCCGCAGGGGTTCTCTGGGGGTATGGTGTGTCAGTGAGAGTGTGTGACAGTGAAGTAGGTGTGTGTCAGTAATGTCACAGTACCTTTTGGCCAATGAGACTCGTGTGGGAGGCAGACTATGGGTGGGCGGACACAGGGACCAATGTCTGTGTGTATCTATGTGTGTGTCACAGTGGAGCGTACCTCTTGGCCAATGAGAGTCACGGGGGGTGGGGGGCGGGCGGACACAGGGACCAATCAGATTTGCTGCATCTAGCACTAACCTTTCAATTTTATATATTAAGATAAGATATAAATAACACAAAGGGAAGAAGCGCTCAGACATAAAAGTAACATTTAGGAAAGGGAGTCCCTGCTCCTAAGAGCTTACACTCTAATTGGTACATTTCTTATACTACCTTAATTTCTGAATACAGAGATAACTGAGCTGAACCCCTAAGAGGGGGTAAAGTAGGCTCAGAGGAAAGGCCCCTATTCCATGCACTCGCCTATCACATTAGTAATCAAATCAATGTCACAATGAGCTACAAAAATACAGAAGTTAGATTAAAAGTGAATGGGTCCCTAACGAATGAAAGTAAAGTGAATCAATTAAAACAACAAATTTAATAGGTCCTTAGACCGATAAAATAAATGGGGACTCTTGACACAATAAACATATAAATCCACCTGGTGATACAAAGATACACCAAATAGAGATGGATGTAGAGGGCTATGCACTAAGCTCAATGGCTTTGCGTTCTGATTTGACCAAAAAACAGGTTTGTTAAAAAGTGAAGCCGGGGACGCGATGCACTAAGGCATTGAGGCCATTTTTTAACGTACCTGCTCAAATTAGCTCAGAACAGCCACAGCGTATGTGTTGCTTTCCCCCCCCCTGCTAGCGTTCTGAACCTTTCCGTTCGCTAGCTGATAGAAAAAAAAGCCGCATGTAAAATTTGCATGGAGATTTGCCATCTCCATGCAAGACTGATACAGGTGATCGTACACTAAATAAATACATTTTAATAATAGTGTACATGAGCAGGGGGTCTCCGGAGCTGAACCAAATTGGTTTCAGGTCCGAGGACCCCCTACTTCAGGAGTTATAGGCCCCATTATGGGTTTCCGGTATCTCCTGAAGTTTAAAGCTCCCACGTCACGTGACCGGGTTATTTACATTCTGCAGGGGATACCAGCACCCCATAAAGGGGCCTGCATCTCCTGAAGTAGGGGGTCCTCGGACCTGAAACCAATGCGGTTCAGCTCAGGAGACCCCCTGCACATCTACACTAGTATTAAAACATACATAACAATAAACAATAATTCATTACCATAGTGGCTATACGCTATGGTAAAGAAGCAGCATTAATGTATTTTTAATAATAGTGTGCGGGAGCAGGGGTTCCCCTTAGCTGAACCGCATTGATTTCTGCCTCAGAGACCCCCTGCTTCCCGAGTTACAGGCCCCGGTATGGGGCATCGTGTGCCAGTGCTGCCGCCATCTTTATAGCGTCCAAGACGCGACGTGGGCTCTATAAAGATGGCGTCCGCTCTGGCACCGATGCCCCAAACCGGGGCCTGTAAGTCGGGAAGCAGGTGGTCTCTGAGGCAGAAATCAATGCAGTTCAGCTCAGGGGACCCCCTGCTCCCGCACACTATTAATAAAAATACATTAATGCAGCTTCATTACCTTAGCGGATAGCCGCTAAGGCAATGAAGGGGTTAAGGCACATTAGCATATTTATTGGGGACAATTGCCCCCAATAAACAACACACATCCCCCCTGCCCCCTAACACATACAGTACTGTAATGGGCAAAATTACTATTATCCACATATGGATAATAATGCATTTGCCCATTTAAAATACATATAAATGACAATAAATACAATAAAAACATTTTACACTTACGTTTTACAGGCACCCACGATGAAGGCCATCTTCATCCTCATCTTCATTCTGCCCATGCCTCTCCGGTGCTGCAAAACATGCACAACAATCACAATAGCCAATGTAATGTCCCCTAACCCCTTAATCACCATAGCGGTTATTAACCGCTACAGTCATTAAGGGGTTAACCCACCCTCACCCACCACTCGGGAGGCCTACATACCCTCCCACACTAACCCCCCACCCCGTGAGGCCTAACCACCCTCACCCCTCACCCACTACCCACAAGGGAGGCCTACCCACATACCCTTGGGGCCAATACACCCCCCGCCCCCAACACATACAGTACAATAATGTGCAAAATAACTATTATCCAGATATGGATAATATATTATTTGCCCATTATGAAACACATAAAACATGCATAAATCAAAACATGAATTTTTAATCTTAAAATCACCACAAAACATGTTAAAATAAATCCAGCATCTATTGCAAATATAAGCCAACAAATCAGCAGCTTCACAAATGTATATGAAATGTCACACAATTGCATGTGTACATGATGCAATTAATCTGTGCATCATGTAACACTATGCAAAATATATGTAACAATAAAATACACTATGAACAATGTCCCCTAACCACCAATGCCATCATGAAAATCAATTAGAAAGTAACCAACATCAATACAATTAGCATCAATCTACTAATCCATTTCCTCAAACAATTAAAATACAATACAAATCAATTATACAATTCCCTATTCAATTGCTAAAGCCAAACCATTGCCAAAACAATTCTAATTTAAAGTAACCACCATCATTCTAATCTAACTACCATAAAGAAGCCATTATCTAAATACAAATTACATTATTCACAACAATTACAAAATAAAGGTGCTAAATACATTATCCATACATGAAAATAACCTAAACATGAGCCAAACAATCAATTATTATCCCTGTATGTCTATCCATACAGATAGATAAACATAACATACAGGGGCAATAATAGAGCATAAAATACAAAGCATTTACATACAAAATTCACATACAATACACCCATTCAGTGTCCGTGAATGTATGTATATACATAGATACATTCACAGGCATTAAATGAGACTGAAAAAATAAAAGACATGAATAAAAACCTGTAAAAGTAAAAATAATATACTTTCTTTTGTTTACTCACCATTAGATGTCCACTCACCGAAATCCAAGCGACCCGGAAGCACAGGAACCAATCCATAGGTAAGCCATAAAATAAAAACCCATAACAAATCCACGTCTGTGTCTTCTTTCTTCTTTGGGGTCTTCTTCCGGCTTCTTCCGGCTTCTTCCGTCTTCTTACGCCACGCCCTTCTTCTCTTCTTAGGAGGGGAGATGTTCCCTCTTCAGCGACTAGCTTCAAAATGAGGCGACATAGGCTTTTATAGGCCTATGACGTCACATTTTGGTCAAATGTTTCCCACGGTCCTGATTGGGCCGTGAAAAACATGTGATTTGGCCGAGCAAAAAAAAAATGATGACGTCATTTAAAGGTAATGAAAGCACAGCCAATCAGTATGGCTTTGCTTCAATTGCCTTTAAGATGATGTCAATAAAAGAAACATGGCTGGTCTCACATGGTACGGTAGCCAATCAGAGCGTGGGAACTCCATCCCATCTCTAATTGGCTCTAGTAGACCATGTGAAAGAGGCTTGGGGGAGAACGGATGTGATGTCTTTGAAAGCCTGTCACATGGTACTAGAGCCAATCAGAGTTGGGATGTATTTCCCACGCTCTGATTGGCTACCATACCATGTGAGACCGGCCATGTTTCTTTTAATGACGTCATCTTAAAGGCAATTGAAGCAAAGCCGTTCTGATTGACTGTGCTTTCATTGCCATTAAATGACGTCATCATTTTTTTTTGGCTCGGCCAAATAACATGTTTTTCACGGCCCCATCAGGACCGTGGGAAACATTTGACCAAAATGTGACGTCATAGGCCTATAAAAGCCTATGTCGCCTCATTTTGAAGCTAGTCGCCGAGGAGGGAACATCTCCCCTCCTAAGAAGAGAAGAAGACGTAAGAAGACGTAAGAAGACGGAAGAAAACGGAAGAAGATGAAGAAGACCCCAAAGAAGAAAAGAAGACCCCAAGACAGACGGGAAGGATTAAATAGAAGAAAAAGACACAGAAGTGGATTTGTTATGGTTTTTTATTTTATGGATTACCTGTGGATTGGTTCCTGTGCTTCCGGGTCACCTGGATTTTGGTGAGTGGGCATCTAATGGTGAGTAAACAAAAGAAAAGTTTATTATTTTTACTTTTACAGGTTTTTATGATTTTTCATTCATGTCTTTTATTTTTACAGTCCCATTTAATGCCCGTTAATGTATATATGTATATACATACATTCACGGACACTGAATGGGTGTATTCTATGTGACTTTTGTATGGAAATGCATTGTTTTTTATGCTGTATTATTGCCCCTGTATTTTATGTATATCTATCTATATGGATAGACATACAGGGATAATAATTGATTGGTTTGCTAATGTTTATGTTTTTTCATGTATGGCTAATGTATTTATCAGCTTTATTTTGTAATTGTTGTGAATAATGTAATTTGTATTTTGGTAATGGCTTCTTTATGGTACTTAGATTAAAATTATGGTGGTTACTTTAAATTAGAATTGTTTTGGCAATGGTTTGGCTTTAGGAATTTAATAGGGAATTGTATAATTGATTTGTATTGTATTGTAATTGTTTGAGGAAATGGATTAATTGATTGATGCTAATTGTATTGATGTTGGTTACTTTCTAATTGATTTTCATGATGGCATTGGTGGTTAGGGGACATTGTTCATAGTGTATTTTATTGTTGCATATATTTTGCATAGTGTTACATGATGCACAGATTAATTGCATCATGTACACACTCTATGCAATTGTGTGACATTTCGTAGACATTTGTGTAGCTGCAGTTTTTTTTTTTTATATTTACAATGGCTGCTGGATTTATTTTAACATGCAATGTGGTGATTTTAAGATGAAAAATGCATGTTTTGATTTATACATGATTTATGTGTTTAGTAATGGGCAAATAATCTATTATCCATATCTGGATAATAGTTATTTGGCACATAATTGTACTGTAGGTGTTGGGGGGGATATGTATGTATTGAATGTATAGGCCAGGTTTATTTATTTTACTTTCAGGGTTTGCGGTATCCTCGGGTATCTCACGGGTATCAGGCTTGTGGTTCCACGGGTGACACCTGCGAGGAAGAACTGGTGGCCTCACATCTGTGGGGGTACCGCGGACCCATAGTGTGCGGGGAAGAACCGGTGGTCCCACATTTGTGGGGGCACTGCGGACCCATTGTGAGCACTTGTGAGTCCCCAGATCCCCGTGAGAACCACCCGAGGCCCCGCAGACACCTGTGGGTCTGACCCGGGGCTCCCAGACATCTGCAGGCCTACCGTGGGGACCCAATTGTGGCCCACGGTGACCCGCGGAGACCACCTGGAGGCAATGGCGCTTGGCGGGACCCACCAACAGGCCTCCAGAACCCGTGTGAAACAAGTTGCTGGTACCCTGTAGGTCTGTCAGGTGACCCGCCAGGCCCGCCTGGGACTCGCCTGGGGCTGGGGTATGAACCCTGTATGTAAAAGGATAAATCATGTATTTATGGGGGTGCACAGGGGGTGGGTTATGTATTTAATAAATAGAATGATGTTTATTGTGGGGCAGTGTATTGTTTTTATTGTGGGTACTGGGGGTGGGTTGAGGGTGTATTGGCCCCAAGAGTATGTGGGTAGACTTCCCTTGTGGGTAGTGGGTGAGGGTGGTTAGGCCTCACAGGGTGGGGGGGGGGGTAGTGTGGGAGGGAATGTAGGCCTCCCGAGTGGTGGGTGAGGGTGGGTTAACCCCTTAATGACTGTAGTGGTTAATAACCGCTATGGTGATTAAGGGGTTAGGGGACATTACATTGGCTATTGTAATTGTTGTGCATGTTTTGCAGCACCGTAGGGGCATGGGCAGAATGAAGATGAGGCTGAAGACGGTGTTCATCGTGGGTGCCTGTAAAAGGTAAGTGTAATATGTTTTGACTGTATTTATAGAATGTTATATGTATTAAAAATGGCCAAATGCATTATTATCCATATTTGGATAATAGTAATTTTGGCCATTACTCTATAGTATGTGTTAGGGGGGTGTATTTAGTTATAATTCTTGTTTATTATTTTTGGAGGTGCAACATTGGTACCTCAGGCCTGCGGGTACCCAGGGACTCCCGCAGGACCCCGGGACGGCCGCGGGATCCCCGGACTCCCGCAGGGACCCCCGCACTCCCGCGGGGACCCCTGCTTGGTGAGCCGGGGACCCCCGGACACCCACAGGGACATCCGGGTCACCCACGCGACCCCCGGGCTCCCTCGGGGACCCCCGCGGGGTCAGCCGGTTACACCCGCCGGCCTGCTGTATGGGTTTTGCGCATGCAAAAATAAAAAGCAAGAATTTTTTCTAAGTCCAGATTTCTTTGCATCTACTCTGACCTGGCGGGTTCTGATCAATGCAACTTTCGCGTACGCTAAGATTGCGTTGCTTAGTGCATGCTGCTTAAGGGCAGAATTTAACGCAAACAGGGTTGCGAACGAGCAAAGTTGGACTTAGAAAAAATTCCTGAAAAAAGTCATTTTTAGATCGCAAGGTGCCTGTTTGCGTTGCTTAGTGCATCGGGTTGAGCAAAAAATCACGTTCAAAGAGCACTTTGCGGTCTAAAAGTGACTTAATGGAGCTTAGTGCATAGCCCCCTATGTGTGTAAAAAATCCTTTTACCTAACGGGTCAGATACATGCAGCGATAATACTGCTTATAGTAGAGGCTCAAATGGCCAGACCAGGAAAAGGACAACAGAGCCACAGATAACCTGTCATACAATAGAGTATTAAAATAATAACCACCCCTTCCTACCGGCTAGAACAAAACAGATACAAATGTCCTAGTAATCCCTGATGTCTAGGGTCAGTGAGAAGAACATTCAATAAGGTGATCGTAATGAATGCACCCTAGAGTAGAATTAAGCTAATTGTAGTGGTGTCTATGGGCTATACTGATCTGCTAAAGCACCCTAAAATACAGATGTAGTATGTGCCTAATATTAAAAGAGAGTAAGGAAGAAAAAACCTCTCTTGTGCATGCCTATCAATAGGAGGGGATCAAGTATAGCCAACACATAGAACTGACAGACTAATGAAATATGTACAACTGATGAACCTTATTATAATAAGAAGTGCTAGCAATGGGCTGCAACAAATATCTAAGGAGTCCTATGGTATCAGGTGAGGCATATGCCTGATAGTAATAAGCAATATGTAGTGAATCAGACTCTCTGTGCAATTCGCTAAGAACCATTGACAACACATAAGGCAACATATAAAGCAATAAAATCAACGTGGCTCTGATGAGGAAATGAATGCTCACAATAAAAAATAAAATTGTTACACTAGTAGTATTGGTGCAACAGCCAGCCTACACCAATGTACATGCAGGCACATTTGTAATTAGAATGGCAGTACTACTTAGCTGAGGCTGGAATATCAGAGAGTGTCCCGTGTAGACTGAGGGCACTTACGAAGTGATGTCACTGCGCCCACGTACCCGACATACATTTTGCTGGGGCGGCTTTGTCAAGGGTGTAATAATTATTATTATTACTATTTAGTGTACACATGGGGGTATTTAGCACTCTTAACAAATGATTCACACTGTGTGTATTGTTTTTTTTTTTTTTATATATATATATATATAAATGTTTTACCAGGAAGTAATACATTGAGAGTTACCTCTCGTTTTCAAGTTTTTCCTGGGCATAGTTAATATGACAAATAATACATGGTTACAAATACAGTTACATAAATGAACCGGGTATACATTATATACAATACATTGCATGCACAGTTAGAGAAGATGTATATTATAGACTTACGTAACAGTTACAGACCAGATTAAAATGAGACAGCCTTAGTTTTGAAAGAACTTAAACTGGTGTTGGATGTGAGAGTCTCCGGTAGGTTCTTTCAGTTTTGGGGTGCACGGTAAAAGAAGGAGGAGCGGCCAGATACTTTGTTGAGCCTTGGGACCATGAACAGTCTTTTGGAGTCAGATCTCAGGTGATAAGTGCTGCATGTGGTAGGGGTGAGGAGCTTGTTCAGATAGGTTGGTAGCTTGCCCAGAAAGTATTTGAAGGCAAGACAGGAAAGGTGAACTTTGCGCTTAAACTCGAGTGATGACCAATCTAGTTCTTTGAGCATTTCGCAGTGATGTGTGTTGTAGTAGCATTGGAGAACAAAACGACAAATTGAATTGTAGAGGGTGTCAAGTTTGCCAAGGTGGGTTTGGGGTGCCGAGCCATATACTATGTCTCCATAGTCGATAATTGATATTAGCATCTGCTGTGCAATACGCTTTCTGACCAGCAGGCTTAGGGAGGATTTGTTCCTGTAAAGTACACCTTGTTTGGCATAGGATGTCAGGGTATCAATGTGCATTCCGAATGTTAAGTGGGAGTCAAACCATATGCCAAGGTATTTAAAACTATTAACAGGAAATAGGGTGGTGTTAGCGTTGGCTCTGATCTGGAGCTCACTCACTGGAAGCTTTAAAAATGTAGTCTTGGTCCCAAATACCATTGTTACAGTCTTGTCAGTGTTTAAAAACAGTTTGTTTTGGGAAATCCAGTTTTCGAGTTTCAAAAAGTCAGTGTATGTGTTCAAGGTCAGAGAGGCTATGGCTGTGTGCATATAGGATTATGTCATCTGCATACATGTGTATTGAGGCTTCCTTACAAGCTGTGGGAAGATCATTGATGAACACTGAGAAGAGTAGGGGCCCCAGAACAGAGCCTTGCGGGACACCACAGGTGATATCCAGGTGATATCCAGGGGGTTGGATTTAGAGCCTGAGATGGACACATGTTGGGATCTACCTGATAGGTAGGACTGAAACTAGTTTAAAGCATGCTTCCCTATTCCAGAGCTCTGGAGTTTGTTAAGCAGGATAGCATGATCAACAGTATCAAAAACCTTTGCAAAATCTAGGAATATTGCACCAGTGAGTTGACCCCATTCCATTCCACACTGGATTTCATTGCAAACTTTTAGCAGGGTAGTTACGGTAGAGTGTTTGGGGTGAAAGCCAGATTGGAATTGGCTAGGGAAATTTGTCTTGTTATAGTAATCGCTTAATTGGGAGTGGATACATTTTTCCATTGCTTTGGATAGGATTGGGAGAAGGGAGATTGGCCTGTGGTTTGAGACACTGTTTTTGTCCCCACTTTTGAAGATTGGGACAGGTCTTAGGGATATGGCCTGCAGACAGGATAGAGTTGACTATGGAAGTAATTGGTTTGGCAATTGCTGGGGCACCAAGTCTTAGGAACCTAGATTGTAGTAGGTCAGGTCCACATTGGCTGCTTAGTTTTAATTTGAGGAGCGAAAAAAAGAGAAAAAAGCGCAAGGCCCATAGGGTAGTATAGTCGAATTTATCAGTGATCAAAAACGGTTAAAAACACTTACAGCAATATAGTAAAAACAGGCATATCTGGTATACAGACCGCAGGAACAGAGATGTTTTTTCCGGGTGTTTGTTCGTGGTTCCAGAGTCCTAGCCCTAAATAAGAAAGAGTATGGTTATCTTTCAGTAACTTACCCTAAAATCCCCTTTGTGTACCACTTACCCAAAATCCACAAGGATCCGATTCAACCCCCAGGAAGGCCCATAGTGGCTGGCATAGAGAGTCTAACATCTAATCTTTCAAAATATGTAGACTCCTTTTTAAAAGAATACGTAGTTCAGCTCCCTTCCCATATTAAAGACACCACACACGTACGCAATTTTATTCAGGAAATCCAATGGCAACAAGGATTCATTTGGGTCACATGCGATGTGGAATCTTTATACACTAACATATCACACAAGGACGGATTGTTAGCCATTGATCATTTTTTAAGTAGGGATACATCTATATCCGCCCGCAGCGAGAATTTATCTTAGACTGCATACAATTTATATTGACTAGGAACTATTTTAAATTTTGTGACTCTTTTTATCTCCAAAATAAAGGAACTGCCATGGGGACATCCTTCGCTCCCAGTTATGCGAACCTTGTGATGGGCTACTGGGAGGAATTATGTATTTGGCATAACAACCCCCATTTGGCAAATCTAGTTTTATTCAAACGTTTTATAGATGATATTTTAATTATTTGGAGAGGCAGCCCATTAGAATTAGAAGGATTTTTAAGTTATATCAATACCAATAATTTTAATTTAAAATTTACATATGACCATAGTCCGACTAATATAGTGTTTTTAGATTTGGTGTTAACTAGCAATTCTAACAATGAGATCATAACTACCACACATTATAAAAAGGTGGATAGTAACAAATTTCTGGATGCTGCCAGCAACCATCATCCCAGATGGATTGCAAATATAGCCTACAGCCAATTTTTAAGAATTCGACGTAATTGTAACAAACGGGAAGATTTTATTAAACAATCTGGAGTATTAACAACTAAATTATTAAATAAGGGTCACAATAAACATAATATTCAACAGGCGTATGAGAGGGCACTTAATATGGAAAGATCAAACACATTACAAAAAAGTGCAAAACAGACGAATAAAGATAGTCAGGAAGTGCTTTTTATTACCCAATTCAATGGTGCATCAGTCCAGATTAAAAAATATATTAAATAAACATTGGGACATTCTTAAATGTGATCCTCTCTTAGCACCCTCCTTATCAGAGCGACCAAAAATAGTCTATAGGAGAGCACGGACTTTTAAAAATATATTGGCGCCTTCTAAACTAAAGAATTTAAAGCCTGTTGGTAACACTAATTTGGTTTCATCTAAAATTGTGGGCAATTACTGCTGCGGGGGTAGATGTATTACCTGCAAGCACATTAACACTGGAGCCATCTCCTTTAAATCTAATCACTCATCAAAAAGTTACCCCATTAAAACTCTAATAAATTGCAAATCAAGTTTTATAGTATATTTATTAGAATGTGAGTGCGGCCTACAGTATATAGGTAGAACGAAAAGGAGTCTTAAGAATCGCTTCCTGGAACATAGGAATAATATCATAAAAGGGATGATGACACATAGTGTTCCTAGACATTTTTATCTGAAACATAATAAGGATCCTGCTAAACTTAAAATCACGGGCATAGAACACATAGGACCTAATGACCATGGAGGGGACAGGGTGTTGAGACTTAGACAAAGAGAGACGTACTGGATACATCAACTCAATACCCTGTCCCCCATGGGGCTTAATGAAGAAATTGATATGGCGGCATTTTTGTGAGCAAAGTAATAAGTGACAAAGTCTAATCATGGTAATTTTTTAATAATGTTTATGGAAGTCCTTACATATGTATTATGCAACTCATGTAATGGTGTCTGCTTTTAGTATTCACAGTGTTTTTTAACTTGTTTTTATTATCAGTTTTATAATTTATTAAATATAATACAACAATTTTTGGCAATTATATTAATTAAAAAAATTCTCCCCCCCCCCTTTTTCTAGTAATTAATAATAAATATTTAGTATTGTAATATAAACTCCAGTTTAACCAACATTTATAAAGATGGGACTACTGGAAGCATACACTAAATGGCACTGATTGATTGTTTGATTGTGTTACTTAATTAATTAACATACCACCCTATATATATCCTCCGTATGCAACCAGCAATGAAGTGCCCCTGACGAAGAGAACATAGTTCTCGAAACGCGTAGGGCTACCATTGCTCTGGTTGCTGTGCTGTTTCACATTGGTGGGAGCTGGCACAAGGTTGCTGTGAGGCACAGTTCGCGGTTAGCAGAGTGCTGGAACCGCTGTGTTTGAGGAGGGAGCAGAGAACCACTACCTGTAGTTCTCCCACGGATTGATGACCCGCGCCGACGTCACGCGTCAGCTGACCCAGAAGTGAAGTCCGTCGATCGTGAGGAGGAGAAGGGCTAGGACTCTGGAACCACGAACAAACACCCGTAAAAAACATCTCTGTTCCTGCGGTCTGTATACCAGTACCGATATGCCTGTTTTTACTATATTGCTGTAAGTGTTTTTAACCGTTTTTGATCACTGATAAATTCGACTATACTACCCTATGGCCTTGCGCTTTTTTCTCTTTTTTTCTCTTGTCTGTAGTTTCTTCTGGTCCAGAGGTTGGTGCCAGGAGTATAGGAGCAGCATACTCATATTTCTGTGAATGGACTCCAATTGTTGGGACACACATTTTATTGGGATTCTTCCAACTCAAGTATTGTTTTTTTTTCATTTTTTATTTTTATTTATTTTTATTATTATTACAAAATTCTTTTATAATTTTTATAGGTAACAGTTGGTATAAGTGTGTTAATCCCCATTAATTTATATGTAATTGTTTTGCTAGTTATAGCGCTGGTGGACACAGTGAGCCAAAGAGGGATTAACACCCATCCAGACCCTTTCTGTGTCTAACTTATTTACACCATACTCATTAATTTGAGGAGCGCTTGTGTAATCTCCTCTTCGGATACTGGGCCAAATTGGAAATTGTGGGCAGTTTTGGGAGGGGGTGGGGCTATATGGGTACTCCTAGGATGAGATTCAGGTTTGTGGTTTGGGTTGCGTTTCGCTAATAAGTTAGTAGCACACCCCACAAAGTAATCATTGAATGCATTTGCAATGTCGGTTGTGTCATATAACCCTTATCAATTAGACGCTGGGACTAAATTACATTAATACTTATAATAGATGCATTGTTAATCATGATATAACATTTATAATGAAATATATACATATAAAGTGCCTGAACAACTTAATCTGATTTTAGAATTATATTACCTAATCACACATTGTATTTCTCCTATGCTTGGAAACCTTGCTTGAGCTTGTGCGCCGGAGGACAATTCTTCCCTGTTTCCCCTCTGTACTTTCTGACCGCAGCCTGGTTCTTGCCGGCTTATTATCCTTTATCTCTATATGTCCATGACAGTCTGGTTAATGTACAATGTCTAACAGTGACTAGCACACAAAATCCATAGCAGCATTCCAATACAGTATGTTTAAAGCTCATTTCAGATGGCATAACAGTAGCCCTATTTCTCTGAAGGGAAGGAGACTGTTCAGGACTTAACAATTGTAAGATAAAGGGGGTCATGCAGTAAGCGGCGGAAAGGCACTTCTCGCCCGTTTCACGCCAAAAATGCATACCCCTATTCCGTAAGGGGCAAAAACTTGACGAAAAGCAAAAAAAATGCCAAGGTGTTTGGCGGGTTTTTTTTCCCGCCATCGGCACGGCGAAAAGGCACTTTGCACCGCAACTAGCCATTTTTTAAACCACGCTCAATTCTAGTAGTGGCGAGTAGCTTTGCGCCACTCTAGAATGGCATTTTTCACGGCAATCCGGCTCGCCCTAAAAAGTAGGCAAGTTGCTGGTGCGAGGCTGCGGATGAGCGGCGTAACGGCACTTAGAAAAAATCAGGCCTTTTTCCTGCCTGGGATTGATGCCGGGGGTCTCCGGAGCTGATACCATTAATACCAGCACCGGAGCCCCCCGGCATGCATCCGAGGCAGGAAAAATGCATTTAAAGCCCACTTCATTACCTTAGCGGCTAACCGCTAAGACAATGAAAGGGTTAACCAGCCATGCCAGGTTTATTGTGGTTAGCAGGGGTGGGTGAAGGGGGTATTTGGCCCTTGGTGATTGTTTAGGGCTTGCAGGGGGGTTGCGGGTGCACTTAACCCCTTCATGACCGTAGCTGTTAATACCGCTACGGTCATGAAGGAGTTAAGCCCTCCCGCTACCCACCCGCAAGCCCTAAACAACCACCGTTTGGGCTAATACCCCCTTCACACAACAGCCCCACACTAAATAAATAAATATATAAGTAAATAAATAAATATATATATATATTTTACAGCAACAACACCTATACCCCCCTAACATACACATATATGCACATCAATGATAGTATAGGCCGGCGCGGGCCCTCGGGTGTTCCCCGCAGGCCTGCAGTACCAATTCAGTGCACCCCAAAAAAATTACAACACATAAATACACCACCCTTAACACATACAGTATAGTAATGTTCAAAATTACTATTATCCACATATGGATAATAGTGAATTTGCCAATTTAAAATACGTAAAGAACAATAAATACAATAAATACATATAGTACTCACCCATGTCCGGCTGACACGATGAAGTTCATCCTCATCTTCATCACCGTCCATGCCCCCTCCGATGCTGCAAAACATGACCAAGAATAAAAACAGCCAATGTAATGTCCCCTAACCCCTTAATCACCATAGCGGTTATTAACCGCTACAGTCATTAAGGGGTTAACCCACCCTCACCCACCACTCAGGAGGCCTACATACCCTCCCCCACTAAACCCCAACCCCGTGAGGTCTAAACACCCACACCCAATACCCAGCCAGGAGGCCTACCCACATACCTTTGGGGCCAAAACCCCCTTCCCCCACACCCAGTAACCACAATAAAACAATACAGTGCCCCACAATAAACATCATTATATTTATTAAATACATAACCCACCCCCTGTGCCCCCCCATAAATACATGATTTATTGTTTTAGATAAAGGGTTAATACCCCAGGCCCACTGGAGTCCACGGTGGGCCTGACGGGTCACCTCACAGACGTACAGTAGCCCAGCATCATGTTTCAAACGATACCCACCCTTCACCCATTCATTTGTACAGTGGCTTCATCATGCAACTATATATATATACACATATATATATCTATATATATATATATATATATCTATATCTATATCTAAAAAGAAAAGGGGAAAGAGAGAGCGCACGCCCATAGCGTAAAATAGTAAATTTTAATGAGGGGGAGGGGAAAAGGGGGATATGAATTGCACTTCCAAAGGTACAATAAAATCAAGCATATTGTGATATATAATCACCACCATCCGGTCAGATTCTGCAGCATCTTAGTCTTTGCAGTACCAGGATGACGTCCCAATCAATGTCCAGGGTAGATGATCTCCTATCGACCTGTATTGGAGTCCTGTAAAGTAGCTCAGAGATGGGAAGCCTCTGCAGCAATCGCGCGGATCAGTCAGTCCCAGCGCGCGGTGATGACGTCAGTGTCAATGCGTCTGACGTAATGACGCTCCCTGACGCGTTTCATCACTCAACGGGTGACTTTCTCAAAGGGAAGTCAGGAGAGGGGGAAGGTCCGGTATTATATACCCAGTCCAATGATCATAATGACTTAAAACGTACCCCTCTCAGCTGAAAAGGTGCTTAATGTTAATGGATATCAATCGCAATGCCTAAATTGCATAATAAGACTATAAGGTAGAGTGGAGATAAACTATAAAAATAAATAAACAATAAATTATATGTAAAACAATTAAAACCGCCACTCGTATGTGTAAGGGGACTAACCTTACATCCTACATGACAATACTTAAACAAATATTTATGAACCCATTTACAAAAGATATAGAAATGTCACACATCACTAAACCAATCAGGTATATGAAGCTCCATGGATCCAAAGGGGAGATACCCCCCTTAATGTATAAACATATACTGTATAATGCATAATCCTGCCAATACCTTACATCATGTAAATTGTATAAAATATGTTGTGTTATACAGGTTATGGCTCTGATGTAAGGTTTTGGCAGGATTATGCATTATATATGTTTATACATTAAGGGGGGTATCTCCCCTTTGGATCCATGGAGCTTCATATACCTGATTGGTTTAGTGATGTGTGACATTTCTATATCTTTTGTAAATGGGTTCATAAATATTTGTTTAAGTATTGTCATGTAGGATGTAAGGTTAGTCCCCTTACACATACGAGTGGCGGTTTTAATTGTTTTACATATAATTTATTGTTTATTTATTTTTATAGTTTATCTCCACTCTACCTTATAGTCTTATTATGCAATTTAGGCATTGCGATTGATATCCATTAACATTAAGCACCTTTTCAGCTGAGAGGGGTACGTTTTAAGTCATTATGATCATTGGACTGGGTATATAATACCGGACCTTCCCCCTCTCCTGACTTCCCTTTGAGAAAGTCACCCGTTGAGTGACGAAACGCGTCAGGGAGCGCGTTACGTCAGACGCATTGACACTGACGTCATCACCGCGCGCTGGGACTGACTGATCCGCGCGATTGCTGCAGAGGCTTCCCATCTCGGAGCTACTTTACAGGACTCCAATACAGGTCGATAGGAGATCATCTACCCTGGACATTGATTGGGACGTCATCCTAGGACTGCAAAGACTAAGTTGCTGCAGAATCTGACCGGATGGTGGTGATTATATATCACAATATGCTTGATTTTATTGTACCTTTGGAAGTGCAATTCTTATCCCCCTTTTCCCCTCCCCCTCATTAAAATTTACTATTTTACGCTATGGGCGTGCGCTCTCTCTTTCCCCTTTTCTTTTAGATTCCCTGTGGATGTGGTTTGTCCACTTTGAGAGCAGCCGGAGACCCTCTACACCAGAACTAACATCATCTATTGGACTTTTATGAGGACTGGTTTTTACACTCTTTTACACTCTTTTCCTATTTTGGATACATATATATTGTAGTATTATTGTTAATTATTCTTATGGTTTATAGGTTTTATTTTTATTTTTATTTATTTTATTTACAATTTATTTTTATGCAAGATATTTCACATAATTAATATTGTACTTGTTTATACAGTGTCGAACTAATCCAGCTAGTTCCATTATATACTGTATACCTAGAACCATTAGCAGAGGCGCAGCTTTTCTCTTTTGTTTTCTATATCTATATCTATCTATATATATATATATATATATATATATACACATGATGAACCAATATACAAAGAAATGTGTAAGGGTTATCCAAAACATGCTCTAATAAAAATACCACTTCTCCATATCAGCCACAGTCAAATAAAATCCTATTCCCGAAACAAATCAAATGTCATCTTCCAATCTAAAGCATCAAATGCCAATCAAAACATTGAATTTACATTGTATACATGATGCATACAATCTATGCATCATGTACACTCTGCAAATCAATGTTAACAATAAAATATTCCAATCAAAATACCATTAAATACAAACAAATATACTATTTAAACCAAGCAAGTCACCATAAATCAATTAGCATTCATTAATCACATCCCAAAATAATTTAAATACCATCCATAACAATTACACAATTAACTATTTACCATCAGACAAAATATAAGTAACAAAAATAATACAATATACAAAAGCAAGCCTCACCATGACCTAAAGTACACCATACAAGACCAACAATTACATCTATCTAATTCAAAAATACATTACACACACACATTTATGCATTGCAGCATAGCCAAAATCATTTTAAATAACGCAAAACAAGCTTTTCAAACAAAATAATTTCTTACCCTGTATGTATATATCGATCTAGACATACATACATACATACATACATGCATACATACATGCATACATACATACATACATACATACATACAGTGGCAGTGATCTTAAAAAAAAAAACACATGTAAAACAATAAAAAACATGTACAAGTTAAAAAAAAAAAATCTTTTGTTCACTTTCCATTGCTTGAACCACTCACCGACTCCCATTGAACAGCTTACTCTGGAACCAATCCACGCACAGGAACCCATAAAATAATAAACCATAAAATAATAAAACACAAAAAAATAAACCATAACAATCCAGGGGTCTTCTACTTGTAATCCATCTTCATCTGTATTCTTCTTTCTTTTATCTTCCGCTCTCTTCCGGGGTCTTCTTCGGCCACGCCCTGGTCTTTTTTCTTCTGTATGAGGTCCTTCCTCTTCGGCGTCTGCATTCAAAATGAGACGACATAGGCTTTTAAGTGAGGCCGGTGAGGGGGCTTCTTATTGATGAGGTCTGTAGAACTTTATTTATTTTATTATGCTAGTTAATGTGTTTAATAATGGGCAGATAATCTATTATCCCTATCTGGATAATAGTTATTTTGCACATTATTGTACTGTATGTGTTGGGGGGGGAGGTTGATGTATTTAATGTATAGGTCAGGTTTATTTTTTTAACATACAGGGTTTGTTCCTTTTGGTCTGCAGGAGACCTCTGGAGACTACCTGAGGGGAAGAACCGGTGGCCCCACATCTGTGGTGGCACAGCAGACCCGTAGGGACCACCCGTGGGTCCCCAGACCCCCATGGGAACCACCCGAGGCCCCTCAGACACCTGTGGGTCTGACCCGGAGCCCCCCAGACATCCGCAGGCCTACCGTGGAGACCCCATTGTGGCCCACGGTGACCCGCGGAGACCACCTGGTGGACCATGGCGCCTGGCGGGAACCACCAACAGGCCCGAGACCCTGTTTGAAACAGGATGCTGGGCTACTGTAGGTCTGTGAGGTGACCCGTCAGGCCCACCGGGGACTCCCGTGGGCCTGGGGTATTAACCCTGTATGTAAAATAATAAATCATGTATTTATGGTGGGGCACAGGGGGTGGGTTATGTATTTAATACATATAATGATGTTTATTGTGGGGTTGTGTATTGTTTTTATTGTAGATAATGGGGGTGGGGGAAGGGGGTATTGGCCCCAAGGGTATGTGGGTAGGCCACCCGGCTGGGTATTTGGTGAGGGTGGATAGGCCTCACGGGGTGGGGGGTTAGTGGGGGAGGGTATGTAGGCCTGCCGAGTGGTGGGTGAGGGTGGGTTAACCCCTTAATGACTGTAGCAGTTAGTAACCGCTATGGTGATTAAGGGGTTAGGGGACATTACATTGGCTGTTTTTATTCTTGTTTATGTTTTGCAGCATCGGAGGAGGGCATGAACAGTGATGAAGAGGAGGATGGCCTTCATCGTGGCAGCCGGACATGGGTGAGTGCTATATGTATTTATTGTATTTATTGTTCTTTATGTATTTTAAATGGCCAAAATCACTATTATCCATATGTGGATAATAGTAATTTTACACATTACTATACTGTATGTGTTAAGGGTGGTGTATTTATGTGTTGTAATTTTTTTGGGGTGCACTGAATTGGTACTGCAGGCCTGCGGGGAACACCCAAGAGCCACCGCCGGCCTCTAGTATCATTGCTGTGCATCCCAAAAATTTGATATATGTAATGGGGGTAAAGAGGTTGTTGGGGGCACAGGGGGTGTATGTTGTTTATTGCAATGTTTATTGGGGGCAATTGTCCCCAAAAAACATGCTATTATGCCTTTAACCCCTTCATTGCCTTAGCGGTTATCCGCTATGGTAATGAAGCAGCATTAATGTATTTTAATAATATTGTGTGGGAGCAGGGGGTCCCCTGAGCTGAAACGCATTGATTTGTGGTTCAGGGACCCTCTGCTTCCCGAGTTACAGGCCCCGGTTTGGGGCATCAGTTCCAGTGTCGCTGCCATATTTATAGCGGGCACGTCGCGTATGGGACGCTATAAAGATGGTGGCGACACTGCCACCCGATGACACATACCGGGGCCTGTAACTCGGGAAGCAGGGGGTCCCTGGTCCACAAATCAATGCGGTTCAGCTCAGGGACCCCCTGCACACAGTACACTATTATTAAAAATACATTCATGCTGCTTCGTTACCATAGCAGATAGCCGCAAAGGTAAGGAATAAGTGTTTATTGATATGTGTGTTTTATTCATAGTGTAGATGTGCAGAGGGTCTCCGGAGCTGAACAGCTTTGGTTTTAGGTCCGGGTACCCCCTGCTTCCCGAGATACAGGCCCCTTTATGGGGTGCCGGTTTCCCTCTGCTTTGTTTACAATCCGCGGTCACGTGATTGGGACATTTAAATGCAGAGGGATACCAGCACCTCATAAAGGGGCCTGTATCTCGGGAAGCAGGGGGTCCCCGGACCTGAAACCAATGTGGTTCAACTCCGGAGACCCCCTGCACATGTACACTATGAATAAAATTGTTTTTAAAATAATTTTTGATGTGCCGATGTTTGCGCATATAGAGCGGCGGATCTCTCTCTGCTGCAGACACATATCGGCAGGGGACGGCTTCTCGGCAGCTTGTCACCAGGCAGCCTGTCGCCAGGCAGCCTGTCTCGCCACTGGTTACTCGCCATTTTTTCAAATGATGGTGGCGCATTCATTCGCCAGGGATTCGGGCCTTCGTGCATACAGCAAGGGCAACACAACATAAACATGGCGAATTTGAACTCCTGGCAAATGCAATTTTCCGCTGCTTAGTGCATAGACCCCAAAGTTATCTTATCCAGCACCAATAGTCTGCTTATGATATGAGATGCAGTATTGCAGAAACCGAAAATACACAATGTTGATATAAATGTCAGTGCAAAGATATAAATAGAAAATATTTAATTTATTCTGCCAACTGTCACAACATTTTTATTTTTCTTTTTCTTTACAGTTGACAGTGATAGACCATCACTTTGGAGCCCTTTTTCTACAGAAAAGGATGATTGAAAAAAAATTAAGTTAAACATTTCAACAGAGATTGAATCCTCAGAGCATTACATTTTATTCTTTTAACAATTTTTCATTTGTGTTCAACATTCCCAGAGGAATGTCAAATTCTGTGAAACAAAAAGAATAATGCAAAAGCCACAGGTGTAAAGAAGACAGAGGTAAAAGCCTTGTGTTGATTCAAACTGAAACCTTGATATTTCAAATTCTGTGCTTTGGGCAACATACCAGTGGTTTGTGTATATTATAGTTTTCTTAAAAATGGTGTCCAAAAGGTTTACCCTATTCAGTGCTAACTGTCATTATATGAGCAACTTCTGCTCAGGATATTGTTGTGCCTAGGTTTTGTGGATTATTGCTGTTATGGCCTAACCTATGTCCAAACTTGGGATCAAGGATTTTAATTAAGTATTTGTGGTGTTTCTTTAACAATCTCAAATGTGTTTTGGTGTGTTTTTGAATCTACTATGGAGTGATAATGGTTGTTATATGTAGAAGGGTTCCCCCTGGGCCCCCTTACCTCCGCTCAGTAGCGGAGACCCCGCAGCATGTCGGGGAGCGGCGGGGTCGAGCGCGTCACCGGGGGGATCGCAGCGGCACCTGTTATAGGGTGCCGCCATGTTTAAGAGGCTCGCACATGTGCAGAACCATTGCGGCGGCCATTACATTGAGCGCGGATGGGCAGAGGTGGCGCTCTGTAGCGCAGGGTCTCCCCGAGTTAGCGCATGCACAGTTGCAAGCGGTGGCGGCCATTACAAAGTCGCGCATGCACAATGGATATAGCGCACGCGGTCCCAATTGGAAAGAGGTCCCGCGTGGACTACAAGACCCAGCGCCACTGGGGCTGCTATCCAGTGACACCACGGAGCCAATTGCGTGGCAGAGATCTCCTGCAGGTGATGGATATATTTGGCGCGCTGAGGGCTTGCTACTCAGTCGGAGCTGGGACACAGAGAGGGGAGGTTGCATGTGCAGGGAGGCAAGTAGCCCTGCACTAGGCCAGAGATTCCCCTTAGGCCCCAGCTAGGCCCGACTCCCCTCAGCTTGTAGCTGCTGCAGGGACGCCCCCTAGGATAGGGACAGGGTCCTGTAGAGCCAGCATAAGTGAGGGCTAGAGGCAGGAAGCGGTATATCCTGGCCACTGTTGCTAAAGGTGAATTACCCTCTGTAGTATCAGAGGCAGAGACATGCCAAAGGTGGATCACTCCATGCGGGAGCCATCCACCGTAGAAGCGAATCACGACGTGGGATCATCCTTCTGGAACAAGGGATCTCAAGTCCAGCTCATCTGCGCGTCCGGGTGTGGACACACCTGGCAGGTATTATACACCACAGTTGGGTGGGAGAGGGACATTTTAGACTCTTGGGTATATGGTGTGGGGTTATGGCCCTGTGAGGCCTAGTGTTACAGGGTGACACTATTGTTGTTATTATTATACTGTATTGTGTTATTATCTGCATGTAGTAAACTTTTCAACGATAACCTGGTGTATGTGGTTACGGTATGTGTGTCCTGTGTCAGGGGTTATTCTACACAGGTTCCCTTCAGTGGAGGCTCAGGCCTCCTGTGAGCCTAACAGGTATTGCACCACACCTGGTAATATGTGTAGTTCTCCCACAAAGGTCCCTAGATGAGATCGGGGGGGGGGGAAGAGGGGGGTGGATGGATACATGTGTTACATATATATCTATATATATCTATATATATCTATATATATACTAGACAGTTGTATATTTCACTGCAATCAAACCATGGAAGAAGGTGATAAATAAAAATAGCAATGTATTAGCTTGGTTTGAACAGTTGCCATACGAAATTGAAGTGGGAGGTTTCTGGGGTTCCTGAAATCTCTGGTTTCTGGGGTTCCTGAAATCTCCTGCCAAATTGGAGAATCCTTTAATTAGTAGAGCAAAACAGCTGCACCATGTACAGAATACAGCTGCAGTGGCCGTTATGCTTTGTTTTAATTTGTTTTAAAACAAAATTAAATGCTTTGTTTTAATTTCATGGATTCTGTTTCTTTGGTTGCAATGAAATGAATGAATCGCAATGTGTACAGTACTGTGCTACTGTGTAAATTTCAGGTGTTTAAAAACAAAAACACTAAAATGCAATTTCTGCACTCGCCGCACTCGCGTCTTAAGGCGGGAAAGTTGGAAGGGATCACGTGCCATGACTTGGGTATTCCGCTGTATACACCGCGTGAAGTGTTCGAATAACGGCCGCTGCAGCTGTATATGCGAGATGTACAGGGTAAAGAGGTCCAGTTATTACATCAACATTTGACTTACTGTACTGTAAATTCACCTAGGGTAGTGTCATTTTTGCTTTGTACAATGGCACTGTGATCAGTTGGCTAGTGTATCTTAAGAGTAGATATCGTTGAACTGTCCGATTTGATCACCAAAATCTGTCATCGAATTGGGTACTAAAAATCAGGGCCGATACCTTGGACTCCATCATTGGATCCAATCCAGGCAGATTTTTAAGCATCTGAATTCGAATTTGAATACGAGAAGGAGGAAGAGGAAGGAGGAACGTTTCAATAAAAAAAAAGGATCACACTTGAGGTACCCTGGAAGATATGCTAATTGTTTTCAAAGTATATTTAAATGAGACACATCCCACAATTCCTATAAGGATTTCCAAAAAAATATATATTGAGTTAGCTAGCCAATGGCACCTAGCGACTGAAATGTACTGATGTCTGACCCAACAGGATTAAAACCCACCCAACCTATGTTATTCAGGACAGCATCCCTAGCAGTTTGAGCTAAACCAGCTGATTGCTAACACCAATGTCAATATACTTCTCCCTGTGTGCTCATATCTGTACAAAGCCCTTTACCCTTTTCTGGGATTGAGAACAATGTCTAATAAGCCCTTTCTCAAGGAGTGCAGTAAACAAATCCTTTGCCTCATATACTAAAAATCAGCTAAGTGCTCATGCTCATGGGGAATTGACAATTTGTATTTAAAATTAGGGTGTTAAAAAACACTGTTATTACCCACAGTCAAATAGATAAAAAACTGAAAGTCCAAAAAAAGGTACTTAGTCCATAATAGAGGATACAGCTCTCTTCTGAGGATCCAACCCATGGGTCCAATGTACACTAAAGAAAATATAAAAAGGAAGAGAGCGCAAAACTCATAATGAAGTATGTAGTTTTAATATTACAAGAAAAACGTTAGAAACACTTACAGACGTATATCAGATTGTGGCACATAATAGTGGTTAAAAAACAACTGTAGAGATTAGTTAAGGCTGTCCACAGCATCCACAATGCTTTGGCTGTGTCCTTTCATCTCTCCTGAGGTACTTGCCCCCAGCATGTCCGGGCACCTTGCTTCCGCATCACGTGACTATGTGATGTAACTGCAGCGTGCCGTCCTGGTGTCACAAAGGGGTGGATCTCTCAGCGATACCGAGTGGCTCCCGCAAGGCAGCGCTTCAGTTTCAGTCCTCCCAGTGGCCTCACAGCTAACAGGCCAAGTGGAGATACAGCCTTATACATTTCGAGGAATCCTCCCTGTGTCAGGGGTGCTGTAATTCCATGGTCCACTTGAACAATATAAATAGGGTTCTGTTGCCAGGGGCAACAACTGCAGAATCTACATACTTGGGTTAAAGCAATTGGTATAGCTGTTCCCATATTTTATATATGTACACATTAAAATGTGGATTCTCAGTAAAAATAGCAAAATGAAAATAACAATTGAAATGTAATTAAGAGACAAGAGAGTCCAGAATCTTAGTCTGTTCTCTTAGTATTACCCAAATAGGCTGAAAATTAAATCAATATAAATATGTCAACAAATAATAATAAACTAAACTGACAGATATTAGTCAGAGGGTACATTGTAATTGTTGGACATATGAAAATGAATATACAGTATTTAGTAGAATTAAAAATGGATACAAAACATAAGAAATCCAAAATGTTACTAGTCTATTGTATTGGACTTAATGGGATAATGGAAAATGAACAATGGTTTAATTCTTCATACAGCCGCGGCCCCTTTTATTCTCCAACATCTCCGAATTTTTTCGGTGATTTTTTCCGAATGCCACGCACTTCACCGCGTTCATGCCGCATTCATACCACATTCATGTTGCATACTGTATATTCAAAATTACGGGGGTCACGCAGTAAGCGGTGGAAAGACACTTAGAAAAAATCAGGCCTTTTTCCTGCCTGGGATTGATGCCGGAGGTCTCCGGAGCTGATACCATTAATACCAGCACCGGAGCCCCCCGGCATGCATCCAAGGCAGGAAAAATGCATTTAAAGCCCACTTCATTACCTTAGCGGCTAACCGGTAAGGCAATGAAGGGGTTAACCAGCCGTGCCAGGTTTATTGTGGTTAGCGGAGGTGGGTGAAGGGATTATTTGGCCCTTGGTGGTTGTTTAGGGCTTGCGGGGGGGTTGCAGGTGCACTTAACCCCTTCATGACCTTAGCGGTTAATACCACTACGGTCATGAAGGGGTTAAGCCCTCCCGCTACCCACCCGCAAGCCCTAAACAACCACCGTTGGGGCTAATACCCCCTTCACCCACCCCCGCTAACCACAATAAAAAAAATACACACACAACAGCCCCACACTAAATAAATAAATAAATAAATATATATATATATATATAAATATATATATATATATATATTATATATATATATATATATATATATATATATATATACATGTATTACAGCAACAACCCCTATACCCCCCTAACATACACATATATGCACATCAATGATACTATAGGCTGGCGGTGGCCCTTGAGTGTTACCCGCAGGCCTGCAGTACCAATTCTATGCCCCCCCAAATTAATGTCAAAACACATACATACTTATAAAGAAATAATAAATGTACAGTAATGTCCCCCTAACCCCTTAATCACCATAGCGGTTATTAACCGCTACAGTCATTAAGGGGTTAACCCACCCTCACCCACCACTCGGGATGCCTACATACCCTCCTCACTACTCCCCCACCCCGTGAGGCCTAACCACCCTCACCCAATACCCAGTCGGAAGGCCTACCCACATACCCTTGGGGCCAATACCCCCTTCCCCCATCCCCAGATATGGTTCGTTTCGGTCTAAAACGACGAGGTGGGCCTGGAGGGTATTCGGTACTCAATAGTCCACAAAGGTACGTGTGCTTACCTACTGTTGTGTTACGATTACTGTTATGGTACACCGACAAGTGGAAAACTGTTGCTAAAGTAATAACATTCTTTTTATTTATTTATTTATCTTTTTTTGTCTTTTCCTTTTCCCTCTCCCAGTCTTTTTAAGTTAAAGTATTGTTAGTTATTTTATGCGCTGTCCCAGCAGTGATGTCATTATTGTCTCCCCACTAAACGATGTTATAGACATGATAAAAATCTATGTTTCAAATGTAACAACCTCCCCCTTTGTATGTTCTGTACCCCACTCCCCATTGGTCTTAACAAAAATTGCAAATAAAGAACAAGTTTACAAAAAAAAAATATATTCCCTCTGTGTTCCAGAAATCTTTGCTTTAAACTACGTTTCGTTCGTCCCACATAGTGCAAACCACACTTGCACTCAAGCAAGTATATTACAGTACATACTGTATGTGGAATTGCAATTGATGAAACTCCTAATGGGGACTGATATGCCTGAATGTCTGGATTGAAATGATGTAACACCATTGGAGACAAAACTGCATGTGATGCATCTACCACCACATTGGAAATTACCTAAAATTGGTCCCATCGCTTGGTCAGTACTATTTGCCCCTTCAATTTTCTTTAACCTGGAGGGCGCCAATGTGTTTTCGAGTAAGGCTGCTCTCCTATAGACAATTTTGGGTCTATCTGCTAGAAACCTACTTAAAATGGGGTCACATTTTAAAATGCCCCAATGGTTCCTGACAATCTGATCAATACGTGTTGATGCGGCATTGTATTTGGTAATAAACAATACCTCATCCTTACGTTCTTGAGTATGGGTTTACCTACCAATGTTGTGGACCTATCTAAGGAGAGCGCTCTGCTATGGATTATAATTTGCTTTGAACTTTTCTGAATGTTATATTTATAAATATTATGGGTCAATATGGCCACTTGAGATCTAAGAAAACATTTCTACATATGTTTATATGATAGTATTTAAACATGCCAATACATACAATGATGCACTGATATTTGTGGGATTCATTTCCTTATACAACACATTCAATCTTGTGTGACACTAAATTTGTTTGTCCTGGGAGATAAAAAAAAAATATATCCCTAAACAGTTTAAATAGTTCTAACAAATCTGTTCAGAGGTTAACTGTGTTCCAATAGGAATTTGGTTGGCATCCTATGTATTCCCCGGTGGAGGATGAGGACCCAGATCTATTTGCTCTTCCATCAGGAGGATAAACAGCGATCTCTGCTCCTTCCAGGGTTTCAGTAAATGTACATGGTAAATTTGTTTACCCTTCCTGGACCCTGGATGAGAGATTTGGTAATTCACATCACCCGTGCTGTGGAATACTTCAAATTGGCCCTGCCATTTTGCTAACAGTTTAATTTCACAACTAGGTAAAAGCAACATAACATGGTCCCCAGGTTGAAATATCTCATGCATGTGAAGGCATACATATGTATGTCTTTATTTAAATAGCGCCATTAATGTACATAGCGCTTCACAGTAGTAATAAACGTGACAATTATATAAATAACAAATAATACAAATAACAGATCATGGGAATAAGTGCTTCAGACACAAAAGTAACATTTTGGAAGAGGAGTCCATGATCGGAAGAGCTTACAATCGAATTGGTAGGTAGGAAGAAAGAACAGAGATAGTAGGAGGGCATTGTGGTAAGTGCATCTGCAGGGGGCCAAGCTTTATGTATCATTTGTATATTATTAGCCCCTGTGCTACTCATACCGTATGCTTCTTTAAACAAGTGTGTCTTAAAGGTGGATAGAGAGGGTGCTTGTCGGGTTTTGAGGGGAAGGGAATTCCAGAGGTGTTGGGCAGACAGTGAGAAAGGTTTAAGGCAGGAGAGGGCTTTAGATACAAAGGGGGTAAAGAGAAGGCATCCTTGAGCAGAACACAAGAGTCGGGATGGTGCATAGTGAGTAATTAGGCTGAGATGTTGGGGGGCAGAAGAGTGTAAAGCTTTAAAAATGAGGAGGAGAATTGAGTGCAAGATGCAGGATTTGATAGGACACCAGGAGAGTGATTTGAGTAGGGGAGACGCGGAGACAGATTTAGGAAAAAGTAGAGTGATTCTGGCAGCAGCGTTTAGTATAGATTGTAGGGGAGACAGGTGAGAGGCTGGAAGGCCGGACAGCAGGAGGTTACAGTAATCGAGACGGAGAGAATGAGGGCGTGTGTCAGAGTTTTAGCAGTCGAGCAAAAGAGGAAAGTGCGTATCTTTGTAATATTGCGGAGGAAAAAACGACAGGTTTTAGATGCGTTTTGAATGTGACAGGAGAATTTGACAGAGGAGTCGAGTGTGACCCCTAAGAAGCGTGCTTGGGCTACTGGGTGAAGGATAGTACTTTGAACGGTAATGTGGAAGGAGGAAGTAGGGCCAGGTTTGGGAGGAAGTTTGAGGAGCTCTGTTTTTGCCATGTTAAGTTTAAGTCGGCAGAGGGCAATCCAGGATGATATAGCAGAGAGACATTCAGAAATTTTGGTCTGTGCAGCAGGTGTAAAGTCAGGGGTTGAAAAGTAAATTTGTGTGTCGTCAGCATAGAGAGGATATTTAAACCCAAGAGACGTGATTAGATCATCTAGAGAGTGCGTACAGAGAAAAGAGAAGAGGTCCCAGGACAGAGCCTTGTGTTACCCCCACAGAGAGATCAATAGAGGAGGAGAAGGTGTTAGCAGAAAAGACACTGAAATTATGATGGGAGAGGTAAGAGGAGATCTAGGATAGAGCTTTGTTACGAATACCAAGAGTATGGAGAATGTTAAAAAGAGGGTGGTCCACGGTGTCAAGTGCTGCAGAAAGGTCAAGTAATATGAGCAGAGTGTAATGACCTCTGTCTTTGGCAGCATGGAGGGCATTAGTTATTTTAGTGAGGGCTGTTTCAGTCAAGTGAGCTATGCGGAAGCCAGATTGTAGAGAGTCTATCAGAGAATAGGTGTTGAGAAAGTGGACCAAGCGAGAGAATACAAGACATTCATGGAGTTTAGAAGCAAAAGGCAGGAAGAAGATAGGTCGATAGTTAGAAAGACAGATAGGGTCAAGCTTGCTGTTTTTGAGTAATGGTATAATTGTTGCATGTTAGAAGGAGGAGGGAAAGGTACCAAAGTACCATTTTGGTTATAATGTCTCTCCAAGATTATCCCTTGCAAAATGGCCAACCAAGTCTAGGCGGTTCTTAAGGTCTAACACATATTGAAGGGTATTCTTAGAAGGGGAACAAAGTTATCAGCATCAGAGACATCACTTAACAATAAGGGTCTTAAATATGCACCAACTATTGACCTTGACCTGTTTAATACAGTAGTAGATATCCATAACTTTATTCGCAAACTTACGCTAAAAAAAAAATTTCATTGTAAAAACATCCCTGAAAATGGGTCTAGCTTGCAGGATAACTCTGTTTCTATGTCTCAAGTTATTGCTAATTCTACATTATCTTTTTCTCGTTCTCAAGGTCTTTCTCATTCCCAAGGTCTTTCCCATTCTCCATGTCCTGTCTTGCCTCCCGTGGATCATCTGTATACCTTCTGGGACACTTGTGCTTTGAGGGATATGGACGATCTCTTTGAGGAACAGGGTGGTGTTCGAGAAGATTCTGTAATCCCAGCATTTGGTGAGGGGAAATCTAAATTTAAAGAAAGTTCAATTTTCTATCCTACATATACAAAGGGTCCGTATATTACTATGTTTGAGAATTTAGTTATTCGAGATCTACACATGCTACCACAAGGTTTCTCATTCTCCCATTCATATATAGATAAGGATAATCTTAACAGGGAAGAAAGGTCAGCACTTAATAATTTACAAGACAATCAGGATTTAATAATCAAAAGTGCTGATAAGAGAGGGGCTGTGGTGGTCCAAAGTAGGACGGACTATCCCAGGGAGGCACACCGCCAATTTGGAGATTTTCATCCTACTCTAGCCTACCACAAGACCAAACTAACCTATTTTTGAAATAATTGTTAGATCTTGTGGACCTGGGATTACTCACTAATGTTCTTTCCAAAGGCGGGATTTATTGTCAATTTCAAACCGGTTATCCCCATCTTCTACCATCTCCCAAAGATCCATAAGACATTGGTCGACCCGCCTGGTCGGTTAATAGTCTCCAGTATTGGATCTTTGGGAGATGGGCTCTCACACTATGTGGATAGATATCTACAGCCGTTTGTCAGACAACAGCCTTCCTTTATTCTAGACTCAGGAGACCTAAGACAAATTCAAGAGATCGAATGGAAGCAGGATTACATTTGGTTAAGTCTAAATGTAATTTCTCTTTATTCTATAATCAGACATGACCTTGGGTTGGGCGGCCATACGCTGTTTCATTGAGGGTCCAGAAAGTTCACTCTTTAACACTACTTTCATTATTGAAGCTATTTCTTTTTTATTAACACTCAATTATTTTTTGTTTGATCACAATTTTTATTTACAATTAAAAGGCACAGCAATGGAGACGAGTTTCGCCCCCTCCTATGCAAATTTATTTATGGGGTGGTGGGAAACACATTTGATTTATAGTAGCACTAATCACTTTAGGAATAATATTATATTTTATAAGCGTTTCATTGACGATTTAATTATAATTTGGAAAGCGGACAGTAAAACACAAAGTTCTTTTTTTGATTACATCAATGCTAACACTTATGATTTGAAGTTCACTTTTAATTTTAATATACAACATGTGCACGGTCTGGACCTCCATTTGTATATAGATCTGGATTTGCAAATTCAAACTGGCACCTTTAGGAAGGAGAACTCTAGGAACTCATTCCTGAGGGCAGATAGCTGTCAACCCAGGCCATTGGTCTCAGGCATACCAAAAGTCAGTTCCTCAGATTGAGGAGCAATTGTTCCAAGCAACATGGATTTCTCACTCAATCTGAGGAAGTAAGGAAGTTCTTTATAGATAGGGGATACCAACCAGAAATCATAGATAAAGCCTTTGAAGAGGTGCTCAATCTTGATAGGGATTCCCTTTTAGGTTCTTCTGACAAACAGGGGGAAAGATCTTCCCAGCAGCAGAGAAAGAAGATGGGGAATTAGTCTCAAAGAAATTAGACACCCTTATTTACTGTATATCTCAATATAACAAAAATAATAATCAGGTTAAATCAATCCTGCATAAACATTGGAATCTGTTACACATAGATGCTGACGAAAGGGATTATATTAAATCAGGCCCAAGATGCGTATTTCGCAAAGCTAAAACCATAGCTGCCTATATCTTTCCTATTGAGATCACTATGGTCATCAAAAATGTGGATACTTTCATCATGAAAGGTTCCTTCCGATGTGGAACCTGCAATGTTTACAGCTATATGAAGCCATCCAGTTTGTTCTTTGCTCACAACCCATATAAAAAATATAAAGTTAATAATTTTATCAACTGCAACTCTACGTTTGTTATATTTTTGATTACATGTGGTTGCGAGAAAGATACGTTGGAATAATGACGCGAAACTTGAAAATAAGAATCCAAGAACATATTAGATTGATCAAGAAGGGGGACACTCTACATCCTGACTCCAAACATTTTTGTGAATGCAATAAGGGGGGATTAGGAACTTTGCATTTATGGGAATTGATAAGGTCATACGAAAAGAACGTGGACGGGACACCGTGAAATTTCTGGACTGTAGGGAAGCCCAGTGGATTTTTCTATTAAAGACTAAAATCCCTGATGGCTTAAATACTGAGTGGAATCTAAGTAACTTTCTAAGATGAACTGGTATACATAATTCTCATTAAAAGGTTCATCCGGATTTTGGAAGAACTATATCAATGGGGATATTTAATAGGACCTCTGGGATATTTACCCAAATTTATCCAGATTACCATATAGGTGTAAGGAATCAACACCTCAGTTTACTGTTTGCCTTGCCTTACAAACAGGTGCAGTCCTGGAAAACTGCTCCTGATATTCACTGCAGCTCCACCCTGGGTTCACTCATTAAAGCTATGCTGTCACACGCCCCTTCTGCTATTGGTTCACTGACCTTTAAAGACAGCCTTCCCACAATGCTCCCTGCCGAGCATAGTCCTTCCTGGATGTCACTGAGTGTTCTGCCACAAGTCCCTGGCTTGTTATCTCATTACTACTCTGTTTTGTCCTAGTTCCTGTCTCCTGTGCTGAAGCGGAGTACTCTTCTTGTTTGACTTCAGCTCCCTGTTTCCTGAGACCGGCTGCTAGTGTCACGCAGCGGTCTGTTCCTGTCTCCTGTGCAGAAGCGGAGGTTTCCCCAGTGTTGTCTTCAGCTCCCTGGATCCTGGGGCCTGCTGCTCATTCTCTATTGCAGAGGCCGTGTCCTGGTTCCTGCGCTGAAGCGGAGGATTCTCCAGCTCGCTCAGGACTCTTGCGCTGAAGCACTGATCTACCACTGCTGCCAGGCGGTGTGCCCACTCCGGTCTACCTATCACTTCCTGAGACCAGTACCATGGGCGCCGCACGCGCACTCCCGCGCTCACGATCCTAAGCTGAAGTGGGGAACTCCTGACTACCTGTTGCCGAACTCCTGCTTGAACAACGTTTACCCTGATGTCTCCAGTCCTGACCCTGGCTTGTCCACTGACGATGCTGCCTTCTCCAGTCCTGACCCTGCTACGTACGACTACGAACTGCGCAATCCGGATCAGCCTGCGCGGTCTAAGGCCGGTGCTTTTACAACCCCACCTCAGCCACGCGGTCCGACCCAGGTTTGTGGCAAGCACAACCGTGACAATAGGATTATTATTCCTTAATAGATTGGCCTATTAGCATACTTTAAAATGCCGGAACTTCAACTGGGTTGATGTTACATCCAGAATTAGTTCAGAAATTTCTATTTTTCTGACACAACTCTACATTTGGATGGGTATTATTGTTTACGTATTGACAAATCAATTCTAGAGGGAGAAATTACTGTGGATTAGGATTATGACCCTTGTCCTAGGTAGACCTGATGGGATGTGGAGAGACCAATTGGGCATAGGTTTAGGTGTGATGTATTGCAGTTAACACATGGGTCATGTATTGTATTTATGTGTAGCCCTTTTTCTGACGCCTCCCAAAGGGACAAGTGGTCACTGTACACAACCTGCGGCTCCAGGAGATCTGAGCCTCCGCTAGCTGGGAGCCTGGGGTAACTATTCTAGCGCAGCGCCTCCACTTACCCAGGATCCCCGTTATGCAAGATTCCCCTGGGCAAGAAACATACCACCACAGTGCGTGCAACCAAGTTTTACTATGCAATCATACCTTATACTCTATATGGCATCAACACATAACACATCCTTATACTATAATGCTAGTCTTGGCAGCAATACCTAACACCGTTATAACTGCTACGGTCCTTATACTATAGTGGCTCGGCCACACCTCTAGGGAATATTGTCCTGTACAATAGTGGCTCAGCCACGCTCTTATAGAGTATTGTCCTTGTATTGTATTATGTGGTATAGACTCAGTCCTCTAGCCACTCGCTAGTGTCCCTAAAGAGTTTAACCTAAGGCGGGATCAGCGCCTGATGACCGGTGTTGGTGCACTTGTTGTTACAATATACCTTCCGGTCACGGCGGTTTCCGGTACCTCTTCACAAAGTATCCGATGCCTCCGACCCTTGACCTCCAGATGTCGCGGTGTCCAGCCGTCTGGTCCCAGATGACTGCAACCGGCCGCAACTCTGTGCTTTGTCCCTAACTAATGTATAGTAGCGTGACAATCACTTCCACTACAGGGCATCCCTGCAGTACAGCAGCCTACTGTGACTCAGGGGATGCTCCTATGGGCCTGAGGGGATAGCTGGCCTATGCAGGCGGGTCACTGACCCCCTGCACTCACACTACCTCCTTCAGCTCTGTCCAGATCTCCTCTGACTAGCGTGGTCTCTCCCCCACGCTTCCCTTTCCTGCTCCTGTCATCCTAGCCTTCTGATTGGTTCTTTACATCAGGTGACTACCCAGGAGCTCATGGGAGTTGTAGTTTCTCCATGGAGCCTCTCTGCCTTAATCTGCACAGACACACAGCTATTACATATGTCTTGTAGATTCTCTTTACACAACCCATGAACATATTCACTCTTACTGTATGTATTGAAATGCTTATTTCCCTTAGGACGACTATATAGTCACACTATAATTGCATTTGATGCAAATCGTTTTCAAGTTCTGGTCATGAGATCACTATTTTTGTTCTGGTTGCTAATACTAGACATAGCAAACTTCTTATTGAAGATGGAATTCTACCAGGTTGCTATATGGTATGGCTAGAACTTTAGAAATGGTCTCATGACACCCTCTTGGATCAATGTGAATCTCAAGCTATTTTTGAATGTAGACTACTTAGGAGCTTGGATTGGAATATAATTCTATATAATATTTTGTTCATCAGAACAAGTTTGTTTACACACATAAATGGGCATTTATATATATTCTTTTAAAAGTTTTCTTCTTATTTTTCATATTTTCATCCTTATTCACAGGATCTTAGTTTATTATTGGTGTATATATATGTATATATATATATATATATATATTTATATATATATATATATATATATATATATATATATATATATATATATATGCAAATATAACTGTATGCTCATCTGCATGTCTTAGGCAGGTCTGCAACCCCGCCTTTCCCCATTATCACCCAGCATACAGCACTTCCACTGCAGCAAGGGATTCTGGGAAATGACATGCAAATGAGCACACAGTGCTATATATATATATATAAATATAGCAGAAAATAGCTGTGTTAGTCCAGTTGCGATATATATATATATATGTATGTATGTATGTATGTATGTATGTATGTATGTATGTATATATATATATATATATATATATATATATATATATATATATATATATATATATATATGAAAAACAAATAAAGTAGCGCCAAAGTATTGTTAAATATAAACTCTAATAGTGACTAAAGTTATCTATTAGTGAAGCTATACCATGTATAAATGCATATAAAAATATATAAATTTAAATAATGTGCAATAATAAAGTGATATATAAACATACAACACTGTAAATTCCACAAAAACAATATAAGTATGTGCACTAATGTGAGAAAATGTGCATGAGAAAAAGAAAAAGAAAAAACTCCAACCAGTCCTTTTAGATCAGTCCATAAATAGTAGACAATTGGTGCTGATATGGGGGTCTCCGGCTGCTCTCAAAATAGATGAACCACATCCAAAGGAAATCTAAAAGGAAAAAAATTAGCCCTTTGAGAAAGTCGCCGTCTGGTGACGAAATGCGTCAGGGAACGTCATCGCGTCATCGCGTCACTACGACTTCACGCATGTGCACGAGGAGGCCGCTTTGAGTGCGAGTTATTATTGCGGCCATTTAAGTGTTGGAGGCAATCTCTGGGACTTATACAGATGAATTTTTCCAGTGATGACATCTCCGGTATCCTGGTTGCAGCCCTACAGCCCTGTGGACTTCTGTTGCAGAGAAACCGGATGGTGGTGAATTATTCACAAATTGCCTGATTTGTTTTTACTCTTGTGAGTGTATTTCCTCCCCCCCCCTCCCCTCCCCTCCTTTTTAGCATTAAATGTACAATTTTACGCTATGGGGCGTGCGCTCTCTCCTCTTTTTTTCATATATATATATATATATATATATATATATATATATATATATTAGATTCACATTGACACTTAGGGCTGTTATATACAGGATGCGGCCGTGCAGCCGCACGTTCCTATGCGAACGCGCATGCACGTGCCGCATGCTTTTCCTGTATATAGTGCCGGGAGCTGCAGGTAATATGTATGTGTGTATATGTTGTTTGAGTGTAAGTGTAAGTGGAGTGTAAGTAAAAAAAAAATTAAATTAAAAAAAAAGTTTAATAATTTTTTTTTCTTCTGCATTTATTTACCCCCACACACACACATCTATACAAACACGCATACACGCATACATGCATACAGACATACACACATACACACCAATACATACATTTGAGCGCAGGCAGCGGCGCGAAAAGATGAATTTCTTCATCTTCGCCGCTGTCTGTCGGCTCCCCTCTCCCTGCCGTGCGCGCCGCGGCACATCTATAGAAATGCTGACTAACGTCAGCCAACTAAAAATCCACGCGCGCACGGCGTAGCGCACGCCCGCCACTATAAAACGGGCCTTATGGGGAGGAATTTTGTATTTGATCAAGATATCTGCTGTACAACTGTATTTCTAGGTGTTCTTATATAGACATTTTATATTATTGATCTTTGAGTATTCTGACTGTTCCTATGTTCATTGCCTGTGCCTGAGGAGGTTAAGTTTTAATCTGCAAATCATATTTGTTTTTAATTTGTTTTCTCTCGATTTAGAGCACTGTAGTTTTTTGTACACATTCGCTATAGTTTTTTTATTCAATGAAGTTGTTTCTATTCTGTATAGATTGAGTCTAATATAGGATTCTCATTGGTCTCCGTGGCAGCCTATGACACAGCACGGGCGGGCCTCTCGCGCACATGCGCATACCGAGCTTGGCTCAACTAGGGGTGGATGGAGCTGACCTTAGAGACTGACAATTCACACCTGCGCAGTCTGGTGACATCACCGCATGTGCGCGGCCGGCCGGGCAATGTCATTACTTTTATGGTGCGAAACGGAGCATCAAGAATGTGTATTTAAGTTACAGTAGAGGCAACGTTTATTCTAACATTTGCCGTAAACTAGCCGGGTTACATTCTGGGTATGTGCTGGGTATGTGCTGGGTATGTTCTGGGCTAGTTTGAGGCACGTTTAAGGCATTTCTGCATTGACTAACGACCCATAGGATTAACACAGCAGGGATCCCTGGCAGTCCAATTCAGTTTGAATGGGACTGCCAGGGACCCCCGCTGTTAATCTGATAGGCCATTAATCAATGCAGAAATGCTGGGGCTAGTTTAAGGAAAGTTTAAGGCATGTATTCAGAATGTACCTGGGTGTTTCCTGGTTTTTTTGGGGAATTGCCACTGGTTTTTGTTCGAATAAGAGTTGCCTCTACTGTATGTTTGTTTGTTTATCATATACTTCTTGATAAAGTGCAACGCGCACAAAATGCGTAGGAGGTTTGTTACATCTCCGTTTTTTAATGGACCAATAAAGAATTCATTTTTATACTACTTTTTGACCCACTCTCCTGGCTGTACGCTATTTCTCCTGTTTTGTTTATTCTTAGAAGGGGACTGCTGTTCCTTCCAGGACTCATTAAGAAGGTCTATGATACCCTGTGGTTGGTGACCATATAGGACTCATATGGGAAGAACCCCATGGAGACATGGGGAACTTCCCGCACTGTAATGATGGTCCAGGTAGTAGAGCAGGGTGGTGCTGCCAAGGTGTGTCCCTTCCTTCCCGATATGAATGGTGTCACTACATACTGCAGTGCACTTTAGCTGAGCCATACACAGTTACCTGGTGTGGCAGACTTAAATATATCCACAGCCAGGATGATATGGCCCTCTTCTTATCAGGAGGGGGGATCGGGTTTCCCATATACTGTAGACACTGTGCTCCTTCTGTCTCCCATCATCATCCTCCTTATCATCACCATGACCAGAACTATCAGCAATAGCAATTCTTCTCTACACAATAATAGTGGCCTGACCTATGTTAGTACCTTACTCATTGTCAACTGGCAGAATATTAATTATTAATTAAGCCTTCGCCACCTTCTGCAGTGCCTCTTCCACTTCCTTCAATAACATACTTAAACTAAAATTGATGTATGCCGGGAAGATGAGAGACAGTGTGAAAGTGCCTACCCCAACTTCTTTCACTGTTTCCTCCTGCTACAGTGGTAAGAATAGTACTGCTAATAGTGACAGTGGTGGCAACAGTGATAGTAGTGGTTTTGGCAGTCATAGTGTAATGGTTATGGCCTCCCAGGTCTTCCTATTTTTTATGTTGCTTGTGAGAATTCCCCAGTCACCTTTGCCATGGTCCACCACCCTCCCAGTCATCATTTGCATGTCTTGTCTCTCAGTCCTCACACTATTCCTCCTCTTCTCCATAGTGTAACCGAAGACAAAGAAAATAAGCAACAATATAATAGAACTAAATGATAACTAAATACCCTATGAGAATATAAATTAATAAAATATATTAAAAATCTGTAAAATTAAATTTAAAAAAAAACTATGCTGAAACAAATGAAGAAAAAAAAACAATATAATAATAAAAATGTGAAACAAACGTATTATTATGTATAAATACTTAACGAACATATAAAATGAATTAGCTTACTATGTAACTAAAACTCAAATAATTTCTTACTAGTAACTACGTTAACTAAAACAACTAAAACCTTAGCCAAATGCTAAACAACTTTTTTTAATATGTTTTTATTTTCACTCTCTTACTCTCTCTTACCCTCTCCTTCTTTCCTCATTCACTCAATACACTAAATCACTAACACTCTAATATCAGCAATATAAATTACACTATCACACACTACTCTCTAACTCAAGTCAATACAGCATCAACACAGTACCAATAATCCTGCCCAAATTGTCTCAAAATGCATGCTCTCACTCTCCTGCTTCTGCATACACCATTATCCAAGACTCAGAAACAAATACATCAGGACACATGAATTCTTTATATCCTCTTTTGTTTTATTAGTCATTAGAATTGGCGAATTGACTCACAAATAATCTATTTCCAATAGATGCACACATCTTTAGTCTAAATGGAATAGCACTGCTTAGTAAATATGATCCACATTGTTAACTTATTTACTGCCAGACGTCCACCGGCAGCAGAGTGTCACTGAACCTCCAGCATTTTACCGTAGGTTGATGTAAACAGTAGTGAAAGGGGCTCCACTCCGATCAGACTGAACACACCATTGAAGCACTCTTCTTCCTCACCTTGAAAACAAGTACTTTTGCTACAAAGTACCAGGTACATTTATAAGACTTCTGACTTATCAGGGGATAAGACGTACCAGGTACGCCATCATAACACTCTACAGTTTAAATATAGTGATTGAAAGACAACATGTAATGCTAAAATATATTTTATGTTCTTTTTAAATAAAAGCTTCCACTAAAATGAATCCTTCCATTTATTTAAACTTTCAATTAGAAAAGAATACTTGACTCAAATAAAATGTCCCGTTCATATATTTTTTCTTTCAGTAGTGTTATACTCAAAGCATTAGATTTCTTAATTTTTCCGTACAAATATCTCTGCCATTATAGATGCAAGCAATATTTTGTATGAATAGAGCTGGACATTGAACTATATTGGATTCTTCAAATATACAGTATGTACTGTAAATAATTTTTCTTTATATCCATTTAGCAGTTCCATTTGTGTCTAAAAACAGAACAATGTGCAGATTTTATTAAAATGGCATTCATTTATGCTGTACAGCAGAAGAGAAAGCGCAAACCTAAACGCTTGAGTGAATAATATACAGTAGTGACCACTTATTTAAATAAATAAAGTGTTAGTGATATTCACCATATGGGGAGAGGTGCTGCCAGTAGAATGGTGTTCCTCAACGCCCTTAATTAAGCACAACAAAAAACTTCGAAAGCGCAAACTCCTCATACATGGAAACAGATAAAATAATATAACACAAGGGAATTAAGGGTTGAGTATTGAGTGAAACAATATTTGTAAAAGTCCACTCACATAGTGAAATTCAAACACAGTTCAATCAAAAATGTTGTCAGATTGTATCTGATCTGTGTGGTGGGTTGAGAGATCAGAAATTCCCCAGGACCATACAATAAAAGAAAAACATATACAGTAGTACAGAACAGATATATATATATATATATATATATATATATATATATATATATATATATATATATATATATATATATATAGAAAAGGAAGAAAGAGCAAACCTAAATGCTATTAAAATAAGGAAGAAATTTAATAAAGACAAAAATTGGTATGGTTGCAGGATAAACAGAAAATAAGAAAAAACAAACAGTAAATATCAAAACATAACAATATAATGCAATGGGGTATAATAGGAAAATAAACTCGCCACACAAAAAAATCTACTCGCCACCTAGTACCAAACGTGTGCTGCTTGGGCCAATATTTACTCGCCCGGGGGTTAAATCCACTCGCCCGGGGCGAGCAAATGTATAGGTTTGTCGAACACTGTATATATATATATATATATATATATATATATATATATATATATATATATATATATATATATATCTCCAATAGCTGTGTCCAAAAATAGTCGAAAAAGGTCTAAAGGGAAGAAGTGGCAGTGGTATATACCAAGATACTTGATTGCATAGCAATTGATTGTAAACGTAGCAGCAATAGGAATGGATAGGTGGAGATAAATAGCAGTGTGGAGTGCTTAGTAGCAATAGAGGCTACAAATTGCAACTTATTGATGGATCCACGGGTTGAAAGCAGAGGGGGGATATGGGAACGATCTCACCAGGTAAGTGTATCTGCGATGAACCCCACAAGGTCTCCACGTCCCTACATCAGCTGTGCCGGCAATTGCACAATAAAGATGGTAACGCTGATCCGGGCTAGCACTAGAGATGCCGTCCTGTCTCCTCAATACCCCCCTCACACGACAGCCAATTTCCTCCAAAGGGATATGTTGCAGCAGATAGAAATGGCTGTTTGAAAGCCAAGTGCAGCCGCACAAGCTGCAAATCCCACTTATAATCTCCGATGTAGATAGAGCCAGTGCTCTCCACTCTCCAAACTCCTAACGTTGCTCAGCCCTCCTCCCACACCAGCTTGTGGACACAGTGACGTAACCTACGTGTTTCGTCAGCTGTAACGCCGACTTCTTCTTCACACCCTTTATGGGGTGGTGGGAATCACAATTTATTTTTAGTAGTAAAAATCACTTTAGGGATAATATAGTATTTTATTAGCATTTCATTGACGATTTAATTATAATTTGGAAGGGAGACATTCAAACATTACATTCCTTTTTTCTTTACGTCAATGATAACACTTATGAATTAAAATTCACATATAATTATAATATACAGCACGTGCACTATCTGGACGTCCATTTATTTATTGATTTAAATTTACAAATTCAAACTGATACCTTCAGGAAAGAAAATTAAAGGAATTATTTCCTGAGGGCAGACAGCTGCCACCCCAGGCCACTCATCTCAGGAATGAGTCAGTTCCTCAGATTGAGGAGGAACTGTTCCACCACACAGGGGTTTCTTGATCAATCTGAGGAACTCAAGGGGAGATTTTGGACAGAGGATACCATCCAGATATTGTTAATAAAGCTTTACAGGAGGTATTGAGTATTGTTAGAAACTCCCTCTTGGATGGGTCTGACGGACGGGGGAGAGAGTCGGCTCGGCAACAGAAAAAGATGGGGAAACACCTCAAAGGGGACAATGATTCACCCCTATTATCTCACAATTCAATAAAAAAAGCAACCAAGTTAGATCAATTTTACACAAACATTGGAATCTTTTACATATGGATAAGGACCTAAGAGATCATATTGGATCTGGTCCAAGATGTGTATTCCGCAGAGCTAGGACAATATCTACCTTTGTCTCACCCAGTATGATTAATACAAGGGAAAATTATGGTCATGGTTTTGTCACGAAAGGATCATTCCAATGTGGGAAATGTAATGTTTGTAAATTTAGGAAGCCCTCCAGCGTATTCTTTTCAATTACTCCACACAAACAGTATAAAGTTAATCACTTTATTAACTGTAATTCAATGTTTGTTATATATTTAATAACTTGTGGATGTGAAATGAGATACGTTGGAAGGACCAAAAGGAACCTAAAAACAAGGATCCAGGAACACATGAGATTGATCAAAAAGGGGGATAGGATGCATCCGGTAGCCAAACATTTCTCTGAATGTGAGAAGGGAGGCATTGATAATTTTTCATTTATGGGAATAGATAAAATCCTGAAAAGAGAGCGAGGGGGTGATATGGAGAAAATCCTGGACCAAAGAGAGGTCCAGTGGATATTTTTATTGAAAACCAAAATTCCAGAGGGCATGAACACTGAGTGGAATATGAGACATTTTTTGAGATAAATTCCATGCATGTGTGACCATCTTGGAATAGATATTTACACTATTGGCCCTTACTATATTTAAAAGACTATTTTAGAGACCATTTCCCATAGGGTTCCTTCATATAGTTATAATCATAATAATAGTCAATATAACCATGATTATTATGTGGTCTATGTTATTCTGATTATGTTGAAACTATCCAAGATGATCATACATGAGATAATTTCTAAGGTGCAAATGTTTCTTTATAATTTTTATATTTTATAACTTTAGTGGATATTTCTATCACATAAACATAGGGTATAATAGTGTATATTAATATATAAAGTTAGTATAGATATTTGGTCCTATTTAATCCACCCCCTCAAGATTCTTGTAGTGCCAATTCGATTAACAACAATATTTTCAATATTTCTATACATAAGAATTATGTCTTTATTCCTCCCCACAATGATACTGTAATTACAACACTATAACATCTTTCCTGGAGTTATTTCTGCATTTGTTTCCAAATCACATTTGTTAGTACATTATCTTGTTATTAGCTATTAGTTACAAATTTTGATAATGTGCAGGTTATCTTTATGTCATTTTATAACTAATTGTTGAATAAAGTTGTTTAGTTTTTCTATGTTACCTATACCTTCGCTCCTATTGGTCACCAATTAGTGATGACGTGTGGGGGGGCAGGTCCTCCGGCGTGCACGCTGCTGTGATGCTTTGGGGGAACTGAGGGCAATAACATATGCCTATTCAGTCCCCCTGGCTGCCAGCTTGATGCACGCGCAAGGGGGTACGGATGCGTGACATCATCATGTTGGTCACGTCGTGGGGGCACTGCCTGTTCACGCATGCGCAGGGGATACGTAGAGGCTGTAGAGGGGCAGCCAAGTACTGGCAACACATCCCTCTCAGTCCTGCCACATCACCGCGTGTGCGCGACGGGCGCATACAGTGACGTCATCACGGTTTTGGTGCCAAAACGGAGCTACAGGTAATAGGTAAGGGGTTTATAAGGGGCAAATTGTATTATATTTGGATACTCCTTGACAAAGTGCTTGGTGCACGAAACATGTAGGAGGGTTTTTTGTACCTCCCTTTCTCTTTTATCGACCAATAAAGGTTATTTTTTAGTAGCTGTGACCCACTCTCTCTTTTTGCTGTGCGCCTTTCTCTATATGGATATTTACTATAAATTATATGCAACAATCACAAAATAAACAGTGTCACAGGAGACCAGGATTTTTTTTTTTTTTCAAATTAAATTTTTTATTGAATTCATACATGGCTTACAAGTATAGTATACATTGGAGGCAAACACTCCTCCTCTGACTGAGAACCATTCATCATGTGTAAGTACTGTCTATTCTGGACAAACGGGGCCGACAAAAGGACAAACCGACAGATAACATACAGCTCCCGGTGGGGAGGGGGAGGTGGGGGGGTCCTCCTACCATGGTTACACTTCTAACCTTGCGTCCGTTGGCTCTCTGCGTCCAAGAAAACCGAGTGCCCGGTTTGCGCCTTCCAAGTCTCTCCGATTCTGTCCGAATGTGTCCGGGTTATCCCCACAAACCATCGTGGTCTCCTGGGACTTCTTCCTGGGAGAATGCACTTGTGTCTATTAGTGCCAAATCGTGGCCCTTTCTACCCCCGGTATGTTTGTCTGGGCCAACCATGGTGACCAGACTTTTAGGAAATTTGTGCCAGTATCATTGACCAAGCTCGTCAATTTCTCCATTTGACAAACTGACCAATTTCGGTTCCTGATCTTAGCAATTATTGGAATTTCATTCTGTTTCCAGCGTGCTGCAATCTCCCCCCATACTGCCATAGCGAACTGCGCCACTAGTTTATTGTCTCCCCTGGAGAGACCTTTTTGCGACCTGTTCAAAAGGAATCGCCATGGGTCCAACGGGATGGATGTGCCTAGGATCCTATTTAGCCAATCGTTAATTGAATCCCAGACCGGCGTGATCTTGGGGCAAGACCACAGCATGTGCAACAAGTCTGCCTGTTGTCCACATTGTCTTGGACACAATGGGGAGTAGCTGGGCAGGAATTTAGCCAATTTTATGGGGGTATGGTACCACCTCATCATAACTTTATATGCATTCTCCCTTAAAGTCGTGCACATGGAGCTTTTCGATGTCGCCACCACAATCTTTGTCCACTCCTCTAATTGATTCACCTCCCCAAGTCCTGTTCCATCTCGTCATGTATCCTGTCTTGTCCGTCACTGTCTTGCTAGAACCGGTTACCTACTTGTACATCTGCGATGTGAGTCCCTTGGTGGATGTCCCTGAACGACAGAGCTTTTCAAAATTCGTCAATGGGGTGTGGGGTTGCAAAGCTTGATAAAATGCTCTGATCTAGAGGTATCTAAAGAACTCTGCATTGGGGATGTTTTGGCTATTTTTAAGTAGATCAAATGTCTGTATGCCTCGTAGCCCCTCCATATCTACTAACCTGTTAATTTTTTTATTTTTCCAGATAGTAAAGTCTGCGCTGGCCCGACCCGGAGCAAAAAGTGGGTTGTCCCAAAGTGGGGTCATGCCTGAGGATTTGTGTGTCAGCTTGCATTTTATCCTTGTGGTCTCCCAAACTGAGATTGAGTTGGTCATTGAGGATAGCGGCATTTTGGCGCCAAATCAAGTGTTCCAAAACCATAGGGGAGCATAGCTCCTTTTCTAGGGCGACCCATCTCTTTGAGTCTGGATTGGTGGGCCATTGCACAATTTGGCATAATTGCGCCGCTTTGTAATAGGACAACAAACAAGGTACCGCTAGCCCTCCTGCTTCCGTCTGTTTATGCATAATCTGTTTACCCACCCTCGCTTTCTTACCTCCCCAGATAATTTTATCTATTGCTGATTGAAGCGAGAGGAAATCCTTCAATCCTATTGGCACTGGGAGGGTTTGGTTGAGGTATAGTAAGCGTGGAAGCAGGTTCATCTTAACACAGTGGATCTTTCCGATCCATGAAATTTTGTGGGTGGCCCATCTCTTAATGTCCCCTCTCAGGGTCTGCACCAATTTAGGATAATTTGCCTGGTACAGCATATTATAGGACTTAGTGACATTGATCCCCAGATATCTAATATTTTTCTGCTGCCAATTGAAATTAAAATTTATGGCGATCAATTTCTCTACATGTTTGGGAAGGTTGATGTTCAGAGCGTCTGATTTGGACTGGTTTATTTTGAATCTGGAAATCCTATTGAATCTCCCCAACAGGTCGAGGAGACCAGGACTTTTAACACATATTAACCGCATAAACACAAATGAAATACAACATTCAGTTGAAATACACACTTACTAGAGGTCTGTGGGGGAAAACTAGCCTCAAATAAGTGCAGAGCACCTGATTCGAATGGTTTACCCTGACCAGGAAATCCCTCCTGGCTTCCTGGTCCTCTTTTCCGCTAAATACCTTAGCTGCGAACGCTACGTTCTATTTTCAGAACTTGGACTCGGCGTCTGACTTAGTCTCTGCAGGGCAGGCTTTCCTAGCTTCAGAAATGAAGCCGGTTGCTTTGCTATTCGTAACAGAGCAACTTTGAAAAGCCCGCCCGCGCTTCACCGACTCAAGTCACAGGACGGTCTGGTTCTCTGCCTCGTTCATCTCCTTACATACCCTCCGCTGTTCTATCTTCAGCATGGAAGTAGAAGGAGCAACCAATCAGAGTGTGGGAATTCCCTCCCACTAGTCAATAGAAACAGGGACTCGTCTCTTGGCTGACGTTAGAGGAGGAGGTGGCCAACCTGGCTCGAAAAGCCGGGTGAGCGGGAAATATGAATTAACAAATGGGAAATGCACCTACGAGCTATTTCTTCCCCAGCTAACCCATTGCCACCCACTGGGCAGGATCTACCAGGTCTGGCAGTCTCAGAAGGTGTCCCCAGAGGGTACCCTTTGTACTCCGGACTTGGCAAATCACCTTTCCCCAAACAGTTTTTTCACCTCTGGACATCTTCTCTCGTTTGAACTCCGATATCTATGTAGACATCCCGGCACCTGTGTGGATGCCGGAGGTGACTGCATAGACATTTATACAGTATGCACAAAACATTAATAAACATGTTTTAATAAAGTATATGTCTTGGGGAATCGTATACCTTTGAGGGAAAGGGGTCTGGGATACTTGGGCTCGAAAACCAGGATTCTGGGGGACACTGTATAGCCCCGTTGTAATTCACCTCATGTACACACAAATCATGCTGCCACGTCGAGGAGAATTATGGGACTACCGGTAACTTTGTCCCCTGAGCTCCTGCAAACAAGATAACTGCATTTTGACCCAAATATCCCACCTAAAACTTACACTCCTAAAGTTTTATGTCTCTGGTGCAAGGGGAACAGGTAAAGTCTAAAACAGGTCATGTTTTTACTATGCTTGCATAGGACTTCCATACACATACCCTGTCTTCATCTACAGATGGGTCCCCGCAAATCATACACGATTTGCGGGTAAAATACCAGTACTACCGGCTACTCCGGTCAGCAACATTTAATACACTTTTTAAGTATAGTTGCCCCCCAATAGCCACCCTTAAACTACCATTCCCAAAGTCCCAGTTCTGTAGCTTTCTCCTAACCGGGGACCTAACTACACATGGCATGACTAGCGATGGACCGTACAGGGGACCGTAAAATGAGAATAGAAATACAGGGAACATATCTGAGTGCATTACTAAACCCAAGAGCAGACACTTCAGCCCTTGGCACACAATTTTAGGGGCAGCCAGCTGGGCTTCACCTTTATTAATGAAGGCCGGCTACCCCCTACCATCACAAACAGATCTTTGGACTTTCCAAATAATAGCTCTGATGACCTGGTGTACTTTATTGACACGCCAGATGATCTGAATACCGCCTACCTACTGTTTAGCTCCTCAAATCCCCTATTTCACATGACAGTGAAATGAGACTTCTAATGAATACATTTTACTCTATCCTGCTAATAATCTGAAAGAAGAAAAAAAGCATTATATTGACCTTTAACTCCTGGGTGCGCAATAACTCTAAACAAAATATTGTACATTCTGTCACAATAAGCATTTGTGTGTAAAATGTAGCCATGAGAATTATTTGCAATATTCTTTTTGCAACCACTGCACTCTATTTGATTTACTTGCCTGATTTACACTTGACTTAACAAAGATATTTAAATAAGTCCTATTTTACCAGCTGTTTCAGTCATCTTTTTTATTTTACACAAGCGTATTTGTAATATGAAATCAAGTTTCATTATAATTTCCATTCTCCCCCATTACACAAGCTGCAGCATGTCACAAAGCACTTCTATTCGACCTGCAGGGAATGCCATATGTTGCATCTGTAGAATTCAGTAAATTGATTTTGGGCAGAATCAGATAAAAAGTCTGGCAATCTTTTTTACAGTGAGTGCTTCCAAATCATATCCAATTGGTTTTACAGATGAGAACAATAATCAAAGTTTTTCTCCTCCCTTCTCTTAGCCAAAAAGCCTTCAAAAGAGTCTTAGGGGTCTATTTATCAAGGTCCATATAGTCTCAGAAAGAACATATTGCTTTATTATTACTATTATTATTTTTTGTTTTGCTTTTGGTGCCTTATGAGCCAAGAAACATCATTTTGGATTCTATGTCGATAAAGATTCATTAGTGTATTTAAATGGTTTATATAATGCATTCAAATTATAACTGTGAGTGATAGCTTGAAAAGCTTGCCTTTTATTATATGCTAGAGAGATTGAATAACTTTCCCATTTTTATTTTGCAGTCATTGTTAGAATATAGAAAGTACTACAAAAGAAGGGTCCGCTTTCATAAGTATATTATCATGAAAAGAGTTTCCCAGGTCCAATCTTTTGTCTTTTGTCCTTGACCTGTGGAGCATTGCCTCCAACCCTTTCCTTTGGCTAACTATACATAGGTACAAACATGTAGCAGGCCTGTGGTATTACTGTACAAGGATTAACTTTCTCTTGTTTAGAGTTGTCCCTGCCCACTAGGAATTTATTGGGGGAGTGGACTAAAGAGAGTCTTTTAAAAAGGCATGTTGCATTGTAAAGTACATATAGATGGAGTCAATATTATTGCAACCCGTGACATTCTGCAGAGAGCCATGCACAGCGGCATCAGAAATTTGGCCATGTCCATTTTGCCGCGACCAAGTCAGTTTGGGTGCTTGGTCTTAAGGATAGGGGTTTTAAGGTAAGGGGTTAGGTTTTGAGGGCAGGTAATCGGTTTAGGGTAAGGGCATAGGGTGAGGGGTTTTAGGGTAAGAGCTAAGGGTAAGGGCTCAGTGTAAGGGGTTTTAGGGTACGGGGTTAAGGTTTTTAGGGTAGGGGTAATTAAAGGTCAAGATTAAGGGATTTTAGTTATATGGTAAGGTTAGGGGCTTACGTTGGAGGCAAAATGGCCTGCAGAAAGATGTCCCTGTGGCAAGGTGAGAAGCATCTAAACACCGACGGTGACTTGGTCGGGCTAAACGGCCGCGACCACATGTTTTAGACCGATACACATTGTGCCAGCGGGAGAAGTGGCCATTATTTTGAATTGGAAGGAGGGTGCTTTGAAGGCTACTTTCCATCAGGGAATTGAGGAGAGGCTGAAGGATGAATTGACGTATAGGGACCTATCCGCAGACCTGGAGGAACTGATCGCCCTTTGCATGTCCTTGGACCTTTGGATGAGGAAGAGACGTCAGAGCAGGATCGTTCTCACAGATCCCGGTCTCTACCACTGACTCCACCTCTTCAGGCTCCTTCCAATAAAACTGCAGGGGAACTGATGGAGCCCATGGAATTGGGCAATGTGCGTCTAACAGAACGGGAGAAGCAGCACCGGCGATCCCTGGGGTTGTGCCTCTACTGCTGTGAGAAGGGTCACATGGTACGAATCTGTCCTGAGAAATCAGGAAAACGCCAATGTCCAGCAACAGTAGGGGAGTTTCTTCTGGATATCTGCAACTTCTCTCTATCTCCCGGTTGTTTGATGGTTCCCATCTGCCTATCCTGGCAAAACCATTTTGTAATAACCAACGCCTTCGTGGACTCTGGAGCCCCCAGTATATTTATAGATAAAACCTTCGCTCAATGGATCCATATTCCTCTCCAGAGAAAGGAAGTACCTCTGGTTATCTTCTCCATTGACGAGAGACCGTTGGGATCGGGGATCGTTTCACAGGAGACGGTTTGAATCAAAGCTACGGTCGGTGTTCTGCACCACGAAGTCGACCAGCTGGATGTTAACAATTTCCCCTCCATCTATGTGGTTCTAAGGTTTCCCTGGCTACGTACCCATAATCCCCAGATCGACTGGATTTTGAGACAGATAAGAACTTGGGGTTCTGCCTGCCATGGCAAATTTTTCACCCTGTCATCCTGTGGGTGTTCTTCTACTGCCTGCCTGGAGGACTTACCTGATCTCCCAGCATGTTACTCTGACTTAGACGGGTCTTCGACAAGGGACAGGCTGAAGTAATACCTGTGCATCGACCGTTTGATACAACCTTATAAGGATAAAACAGGGTGATGAGTTGAAGACTGCTTTCAACACATGCGTTTGACACTATGAGTATCTGATAATGTCCTTCGGCCTATGCAATGCACCCGCAGTCTTATAGTTTTTTGTGAACAAAATTTTCAGAGACGTATTTGTGACGGTGAGGGAGTACCCAGGCAAGTAAATAAAGGTATTATGCCCGGCTTGGTGCCCTTGAGTCATATGGTAACTGTGAAGTGTCAGCGCTGCAGCTACTGTGGGTTGAGAGTCTGTAAATACATTAGAATTGTCTGTGTGGGTCCGGCTAGGGATAAGTGGAACACGCGCTAAAATGAGCTATATTGAATGACTGCGGTCACGGTTAACGCATTGGTTCCAAGGGTTGCAACTACATATACCACATCACTGTATTTAGGTCAATTGGATAAGTGCAGTTGTGGTTAGGTTAGTTTCGTTCATTGCTACACTGAGTCGCAGCCTAAACCGCAGGTTAATTGGATAAGTATTGCTGCGGTCATGTCTTCGCTTCAGGCTTTGCAACAATGAGTCACTGCCCAAACCGTAGACAGGGAGAAAGTTTAAACAACAGACCACACATATTTTGATAGCTAACTTGAATTAGGCACATGCGGGAAAGATGAAAATTGGTGTGGGTACTGCTGGGGTCACAACAGTAAGGCAGCCATGGTTTATGTGTTGTTAACTTTTGGGGAAAATAGTAAATGAAAGATCCCCTCTTTTTGTGGTATTAAAACTATAAAGAGCCAGGGCATTTGCATTCAGGCAGGCAAGGCAGTGGATTCATTGAAAATTAGCAATTTCAGTATATGACCAGCCATTCCGGTGAGTAACTCATGCATATCATAAGTGCAGACACCATGCTGAGATGACTCCAGAGTGTCTAGGAAAGTCCGGACTTAAAAAGGTACCGACATTGGAAAGTGGGAAGTGGAGGGAAGTAAATATAAACAGGTTTCTCTGCTAGATATCCAGATGTCTGGGGCAGCGGTAGACATTCTGCCACCAGAAAAGGGGCTTGGTCAGGTATGCTAAGCAGCTCAGGTATGCGGTTAGCGCATGGCCCTTGGCATACCGTGAGGCCCCTTGCCCGGCTGCAGGAACTGTGGGCAACTTTGCCATAGGGTGGCGATTTGGTTCCCACAGAGTGATTGGCTGCAGATTATACAGATAGGACTTTGGGGCTTTCAAACAAGCATAACCTGACAAAACAATCTATATCTTCTATGTATACAGATAGAGTACTACACTGATCTATAATAAACACAGAAAAGACTAGACTATTATTCTATATGTAACGGATTTTCTGGCCTAGCCGGACCCACCCAATCTCATATGGGCCCCTGTGGTCTAACCAGTCCCCATTACAGTGTAGTGTCTGGTGGTGCACCTGTTGGCAACAGGACTCCTGAGTCTCCCGCATGATGTTGTGTGGGGATTGCCAACCCAGACAGGCAGCTGAGGTAGTGTGCTTGAGTCCTACCTAGATCCAGTGCAGCGCCTCCACCTCATCAGGATCCCAGCGTCCGCTTGTGGATGGTCCTGGTGAGGAACTCCTCTGTGTAATCACTCCACAGTTACACACGAGGGTATGATTTAACAAGATCATCTTTATTGCAAGGCGGTGGGCCAGCTGCCCCTCACAGCGGTTGTACTCAGCCGCTCATGTTCACCGCACTTCCCTTTGAAAGGTGTCTTTTCCCAGGTTGGTGGATTCCCTATCTCCCCTTAGAGAGATACTCCCTGTGCCAGGTCCCTGGTCACAGTCTTATGAGCTGCATTCTCCCAAGTCTGTACTCAGACTTGCTCCTTCTACAACCAACCAACTGAACTCTTCTCATAACCTCTGAACCACTCCTCTGAACACTTCTGAACACACTAACCTTTGAGCAGTGCTGTGCCTTATGTATCCTCTGGGGGCTGGCACAACTCTGACATCACTAATCATGGATTCAGAGCATGTGACCACTCCCATCCATACATAAGGCACCTCACCAGGGTGTGAGGGCAAACCTCCATAATTACTGCTGGCATGCCCATAACTTACCAGGCCTTACTGTCAGCAGGAGAGATGACTGTAATCCATTTTACAGCATGGTTACATATAGAATATCAATTTCGAAAGATATAGATATAACAATTGCTGAACATCAATTTAAAAAAAATGCAGATATGAAGAATACTGATATGAGACTGACAGAAGAGGATGCGATGGATAGTTCACAAAAAAACTACTAATGCCCAAATCTGTGTTGAGACCTTGAAGTATTCTAGTGCGTAGAGTAAAAGACATAATGCATCTCTCTTCTATCAAGTCTCTTTACACGATCTCCACCTGTGACGTGTGGCGGAATGTGTTCAATAAATAGTTCCGATTTACCCATAGAGCAAGTTGCAGCATGTTTGGAAACGGGTTTGTTGAGGTCTCTTTTTTTAATTAATCTCAGATGTTCTTGGATTTGCTGTTTAAGAAAACGTATTGTACACCCCATGTTTTGCTTTCCACAGCCCCAGGTAAGAAGATAGATGACAAACTTGGTTTCACAGTTGATAAATGAATAAATCCCATAACTTCTACCTGTGTCTGTGGAAGCAAAGTGAGCAAATACCTTCATAGCAGGGCATGTAATGCAATGATTGCATCTAAACGTGCCCTTTGGCCTACTCATATCAATTTTATCCATTTGAAAGAGGCTCTGAGACAGATAGTTGGCCCTCACTGACAAAGGAGCTAATTGCTTTAATTTTTATTGCTTTAATTTGTTCTGATGGTTTACTGAAACGAGTGATAAACAAAGGAAGTTTCCCTCCCCCTGTATCCCTCTTTTTCTCTTTAATGTACTTGCTCTATCCATACAATATACCTCTTTAAATGCTCGATCCAGGTCATCTTGCTTATACCCCCTTGCTAGGAATCTGTGAAATCTGTAAAAGGAAATCCTCCTGATTTGAACAATTCCTTTTTAATCTTAGGAATTGTCCATTTGGTATGCCCCTCAAAAGATTTTTTGAATGGCAACTGTCAGCACGAAGAAAGGAATTCCATGCATTAGGTTTGCGATAGACATCCGTATGTACTTTTAACTCTAGATCTACATATAAAAGTAAATCTGAATAATGAATATGTTGACAGTGATAATTATAAGTGAATTTAAGATTTAAATTATTACTATTAAGTGTGCCAATAAAGGATAAAAGTGTAGTGACATAACCATCCCAAACAAAAATGAGATCATCAATAAACCTCTTGTAGAATACAATGTGATCTCTGCAGAGGTTTGTATCTCCAAACACGTGGAACGACTCCCACCAACCCATGAACAGGTTGGTGAATGAAGGGGCAAAACTAGTACCCATAGCAGTTTCACGTGTTTGGAGATAGAAAACCCCATCAAACAAAAAATAATTGTGCTTTAATAAAAAGTGAATAACATCTAAAATAAAAGTGCTCTGTACTGGTGAAAGTTAAGCTCTATCCAAAAAATATCTAACAGCTGCCACCCCTTGTGTATTTTCGATAATTGAATAAAGGGACATGACGTCTAACGTCACCCAAAGATAACTACTTTTCCATTGTATGTTCTGTATTTTATTGATTAAATCACCTCTCTCCATAATAAATGAAGACAATTGCCGAACAAGTGGCTGGAAGTAACCATCTACATATCGAGAAACACCATCTCCCAAAGAACCAATACTTGCCACTATGGGTATCCCAGGGGGGGGAGACAAGTGTTTTATGGACCTTTGGGAGATGGCTAAAGATTGGAATAACTGGATAAAGGCTATACAAATATTCTATCTCATTATCACTTAGATCAAATAACATCTTGCCCTCATCAAGGAGGTCCCGAAGATCTCTTAAATAAAGAGCAGTGGGTTCTGAATGTAGCACAGCATAGGAAGAACCATCACTGAGTTGGCAAATAGCCTCACTGCGATAATCATCCCTATGCTGTACCACGATGGCCCCACCCTTTTCCGCTCCCTTAATAATTAAGGATTTATTGGATTTTAAAGATGTGAGAGCCAGTTTCTCTTCCTTGCTAAGGTTAGGTTTATCAACATCTTTTTGTGGAAAGGAGAAACATTAAAGCTAAATCGACCTGAGAGTAGTAGCAAGTCTCTCTCCACAAGCGGTTTGAAAGTGGAGTTGAAATTTCCTTTAATAAAGGTTTAACGTGGGGTTAAACAACGACCTCTTTTGCAGACCCAAACTGTTTCTTCCCAAGAAGTCTGACACATCAATATCAGTTGTTGGTTCATCCAATAGTTCATTTAAGTCCTGAAGTCTACAAAGGTCTTTAAAGTCCCAATCCTGCTGTGTCAGAACCTAATCTTCCAAATTGTCTTCTAAGACACTATCACTCTTTGTTTCACTTATCTTATTTCCAAAGAACTTGTTTGAACTTATTTTTCGCACAAATTTATGCAGGTCTATTACCATTTCAAAAACTTGGAAGTTTGTACTAGGAGCGAATTTTAATCCTTTGTTTAATAAAGAGAGTTCTGTTTGTGTCAACTCAATATTTGAAATATTGACCACACCTAGCTTTTCACCTATTCGTTTTTCTTCCACTTTTGAGGATGTTTCTTATACCTTTGTTTTCCTTTTTCCCCTCCATCTTGTCCTTTTCCGTTTTTTGAATAAACATGTGATTGCATACCTTGATTTCTTTTATCACTCATCTCAGTGGAAGTCAGTCCCCAGAACACTCTAGGTCCATGGCTCAGATTTTGATTTGAAGATTCTCCATCTGAGGAACTGTGGAAAGAGACTTCATGGGGGAAAGAATCAGCATCAGACACATCCGAATCTGCACTAGTAGAATCCATGAAAGATGTATTTTTCATCAAAATTGATTTCTGAAATTTGCCCAATTTAAGAGGTTTATTGGTCTTAGATGGGGTAGAGTTGTTAAATCTTCGAGTAGATGGTGGTCTTTGCCATATGTATATCTCTTTTTTATCATAGTCCAATCTATCTCGTTCAAACTTCCCTTGTTTTTAAAACATGATATCTTTCTCCATTTTAACAATATTGTTGGACAAACATTCATCTAGATCATCAAACCCTTCAATTGACGTATATGGTTGCATTTTCGCTTGCAATTGCTTTACTGTATATCCTGATCAACTCTGACTTTTTCTTTATTTTTGAAATGAATAATTAGATCAATCATTCTAAAAGAGCATCCATCCAAGAATCGTACCAATTGATTTTCAAACTCAGTTTCCTGAAATCCAAAACTTGGCATTTTTTGGATTCGCAAATCTCTAGGAATTCACTTTACTTTTGTATAATTCTCCAATGAGACTATGTCCCACCATGTTCTTATCTTTTGGGACAATAATTTATCCAATTTAGAGGAATATAACTTTAAGGGACCTATGCAGTAAAGGTTCAAAAAAATATTGCCAGGCCCTTTAAATCATTGTTTTTTGGAGCGTTGCTATTACGGTATTCAGAAATCCCTCATTACCTGTCATAGCAAAATTCCCAAAATGAGCGAGTTGCTGCCAGCGATAGGATCGACCCTCTGAAAAGGCCTAACCCCAGTGAAAATCTCGCCTGAAAATTATGTTTTTTAATATACATTTAATTCCTAGTGTAGATGTGCAGGGGGTCTCCGGAGCAGAACCGCATTGGTTTGAGGTCCTTTGACCCCCTGATTCCCGAGATACAGGCCCCTTTATGGGGTGCCGGCATCTCCTATGCATGGAAATGTCCTAATCACGTGACGCGGGACATCTCCATGCATAGGAGATACCAGCACCCCAAAGGGGCCTGTATCTTTTGAAGCAGGGGGTCCCCGGACATAAAACGCGGTTCTACTCCGGAGACACCCTGCACATCTACACAAGGAATTAAATGTATATTAAAAAACATTTACTAAGCATACTTAAGGTACCAACCCTGTATGTCAACAAATAAAACATGGCCTACATTTCAATTAATTCCCCCCCCCCACCACCAAACACATAAAGTACAGTAATGGGCAAAATAACTATTATCCAGATATGGATAAGAGATTATTTGCCCATTATTAAACACAACATTAACCAGCATAAATAAAGTAAATAAATACAGTTCTACTTACCACAGCAATATGATGGGTATCCTCATCCCGATACTGCAGGTCCCTGTCCTCTGTTGCCAGAAAGCATACATACATAATAAATATAATCTAATGGCTCCTAACCCCTTAAATACCTTAGCAGTTAATAACCGCTATAATGATTAAGGGGTTAACCCACCTTGCCCTGCTACCCACCCGGGAGGCCTAACCACCCACCCTGAGCCCACTATACCCACCCTGTACCCATTGAGTAGTATAGTGGTACATCATACCCATATAATAATATGGGCATGATAAGCCTCTATAGCACACAATGGGCACCCTAATCAAAATACATTAATGCTCCGAACACACAATAATAAAACATTACAAAACTCCAAAAAAACAAAATTCACTAAATGTAAACAATAGCCAGCTAATGCAATTAATACAAGCAATAACCAGATCAACAATGAATTAATTAACCCAGTAACCAATCAAAACAATTCATTAATACAACAGCAATGAATTAATTGCACCAGTGACCAAACCAATTAATTGATTCAACAGCAATAAATTAATTGAAACATTAACCTACAAAGAAATGAATTATTAAAAAAAATCTGAAACACAACCAAAGCATTAGCTAACACAACACATCATTAATTCAAACCGAAAATCAATCGCCAACATTTTATTTAAATAAAGCAGCAAAATACCAAACAATTGCATCCACATAATAAACTGACATCGCAAAAATCAACACCAATACAAAGCAAGAAATGCCCCAAAAATATTATCCTAATAATGTATTGATCTGTACCATAAAGTGGTAGTGAGTATATCAGCAACCACTATTACTTCAAGGGTGCACAATTACTTATCAGAAATATACTTTCAATAGGTTATTTCACCACCAATACGGGTACACTGGGATTATTAGGTACTCTTGCCCTAATACATATGAGCAGTATACCATAACTGGCTTATATATATACTCACGTGAAGATAATCTAGTACTTACCTGACCTGCTTGACATAACTATACAGAAAGTCCGTGAAGTTATATACCCCCATTTTAATTCGCCAAGTCCTGTAGGCACTTATTTTCTGTTATTTAGGTTCGCGACCAATCATCTTAGTTTTATTGAGTATTACTCCTAATAAAGTTACTGTTTTTAAACTCTAATCATACTACTTCATTCTTAACCGGTACTGTTGAGTGATTACCCTGGCTATTTATCATATGAGTACTACTTGGTCACCTACTAAGTTTTAATTATTGTTTGGAGTGCTCTCATTATAGGGGATTCTTTTCTCTTGTATATCTCTATTATTGCCCCTGATAGTAGCACCCACTTGTAGAACTGTAGCGAGGGCTACCTTTCCTCCCTTCCATTCCCTCTCCCTCCCCAGTCTTTACCCCAGTATACTATGAAAGAGAGATTCCCAAGCATAAGCTACCCCATGTGTACTGGTACTAAACACCAGATACACCTTTTCTGTACCCTGCCATTAGGATTAACAGTGGTCGGACAGATGATGGGTGGGAGGGAAATTGCCTGAATGATACCCCTAATGTACTTTGTTCTATCATAAAAGGAAGGCTGTTATAGACCGTAGAGGCACATGCAAGCTAGGAGCTGAATCCGTGTCTGCAGACCGGTGCTTGTAGTCAGATGAGAGTTGCAGGTTGACATCAGTTGTGGTGCTTTTCCCTGATCTGACCAACAGCGATGACAGAATAATGTCAATGGGCAACTCAACGTAAATTTCACGTATGTGACTTTCTCAAGGGTAAGTGCCCACCCCTATGTTGCTGTAGGAATTTAGACTCACAGCTAGGCGTAGACAATTAGTTAACACTTGCATAGCTGTGAGGAAATGAGAATCCTGGTCTCCCTACTGATATTGAAATGGGTGATGTATGCAGCGGTGGTCAAATAAAGTGTAATATGCTAAAGTGTGTGTGTGTGTGTTTAATATGAGATCCGACTCCATTTCTTTGGTCTATTATAGCGTGTGTGTGTGTTTGTGTGTGTGTATAATAATATATATAATAACACTGTCCATGTAAATATAAATACAAACAGTAATACAAACAGTAATAATTACAGGTACACGGTGTGAGCTACTATAGGAAGAACTGAGGGGTTCGATACTGTGTGAACGCATATGGGGACGTTATGGATACCATGACTGGCAATATGGAAGCACCATTGGAGTGAGTAGGAGTTACGGGGTACCTTAAATGCTGATACTGACCTGAGTACAGGTATACATAAACATAGCACCAGTGAAAAGAACAAGAGCACGGCCTGAAATGGTAAATTGTTAACCAGTATTATGTAGTGTGATCATAATAGGTCAGGTCTAAATCCTGTCAATATTGTAAAAACGCTGAGGGGTGTACAACAAACAGTACCAATTGTAGGTCTGCAGCTGTTATAGGAACGGCGAGTATTAAAACCCCTCGTTTAGACCATATGGACTCAGAGGGGGCTATGCACTAAGCAGTGATAAGTCATTTTAAGAGCGCAAAGTGCTTTTAGAACGTGAAGTTCCGCCGAGCGCTATGCACTAAGCCACGCAAACAGGCACTTTGCGCTCTAAAACGGGCTTTTCCTTGGAATTTTTTCAAAGTCCAACTTTTCTCGTACGATCAGCTGTTTGCGCTGAATCCTGCCCTTCTGCGGGATTCACTAAGCAATGCAAACTGATCGTACGTTAAAGTTGCGCTGAATAAACCTCACCAGCTAAAGGCAGGTGATAAAAGAAGCTGGACTTAGAAAAAAGTCTTTGTTTAGCTTTTTGCAGGCGCAAAACCAATACAACAGGCTGGCGGGTGTCCCCAGCTGACCCCACAGGGGTCCCCAAGGGAGGCCGGGGGTCGCGCGGGTGTCCCCAGCTGACCCCAAGGCCGTCCCGGGTCCTGGGGGACCTGCGGTACCAATGTTGTGCCAACAAAAATACTAAACAATATTTCTAACTAAACACACCCCCCTAACACATACTGTACATTAATGTGAAAAATTACTATTATCCAAATATGGATAATAATGCTTTTGCCCATTAAATATACATTAATACAATAAATACATTAAATACATGTTGTACTCACCCTTGTCCGGCACCCACGGTGAAGGCCAGCCGCATCTTCCTCCTCATCCATACACTGGGGCGCTGAAAAATATACAAAATAAGAACAAGTGCCAAACTAATGTCCACTAACCCCTTAATGACCTTAGCGGTTATTAACCGCTACAGTCATTAAGGAGTTAAGCCACCCTGACCCGATACGCACCCTTCACCATTTATTTGTACAGTGGCTTCATCATGTGTATATATATATATATTATATATATATATGGACAATATATTATAATATATTTATTATAATATATATATATATATATATATAATATATATATATATATATATATATATATATATATATATATACTGTATATGCATGATTAACCAATATACAAATAAATACAGTACATGGCCAAATACAAATCTCTCCCAATATCAAACATCACCAAGCCCAATCAATATCTAATAAATCTAAATACAAACACTCAATTTGACAATGTGTACACGATACAAATAATCTTTGCATCATATATACTATGTCCAACAATGCTCCAAATCAAAGACACTAATCCAAACAAGATACAGATACAATCATTAAAGAAAAACAAAGCATCAACACAATTAATTTACCATCAGTTAATCCAATCACCAATCAATTACAATCCAATTCAATTACACACTTCAAATCCTACAATCAAACCATTGTGTCAATTAATGTATGACAAAGTAACCATCAAATAACATCTATATGCCAAAAATAAGCCAAAAAATAATCTATAGAAACCAGCCTTTAACTAAACATTTGCAAACATTAAATGTACATTAGCAACACATTTTTACACAAAGCAGCAAATTACCATTCAAAAAAACATCCAAACAAGGCAAGCCAACACGTTTTTATTATAAAAAACAAAACTGTGCACTACTACCTAACTACCTACTGTATAAAATTTAAATGTATAAATATATACAGTGCAGTGACTATACCATCAATTTAGTGATAAAAATTTTATAAAAAATTAAACCACAACTCCCACAGTGAGATAATTATACATTAAATAATAAGTGCCACATAACCGTGTTTGGGATAATGGCGTCTTCAGCTGTAAACGCAGGGGTGGCTCAGCACCCCACACACACTAAGAGAATGGAAACAAAAGAAAACAGCGCACAACGCCAAATAGTGAAGCAAATTCAACAATATATTATAGAATTAAAAAGGGGGTAATATAACTGCGTACATGAAAAAAGTTGGTAAAAGGCATGTAGTGTGTATCACACTGTTTACCACTCGGCAGCTGTTAGCTGTAGATTCAGGTGCTTGCTTCCCTCTGCTGCTGCAGCTCAGTTGATTCTGGGGCAGGACGTCAGTCTTTTCACTCCCAAGGGGATTTCCCTTCATGCAGCCAGGTTCAGCAGCTGGTACTGGGGCTCGGTGAAATCGCTCCTGCTTCCTGGCCGATATGAAGCTGCTCCTGTACCTCGGCAGGTGTATCCTCTGCACAGAGGTTAAAACGAAGCTTGCTGGGGTGCCCTCAGCATGCCACGATGCAGCAGTGGTGGATTCAATAGGGAAGTTTGAACAGTCTTACAAAGTCTCTCACAAGTGTCCAAAACAGCACACAGGATGAAATAAAAACAGGACAGGCCAATACATAGACAAAGGCCAATGTAAGCAGATATAAGGCAATAGAATGTTACATCCAACTAGTTTCGTAGAATTAACTACTTCTTCAGGGAAACCTGAAGTACCATGTGGCAGGCTTTCAAGAACGTCACATCCGTTCTCCCCAAAGCCTCTGTCACATGGTCTACTTGAGCCAATCAGAGTTGGGATGGAGTTCCCATGCTCTGATTGGCTACCGTACCATGTGAGGCCAGCCATCTTTCAGTTCATGACGTCATCTTAAAGGCAATTGAAGCACAGCCAATTCTGATTGGCTGTGCTTTCATTGCCTTTAAATGACGTCATCATTTTATTTTTTGTCGGCCAAAACACATGATTTTCACAGCCCAATCAGGGCCGTGAGAACCATATGACGAAAATGTGACGTCATAGGCCTTTAAAAGCCTATGTCATCTCATTTTCAAGCTTGACGCAGAGGAGGAAGGACCTCCTATGAAGACAGAAGACCAGGGCGTGGCAGATGAAGATAAGAAGACCCCGGAAGAAGAAAGAAGACCCCCAGAAGAAGACGGAGAAGACCCCACGATGGATTACAAATAGAAAAAAGAATATAAAGACACTTGTGGATTTAAATGGATTTTTTATTTTATGGTTACCTGGTTCCTGTTGTTGGATTAGCTGCTCCAGTGGTTCCGGTTCCCCTTGATTGCTGTGACTGGTTCATGTAATGGAAAGTAAAAAAAGAAAATGTATTTTAAATTTATTTTACAGGTTTTTTTGGACTTTTTTCCCTGACGTCCATTTTTTTTTATGTCCCTTTATTTGTCCTGAATGTATGTATGTCACTATGGGTATACATACGTACAGGACAAATCAGTGGTTGTATTGTATGTTCATTTTTAATGTGAATAAATTGTTTTTAATGCTCTTTTATTGCACCTGTATTTATGTCTGTAAACTATAGATGGACATACATACAGGTATAATAAAAACGTGCTGGCTTGCCTTGTTTGGATGGTTTTTTGAATGGTAATTTGCTGCTTTGTGTAAAAATGTGTTGCTAATGTACATTTAATGTTTGCAAATGTTTAGTTAAAGACTGGTTTCTATAGATTATTTTATTGGCTTATTTTTGGCATATAGATGTTGTTTGATGGTTACTTTGTCATAGATTAATTTACACAATGGTTTGATTGTAGGATTTGAAGTGTGTAATTGAATTGGATTGTAATTGATTGATGATTGGATTAATTGATGGTAAATTAATTGTGTTGATGCTTTATTTTTCTTTAATGATTGTATCTGTATCTTGTTTGGATTAGTGTCTTTGATTTGCAGCATTGTTTGACATAGTATATATGATGCAAAGATTATTTGTATCGTGTACACATTGTCAAATTGAGTGTTTGTATTTAGATTTATTAGATATTGATTGAGCTTGGTGATGTTTGATATTGGTAGAGATTTGTATTTGGCCATGTACTGTATTTATTTGTATATTGGTTAATCATGCATATACAGTATATATATATATATATATATATATATATATATATATATATATATATATATATATATATATATATTATAATATATATATATATATATATATATATATATATATATTATAATATATATATATTATAATATATTGTCCATATATTATAATATATATATATACACATGATGAAGCCACTGTACAAATAAATGGTGAAGGGTGGGTATGGGGTCAGGGTGGCTGAACCCCTTAATGACTGTAGCGGTTAATAGCTAAGGTCATTAAGGGGTTAGGGGACATTAGTTTGGCACTTGTTCTTATTTTGTATATTTTTCAGCGCCCCAGTGTATGGACGGGGAGGAAGATGCAGCTGGCCTTCATCGTGGGTGCAGGACAAGGGTGAGTGCAACATGTATTTAATGTATTTATTGTATTAATGTATATTTAATGGGCAAATGCATTATTATCCATATGTGGATAATAGTAATTTTGCACATTAATGTAGTGTACTCTGGCGACACACTTTATTCGAGCTCGGCTAGTCCCACGAATTCGGGTATACCCGGGTGTATTGAGGTTTGTGACTGTTTTCTGCCCGAGTGCATTGAGGTATTTTCTAGGCAGGGATTGAAGCATTTTATTCCCGCTGGCTGCAATACTGCACAGTATATATATATATACTGCATTACAATTCATGAATTTATGCCATCTGGTAGACACGCGAAGCATTGCAGCCTATTAAATCCTAATCATTATCATTTAACAAATCAGCCGCCCGTCAGCCAGGCATGAACCCAGGCTGGGAAGGCAAACGCAACGTCAGAGGTGAGGAGCGGCGCATTCCAGGTATCTGCCAGGTACATACTGGGTATTTGCTCGAATAAAGTGTGTCGGTGCAGTATGTGTTAGGGGGCGGGGGGGATGTGTGTCGTATATTGCTATGTTTATTGGGGGCAATTGTCCCCAATAAACATGCTTTTATGCCTTAATCCCATCATTGACTTAGCGAATAGCCACTAAGGTAATGAAGCTGCTTTAATGTATTTTTATTAATATTGTGTGGTAGCAGGGGACCCCCTGCTCCCACACACTATTATTAAAATGTACATTAATGCAGCTTCATTACCATAGCGGATAGCCGCTATGGTAATGAATTATTCTTTATTGTTATCAGTTTTTTAATAATAGTGTACATAAGCAGGGGGTCTCCTGAGCTGAACCCCATTGGTTTGAGGTCCGAGGACCCCCTACTTCAGGAGATACAGGCCCCGTTATGGGGTGCCGGTATCCCCTGCACTTTAAAGCTCCCGCATCACGTGACCGGGATATTGAAATTCTGCAGGGGATACCAGCACCCCATAACGGGGCCTATATCTCCTGAAGTAGGGGGTCCTCGGACATGAAACCAACGCGGGTCAGCTCCGGAGACCGCATGCTCATGTACACTATAATTAAAATGTATTTATTTAGTGTACAATCGCCTTGCTTTGAGAAGGCAAATCTCCATGCAAATCTTACAAGCGGCTTTTTTTTCAATCAGCTAGCGTACGGTAACTTTAAGTGCGATAGCAGGGGGAAAATACATTGCACGCACGATAAGCCAGTTTTGGGCACATCCGATAAAAAATGGGCTGAGGGCCTTAGTGAATCGCGCCGCCGGCTTCATTTTTTATCGGACGTGCTAATTTTTTTCAGCCCGGCGCGAAAGCTCGGAGCTTAGTGCATAGCCCCCAGAGTATGTCGATCGTAAATCCAGCGACATTCTCGCTGTTCTGTATGAATAGCCTGTCCCAATCCCGTTACAAGCCTGTTGTAAGGTGATCAAGACCAAAGAACCTAAGGCCTTTGAAATCTCCATTGTGGGCATTAGAGAGTATAATGATATAGTATATAATAGTAAAGTATAAAAAAATATATAAAATATAGTAACAAAATAATACAATAATGTAAATAGTAGCAGCCACTAGCAACCTAAATTACAATATCACAGTGTTTAAAGTGATCCAATGTTGATCTCCTCTGGTACACTTTGTGTTGGTTGTGACCTACAAATTTAGCAAACATTATTGCACCCAGTAATGCAATGTGTGGCATTAACAGTGTAGCTTTTTTTTAAAAAATGTTTAATCTGTTTACATAGCTTTTCATATTTCCTATTGGGATTCACTTATTTCTTTATTTATGGTTTAGCAGAGTAGAAATTAATGCTTTTAATTTCAGTTTTTTGACAATTGCTGTAATTTCATCTCATAGGGTGTTATTGTTATCTGTGTAATGTGTGACTGGCTATCATACAATCTTTACAGATAAAGTACTTTCATATCCTGTGATTTTTTTTCTCAAACACCTGCTTTTCTTCAATCAGGAAATTATATGTTTTTAACAAGACAGTTGAAGCACTGATATAGACAATCACATTAATAGTGTTCCTAACTGCTCTACTTACCATCCTGTACACAATTATATTCCAGCAATGGTTGTGGACCACTATAAACTGGTGTTTGTATGTATGTTTATTTATTTATATAGTGTCATGTTATGTAAGTCTTTATTTATATAGTGCCATTAATGTACATAGTAGTGATAACAGATCATGGGAATACGTGCTTCAGACATAAAAGTTACATTCCAGAAGAGGAGTCCCTGCTCCAAAGAGCTTACAATATAATTGGTAGGTAGGAAGAACGTACAGAGACAGCAGGAGGGCACTCTGGTAAGTGCGTCTGCAGGGGGTCAAGCTTTATGTATCATGTGTATAGTATTAGCCAAGGTGCTACTCATATGCTTCTTTAAGCAAGTGTGTCTTAAGGGGGTCTTATAGGTGGATAGAGAGGGTGCTAGTTGAGTATTGAGGGGAAGGGCATTCCAGAGGTGTGGGGCAATCAGTGAGAAAGGTTTAAGGCGGCAGAAGGCTTTAGATACAAATGGGGTAGAGAGAAGACATCCTTGAGCAGAACACAAGAGTCGGAATGGTGCATAGCGATAAACTAGGGCTGAGATGTAAGGAGGGGCAGAAGAGTGTAAAGCTTTAAATGTGAGGAGGAGAATTGAGTGCGAGATGCGGGATTTGCGGGATTTGATAGGAAGCCAGGAGAGCGATTTCAGCAGGGGAGATGCTGAGACAGATTTAGGAAAGAGTAGAGTGATTCTGGCAGCAGCGTTTAGGTAAGATTGTGGGGGAGACAGGTGAGAGGCAGGAAAGCCAGACAGCAGTAAGTTACAGTAATCGAGACGGGAGAGAATGAGGGCCTAAGTCAGTTTTAGCAGTCGAGTAATATTGTGGAGGGAAAAAGCAACAGGTTTTTTAAACGTTTTGAATGTTAGACGAGAATGTGAGAGAGGAATCGAATGTGACCCCTGGGCAGTATGCTTGGGCTACTGGGTGAAGGATAGTACTTCCAACAGTAATGTGGAAGGATGTAGTAGGGCCAGGTTTGGGAGGAAGTACACAGTGTTTTAAAGCAGTAACACACATGACGTAATAGGAATAAGCGCTACATGCATAAAAGTAGAGATTTGAAAAAGGAGTTCCTGCCCTGAAGAGCTTACAATCTACAGTGGTGTGAAAAAAAGTACACCCTCTTTGAATTCTATGGCTTTACATATCAGGACATAATAACAATCATCTGCTCCTTAGCAGGTCTTAAAATTAGGTAAATACAACCTCAGCTGAACAAGAACACATGACATATCACACCTGTGGCAAATGTAAATCTTGTAAAATGCTTAGTTTGGAACGGAAGAAATTTTCTTCACACACTACACATGAGAGTTTTTTAATAAAAGATTGTATATCCTGTAAATCGACATATGTAGTGTACCTCCTTCAATGTCCATGCGGATACCAGTATGTTGGTCGGACAAAACGTTACCTTAGAGTGAGAATCCTGGAGCATGCTAGGAATATAAGATTAGGATTAGAGAATCATAGCGTCTCCAGACACTTTAAGTTAAAACATAATAGTGACGATAGTTGTCTTAGATACATTGGCATTCAGACTGTACCCGCAGGAAGAAGGGGAGGAGATAGAGACAAAATGCTCTCTAAACAAGAGAGTGTTTGGATCTACAAATTACAAACACTGTCCCCGTTAGGACTAAACGAAGAAATTGATGTCTGGTCTTTATACTAAATTATGAATCTTTTTATAAAAATTTAAAATAAATATTTTAAACTAATTTTCAATTATTTAAAATGTACAAAATACTTTTATTGGTTTTAAAGTTTTACAACTAATAAGGAATTAGGTTATTTAATAATGTTTTAGTTCTGCAATAATAATTTATCTCTGTGAAAGTGTCAACCTGTCTTTTTCATATATATCCGTATCTTATATCTACTGTCTTTCAATTCATGCTAGTTTAGAGTTGTTTAACATTGATATGGTTATTAATATTTGTTTCTTTATATTTTTAGTTATTTATCGATTGGATTCCCCTATTCTCAATAAAGTTATATGTATTAGGGGTCCTATCTTTTTAAATTTCCCTCATTTGTTTGAGAGGCTGGACTCAAAATAAACAGCCAATCACAGGAGAGGGTTTTGGTATAAGAAGCGCCCCATTCTAGACCTCCGATATCCCTGACGAAGTACCTTTGAAGTACGAAACGCGTTGGATAAGAGGGCGCATTCTGATACTACCTGCAGTGTGCCAGTACCCTATTTCTGTCACCTAGCCCCATCTCCGTTACTGCAATCTATGCCATCTAACTTCCGTGGCTGGCTGAGACTGCAGAGTGATCGGCGCCGCTTGATGACGTCATCCGAAGCGCGCTGCAAGCGGACGCCACACGTGCAGACGCACGCCTGAAGCCAGTGACTGAGAGCCTGCTCCTACCGCAAACAGCCACGGTTTACACGTGGAGAGACAGCTGTATTCCACCGGACTGCTGTATTCATGCTGAGGGGCTGCTGCCCTGCATCACCGCATCCTGAACGAAACGGGAGAGGAGAAGGGGAGCCATCCGGTGATCTTTACCCACCATCTGTTGCTGACTGGTAACATGTCCAAAACATGTACTGCTAGTAACTATTGAATTTAATGTACGTGCAATACTCACCTGTTTTACCACAATATAATTTTTATATACTACACTATGAGGTTTTTTGCGCTGTTTCTTTTGTCTTTGTATTTCTAGCTCTGGTCTGTGGAGCCATTCCTTGAATATAGCAGCAAATCCTCACCAATTAAGTAACAGGTTTTTATTATATTAATATCACATTAATATCACATTATAACACTAATCACGATTATTAGAGCGCAGTTCACCCTTTGTTTCAGGACATAATAACAATCATCTGCTCCTTAGCAGGTCTTAAAATTAGGTAAATACAACCTCAGCTGAACAAGAACACATGACATATCACACCGTGTCACGATTTATTTAACAAAAATAAAGCCAAAATGGAGAAGCCATGTGTAAAAAACTAAGTATACCTTATGATTCAGTAGCTTGTAGAACCACCTTTAGCAGCAATAACTTGAAGTAATCGTTTTTTGCATGACTTTATCAGTCTCTCACATCGTTGTGGATTAATTTTGGCCCACTCTTCTTTACAACGTTGCTTCAGTTCATTGAGGTTTGTGGGCATTTGTTTATGCACAGCTCTCTTAAGGTCCCGCCACAGCATTTCAATCAGGTTGAGGTCTGGACTTTGACTGGGCCATTACAACACCTTGATTCTTTTCTTTTTCAGCCATTCTGTTGTAGATTTGCTGGTGTGCTTGGGATCATTGTCCTGTTGCATGACCCAATTTCGGCCAAACTTTAGCTGTCGGACAGATGGCCTCACATTTGACTCTAGAATACTTTGGTATACACAGGAGTTTGTGGTCGACTCAATGACTGCAGGTTCCCAGGTCCTGTGGCTGCAAAACAAGCCCAAATCATCACCCCTCCATCACCGTGCTTGACAGTTGGTATGAGAGTGTTTGTGCTGATATGCTATGTTTGGTTTTCGCCAAACATGGAGCTGTGCATTATAGCCAAACATCTCCACTTTGGTCTCGTCTGTCCAAAGGACATTATTACAGAAGTCTTTTGGTTTGTTCAGATGCAACTTTGCAAACCTAAGCCGTGCTGCCATGTTCTTTTTAGAGAGAAGAGGCTTTCTCCTGACAACCCTTCCAAAAAAAACATACTTGTTCAGTCTATTTCTAATTGTACTGTCATGAACTTTAACATTTAACATGCTAACTGAGGCCTGTAGAGTCTGAGATGTTAATCTTGAGTTTTTTGCAATTTCTCTGAGCATTGCACGGTCTGACCTTGGGGTTAATTTGCTGGAATGTCCACTCCTGGGAAGATTGGCAACTGTCTTGAATGTTTTCCACTTTTGAATAATCTTTGTCACTGTACAATGATGGACTTTAAATTGTTTGGAAATGGCCTTATATCCCTTCCCAGATTGATGAGCAGCAACAATTGCTTCTCTTAGATGATTGCTGATGTCTTTCCTCCTTGGCATTGTGTTAACACACACCTGAATGCTCCAGACCAGCAAACTGCTAAAACTTCAGCTTTTATAGAGGTGGTCACACTTGCTGATGATCAATTAATCAATTGCATTTGATTAGCAGCACCTGTCTGCTACATAGCATCTTAATTTCTATGGAAGCAGTAATGGTGTACTTAGTTTTTCACACATAGATTCTCCATTTTGGCTTTATTTTTGTTAAATAAATCATGACACAGTGTAATATGTCATGTGTTGTTGTTCATCTGAGGTTGTATTTACCTAATTTTAAGACCTGCTAAGGAACAGATGATTGTTATTATGTCCTGATATGTAAAACCATAGAATTCAAAGAGGGTGTACTTTCTTTTTCACACCACTGTAAGTACTGTATGTACACCTCAATCTCAAGCGACCTATAGTACTAATATATATAAAGCATGGACATGTGATTACACTACCTTGTTTCTTTGCCAAGCATATGAAGAAACAGTTATTTGGAAAAAAAACAATTGTATGGTGTAACAGGGGACTTATCCCTGTTCAGTAATGTGCCTTTAATCTAGCAGTGTGGTAGTTAATTACTAAACACCACCTGCCTGATTAGATTGCTTACAAAAGCCTGCCTTTGAGACAGGAAGTGACTCCTTAGCTCCCTTTTGAGCTGACCTTTGGAGGCATCACATGTCTTGAGCTCTGTCAGAAAACACAGCAGAGCTGATTTCAAGACACAGGGAAAACTACTAAACCTGAAGCTGACAAACCCTGAGTGAAGGGAGCTGAACCAGGAACTGAGAAGATTTTCCCTCCAAGAACCAAATAAGACTTCTAAACCTAGACGCTGATATTTTCTGTGCACACACGGGTGCGGTTCCAGGAGAGCAGAGAAGCTTACTCTACAGCTGATAAACAGATAAGACTTTAATTATTAAGAGACTGCTTGTATCTGCTTATTTTCATGCTATATGTTTTGGGGCTGAGAGAAATGCTTGACTAGAGAGATGTGAATTAATTGCATAGTGTTTTCACTAGAAATACTCCCAAGTGAATGGAAGCTTTGTTCCCCCCCCCTGTTTGGATGTTTTCCTGATAAAAAGGAAAAGGCACAATAAAGCCTTATTATAATTTCACCTTATAAACGTCTCCCAATTGTGTACCTCTGTGAACTTCCGTCTACATATAGCATATTAGCATTTGAAGCTAGGTTAAACCAGTATTTAGATAATTTCTTATCAAAATTTAAAATAGGACAAGCCAGGAATTGCACTCGCTCTGTTGCAGATTTTATAAAAAAAAGCATCCACACTTGTAGGGAAGTGTGATACAGTACATGTCTGTGGCTGTAAATGTCCTCCTCCCTGCCCCCACAACTTGTTGTTAAATCGCCGCTCCGCTGAAGCCCTTTGTACCCCACAAGGAACTTCCGGTTTGGCACTGGGAGTTGTGGGCCGGTTGGGGACTCCGGGGTGATGTGAACAGCTCTGCACGGGATACAATGCTAGTTGTTTTGTGACTGATTGTCACTTCATCAGGAAGATACTACACCCATTGCAGTCTGGGATTTTATATTCAATAACAAACAATGCATGATTAGCGTCAAAAAAAAGTTTCTTATTTTTTGTATCGTGCAATACATCAGAGTTGCTCCACTACAATTAAAGGAAGGATTTCAATAGAGATTACTGTCTTTGGTATGTCCCAATAAAGCAGTTTTTCACTTGCAATCATCTGGGTGCTGTTCAATTTCAAAACTATCGCTTTCCGTCACTGCTCCGGATTTTTCTTCCTTCATTGCTTACCCCCCCCCCCCCCCAGGAGGCCTAACCACCCTCCCCAGGGCAACTACACCCTACCCCCACAATAAACATATCCCCCCTCTAGACTAATGCCCAAGATCCCTATTAGTCAAATGTTGCTAACAGTAGATTTGGGCATTAAGCATAAAAAGATACACATATAAAAATGAATAATAATCACATTAATAATATATTTTACACGTAAAATCATTGATTGTCAATGTGTATAACTAGGCCCTCTCAATAGGAGTCTTGATAGCCACATTGGCAATAGTCAGTTATTATACAAAACATACTGTACATTAACAATATTAAAAGACATTAATAACCTCCCTTCATTACCTTAGGGGCTAACTGCTAAGGTAAAGGGTTAACCCTTACCACCAACCCCAGGGCAACCTAACCACCCACACAGGGGCAACTATCGCATCACACAACCCCTTTACCCCTGTCCACCTCTATACTAATGCCCAATAACCCTATTTGCCAAATTTGGCTAATAGTGTTTTTTGTCATACAAAGGGGAAGGCTACATAAAGCCCTGGGTTAAATTCACCCAAATTAGTCTCCATTAGTGTACCTCTGCACACATCTTTTACAGGCCCCAATAACAGCCGAGGAGGTTTCCGAAACTATCAAAATACTCAAAATCTCCAAAGCCCCAGGACCAGGTTTTCCAATCTGCATTCTAAAAAGTTTGAACCTATACTGAAACCTTACCTAGTTAGAAAGTGTAACTAAATCTTGAAAGGGAAGGTACAGTATGTCGAGTGAATTGTTGGAAGCCTCAATTATTGTAATACCAAAAGAAGGGAAATGCCCCTCATTATGCCCACGCTATAGACCCATCTCGTTGATAAACACAGTCATTAAACTCTTTGACAAAATACTGGCTTCAAGATTAAACAAAGTTGTAAACATCCTTGTACACCCTGACCAGGTGGTCTTCACCCCAGAATGTCAAGTCTTAGACAACAGCCGCAGGATTGTTAATATCATCCACAATAGTAACTCAAACCAAAGGCCAACTCTAATCTTGGGTTTGGATGCAGAAAAAGCATTCAAATCATTCAACAGGGTGTCATGGCCCTTTATGTTTTGTGTTCTTAATAAGATGGATCTTCCCGAAAATGTTATTAATGGCATCAGGGCGATATAATCCAACAGCTATGGTCCGCACGTCAGGCCATATTTCCCCGCCATTCAAAATCACTAATGGACCACGACAGGGATGCTCGCTGTCCCCCCTGCTATTTGAAATATATATAGAGACGCTGGCCTCTAAAATTAGATTGAACCCTGAGATATAAGGAGTCCCCATCGGTGATAGGGAATACAAAGTTTCCCTCTACGCTGATGACATTCTGCTTTCATTGACCAGCACAAAAACCATCCCTGCAGATCCTGTTTGACAGAATATAAGATTTTGGGAAGCTGTCAAATGTTAAAATAAATCATACAAATTCAGGGGTCCTACATTTATATACCCAAAGAATTGAAAGTGATATGAAAAAAATATTATACCCCATCAAGAAGAAACTAGTGGGGATAAGCGCACAACCAAACCACCCAATTAAATATGACGATATCACCATGCAGGGAGATGCAGCTGGTTGTAAGATGTTTCTCAATACCTTAAGTAGACACACAGAAAACACTCCAAAGCGCAAACTCCCCTCAAGCATTAAAAGAGCAAAAAAACATACATAGTGCAAATGTGTATAACATGTCAAATGTAAGTAATAAAAAAAGTGTGTGCCCACTCACGTGGTGGAATTTATTTTCAAGCGTTGTAAAATATATTATCTTCATCAATGGTGATTCAGGCAGGATCTGTCCCGACCATGGAGGGAAGAAAAGGTATAATAGTGGAAAACCATTTAATGATAAAAATACATAAGAGCAGTGAGCCCATTCAAATCACATGCTGGAAATGGAACATAAGCAATTTGACCACTCTTGGTCTCGCAACAACAGCACCCTAGTCATTGATCAGCTGGTAGCAGGTTCTCCTCGCGCATCCTCACATGCGGACTCCCCGGGCTTGTGACATCACAGTATAGACCAGCCAATGTCGCCTCCAATTGAGGTTTCCTTCATCTGTAAAGAAGCAGACAACGGAGCCACACAGCAGCACTTGCGTTTTTTCAAAGTATTTAGGGACCACCCTACGCGTTTCGATCGGATGCCGAACTCCTCAGGGTGCTCCAAGTTTTAATTACAGTAAACATATATCTTTTGCACATTTATTAGATGGGGCACTCACTAGTTTTATTACTTAAATTTGACATTTGTTATACAGAGCTGCACTATGTATGGGTTTTTTATGTTTTTATGCTTGAAGGGAGTTTGTGCTTTGGAGTGTTTTCTGTGACAAGTGGAAACTAGACAGGATAAAATACCTGTTGGAGGTTGCATCCATATGAGAAAAAAAAATGAGGAAGTCAGACAGTGACAAGTAGGCAAGTATTCATTGCTAAACCAGGACAGGTTTATTCCTTTGACAGTTTGTATAGATGGATTTCTATGTACCAGCTCTTTAAGGAGGCAGGAGCAGCAGATCCTAGAGACTTCATCTTTGCAGGGCATCTGTAGTGAAGTACAACCATCACCTTCTCTCTGATCTGCAAACTGATCCCTCCTTAAATAGCATCAGACACCTGGTTCATTTAGGACCAAACCAAGTTCAGCCAAACACACAGGGGAAATATTTCCAAAACATACACAAATTAGAAAACATAATAAACTTGGCATCACATATACAATTGTGTACAACAAAACAAAAGTAAACATCAATTGCACATTTTTACTCTTGTGAAAAAAGAAGTTACTCAATTTCAGTATCACCTGCCTTTAAACCCCTACAAATGGTATAATCCACCATGTATGGTATTGCAGGTAGGAAACACCCATTCGTTTTTACAGATTCTGCCCAACAGCAAACACCAAGCCACCTTAAGGCTAAGGCCCCGCTCCCTCAGTCAGCGCGCCCGCACTGCAGACAGGCGGGGCGCTGACAGACACAGACCGCGATATGCGGTCTGTAGGGAGCCGGGAGCCGGAGTGGGAGGGAGGCGGGAGTGGGAGGGAGGCGGGAGTGGGAGGGAGGGGGGCGGGATCTGGTCGTGGTGCCGTCCACCCCCCACACACATACACATACATACACACACACACACACACACACACACACACACACACATATATACATATACATACACACACATACATACACACATACATAAACACATACATACACACTCATACACTTTAACCCGCAGCTCCTTCCCTGCTTCCCGCCCAAGGCGCCTCCTATCTAGCTCCTTCCCTCCCCTCCTCCCCATTGGCTGACTCGCGTACCACGTGACGCGTCAGCGCCGAAATTCACAAGATTCTTGCAGCATCGGCCGGCTGACGCGTCACAGTACATAGTCAGCCCTGCCGGATGGAGGTAGCGGGGGCAGGGACCATTCGGACAGGGGTCTGGTGGTTCACGGCCGAGCGGCCGCGCGCCCCGACGGCCGCAGCGGGTTTGCAGCCTAACAAATCCTGCTATAGTTCAGGTAAGGATTTGTCTATATTTTTTATACCTGGCCATTAAGAATTAACCCCCCTTCATTCCTGCTAGAAGTGCCAGCATGTGTAAAATACATTAAGGCTGTGCAGCAAATAATCCATTCCTGCATTCATTTGACTGCCTTCAGGACACCACATGAAAAGTGTCATGCTGTGCTCACCACAAACAAGGCGGAACCACGGTGCTGAGGTGGGAATGGATAAAACGCCACCCACAGTCACAGGGGTGTGTCTGGAGTATAGATTTGGTCGGGATAGCCAGGTCGGGGTAGGATAGGTATGGATGGTCGATATACTTGCCGAGGTCAGAGTAGGAGAGGTACGGATCGTTGCCAGACTATTAGCCGAGTCCGGGATTGGAGAGAGTAGAGTCGTCGTTGTCCATTTGCTGAGGTCAGGTTTGGAGAGAGAAGGATCATCATGGTCCGGTTGCCGAGGTCAGGTTTGAAGAGAGAATGATGGTCGTGGAGAGCCGGGTCGGTACACAGAAAGTAGAGAAACAAGATAAGGCAAGCCTGTGGAGGCAGAGAGAGTTAAGAACAACGTAACTGGTTCTATGCTCAGCCAAAGTGCCAGTGGCACAGCTGAGCATCATAAGTAGGTGGCAGCAACCAATGGACAAGCTGCAGCATGGATGTGTGTACCGGGTGGGAGCAGGGATAGAATGGAGTGCAGGGAAAGTCACGGATAGCAGAGGCAGCCATAACTATTGAGCGTGCGTCCGTGCGTGCTCCATGTGCGCACCGTGCATGCCTAGGCACAGAGTGGAGGGTAAAGGGAGGCGCATGGGTGCGCGCACGTGTACGAGTTGGCACGGCTGTCCGGCAGTGCTAGCAGGAGGAGAAGGCGGCGTGGAGGGTCCTGTCGTCACAAGAGGTGAGTGGAGAGAGCGCCGAGGGCGGCGCGGCTCCCTGAGCCTCACAAAAAGTTAGTAAAGTTTAGGGAAAAATAGAGAAAAGATAGCTGGGCCCAGCAAAAAGGAAACAGAAACAGAAAAGACAGGCACAAATGGTGCACTAATTGCAAGAAAACAAATATGCACTTTACTCTACACACAAATTTACAAGCAGCCGTGTCACAGGTGTGTTTATCACAAAAACATATGAGGGCATCTTTGAGGCAAATTACCCAGAACTCATTAAAAATCTGAAAAAAGATCTAAAGAGCTGGATGGGATATCAGATATCATGGTCCGGTAGAATTACATCGGTTAAAATGAACCTATTACCCAGACTGCTGTACCTCTTCCAGGTCCTGCCAATAACAGTGACAATACAAGTTATTATAGACATAGAGAAGGAGATTACTAAATTTATCTAGAACAGGAGAAAACCTAGAATTAAGAAAAAATTAATGGTGCCCCCACCGACACATGGGGGACTACGTCAACCAGACATGGTTAAATATTATGAAGCTGCCAGGCTGAGTCAGTTAATATACTGGCCATTGAGGTTGGGTAGCAAACCCTGGGTAGATATCGAAAGTGGTCATGTCTCTCATCAATATGTGAGAACAGAAACCAAACATATAGCACTCAAACCCCCAAACTGAATGATTAATTAATGTATTAAAATCAATCTTTAATGGTCATAAATACTAAAATAAAGCGGTATAAAATAGACATACAGTAGACACACGCTATAGATCCTATGTCAAGTGTAGTGTAACACCCTGGATCAATAGTATTAAAAGATAATTGATATGTATTAAATCAATTAATCAATATAGGGAAACTGTAATACAGTATTGCCCTAGTAACTGGTGTTGATGGGAAAGGAGTAGAATAGACGGTGTAGAATGACAGGCTCTATTGTAATGCTCTTAATAAACACTTGGTAGTGAAGTGGTCCAATTAGAGAACACAGCAAACCCTTGTGTGATGACATGCTAGGAGCTTGGGAAACCTACTAGCCTAAGGAGTTCACAACTGTTTGATTAGTAGTGCAACTGACTACCGAATGAACAGCAATGTCCAGCAAACAAAACACCCTGTAACTTTCAGTACCTAAGCTACTGTAAGTAGTAATGTGTTGAAAATGGCACTGATAGTTACTGTTGGTAATATAGTGTACTGGTTAATAGTGGTAATATAGTGTACTGGTTAATATAATGTGTCCAATGTATACAATTGGACAATAGTTGACAAAGTAACAACCCATACGTGTACGTCCCAGCTGAATAGCAATATGATTCTAATGGCACTAGTAGTCACTGTTGGTGCTATAATGATCTGAATCATATAATTCGTTCAGTGGATGAAAAGGTCAGTTGTTGACACTCTAACAACCCATATGTTAATGTTAATGAGCCAAGGGGACACAAAGGAAAGATCTTTTTGTTCACTCTAGCGTACATCTGCGTTGCCCCAAAGGCGCACAGCCTGATGGGGCCCCCCCAAGAACTGCTCCCCTCTGCACAGGACCAGCGTGCTAAGGGTTAACATGTGCTTGATCTTTGTTGAATCGGCAACCCCACCCACTGGAATGTTAATGAGCCAAGGGGACACAAAGGAAAGATCTTTTTGTTCACTCCAGCATACATCTGCGATGCCCCAAAGGCACACAGCCTGATGGGGCCCCCCCAAGAACTGCTCCCCTCTGCACAGGACCAGCGTGCTAAGGGTTAACATGTGCTTGATCTTTGTTGAATCGGCAACCCCACCCACTGGAATGTTAATGAGCCAAGGGGACACAAAGGAAAGATCTTTTTGTTCACTCCAGCGTACATCTGCGTTGCCCCAAAGGCGCACAGCCTTTGGCGCAGCCAAAGGGCGTGAGCCGTTTGCTGCCGTTCGCTGATGTTAGTTGATGTTAAAGCTACTCTATTTCTATCAGAAAATCACAAGCCCTTTATCCCCTGTACCCATTTTCCCTACTTTATCTGTCCATGAAATGTCTGTGAAGTGACTGTATAACCCTGTTCTTTTATTGTAACTATGTATTTTTTATAACTCTGTGCCCAGGACATACTTGAAAACGAGAGGTATCTCTCAATGTATTACTTCCTGGTAAAACAGTTTTATTAATAAATATGTATGAGTCACTGTAGGACTAATGAGTTAAAGTTGCCAATTGAATCTAAAGCCCATATTCATGAATGGGCTAGAAACACTAAAAAACAGAACTTAGTATGGTATAAGAAAGTACTGCTTCCCATATTCATGAATGGGCTGCAGCAGCTGGACTAATAGAAGCACTAATGCCCATGAAACACCGTAGTGGAGCTGTAGCCTTATCCGTTTAAATCATGGGTAAAGTCTCCCTCAAGCAGCAGCAGGGACCCGCAGCTAATCGCAGTGCAAACACAATGCTGCGGTCAGACAAACTTCCCTGCGTGTGCCTGACCTATGTCGACACATGTGTGTCGTGTACAGAAACGGTTTCTCAAGGCTTTGGTCAATAGGGGGGCCCGTATTGACCAAAGCCTTGATAAAGTGTTTCTGTATGCGAAACGCTTGCGTCAGCATAGATCAGTCACAGGCACATGCCGGGAAGATTATCCATTTACTGAAATGGATGTTGCTGTCCTGTCCAGGGACCCCTCCTTTTTTACCACTACAAGGCCTAATCCTTTGGAGTTGGAGATACAACTGTTTAAACTGGAGAGGAACCTTAACCTAAAATCTTTCTTTTGCAGTAAAGCAACAGACTTGCAGGCACCACAGTGGCAGCAACAGTTACAGGTAAAACCTACACTGTGTAAGCTGAAGTCAAGGTTTATTGCACCTTTAAAAAACACAGGGGTTAGCGTCTTTATGCGATTGGTCAAAAATGATCTAAATAATTATTTTAAGAGTAAACACCATACGAGTTTTAACTTAACGCTTTAACAGAAAAATGTCTTAAAGAGTTTGATAGAAAAGAAAGATATTATCTTCAAAAGAGCAGATAAGGGTGATGCTTTGGTTGTACAGAATTATGGTCAGTATAAAACCGAAGCACTTAGACAATTAGCCAATGAAAACTGTCAAATTGGATCATGATCCCACACTTGGATACCAGCAGGAGATTAAGAGTGTTCTTCAACTATGTCTGAATAGCATGTGGCTAGATGAGGAAATGGTTAATTTTTTAACTATGATAAATCCCAGGAGACCGGTACATTATTTGTTACCTAAAATTCACAAGAGGCTACATAATCCACCTGGCAGACCGATTATCTCTGCAACTAATTCTATTAACCAGCCCCTTTCATTATTTGTAGACACTTTCTAACAACCTTTGATTGTTGTTAGTAGATCATACATAAAGGACACTTTCGATTTTTTACAAAAGATACGTTCCTTACCCTTACAGGGAAAAGATTTCTTGATGGTAACCATGGACGTGGCCAACTTGTATATGATTATCCCTCATGAGGATGGTCTTGATGTTATTTGGCGCAAACTGACCGACAATCATAATAAAAATCCCCCTACAGTTTACATCTTTCTTCTTCATTTCATCCTTTACAAAAATTATTTCAAATTTGAGCACACTTTTTATTTACAGATTGCAGGCACTGCCATGGGCAGCAATGTGGCCCCTTCTTAGGCTAATCTTTATATGACTTATTTTGAAGAAACTCATATCTTCTCTCATGAACATTTTGTAAGATGTTTTTTTACAAAAGATATATAGATGACTTGTTTTTTTGTGAGAGGTGACATCAGGTGAGTTAATAAGATTCTTTGATTATTTGGAGGAACTGAACACACCAGTACGCTTCACCAAAAACTGTAGCAAGAATCACATTTCTTATCTAGATGTCTTACTCACCAATGAAGATGGCACACTACACACAGATCTGTATAGGAAACCAACAGACCGGAATGCATCTAGTTTCCATCCAGATAGACTAAAGAACATGTTACTGCTCTCACAAAAAGTCAGAGCCACACGTATTGTCGACAAACAAACACAATTAGATGACACGTTAAAAGAAATCAAGACGTGTTTTATTGACAGGGGTCACAAAAGATCAATCATTGAAACAGCATTTAAAATGACAGTTAAAAATCCTGCGGAGATAGTGACAGATGACAGAATGACTTTTGTAAGTAAGTTCATCCCTGCCAGTGGTTTTGTTAAAACTACCATAAAAAAACATGGGAAAGTCTTACAGACCGATGAGGTTCTTAACAAAATATATAAGAACTATCTGAGATTTGCCCATTCAAGGGTGAAAACTTACAAGACATTCTAATTAGGACTGATAACAAACTACACTATTGTCACGGTAGTGCTGCCCGCTGACCAGACCCATCCCTGTACTGAGGTGGGACATATAGTAACACGCACCCGCAGCAGAGGGAGCATGTCCGGAGTGCGGTAAAGGTGTCAGGCCAGTAGGTTATAGCTGTAGTAACAGATACTTGACGGATCCGGAATAGAAGAAACGTGGTAGATGTCGTGGCCGAGGATCGGGGCGGGAGAGATCCGGAAGGTCGAGGTCCAAGCCGAGATCGAGGGATGAGAGAGAGTGAACGTAGTAAGGAGCAAGCAGGGGTCAAGAGGAGGAGTAGTAAGCCAAGCCGGGTCCAAATCTGAGAAACACAAAGCAAGCACAAGGAGATCCAAACTAGGTTAGCAAGGGCTATGCAGAGCAATGATTCCAGGGAAGAACTGGGGTAATAAAGGTGGGAGAGCCAATCACAGAGGTAGGTGGAGCAGATGTGTGCTGTGGAGCGCAAGTTAATAGGTGCGCGCTGTAATCCTGGACCAGCATCAGCTGTGAAGCAGAGGGCATGTGTACGGCTGGAGCGAGTGCCGGGGGCATGGCCAAGCTGCTAGTGGAGTGAATAAATTATAGCCGGGGATGTGCGCAGTGTAAGGCCGCCCAGCGCACATACCAGCAAATATGGCAGCCGCGTGTGTCAGGGTTGGCTGACACGGAGCATGCATGCAACGGGGATACCGCTGGGAGGAAGAAGGAGTAGAAGAGACGGTCCCTGGATCAGGTAAGGAGGGGTTGTGAGAGCCCTGCTTCCTTACAACTATTCTGCCCCACATTTCTTAAGTTTGCCCATGGCAGGCTGTTATAAGTGCTACAGTTGCAGTATATGTAACAGTCTTAATACTGGGGATCAATTCCATCATCTTGATTTAGCCCCCCCTATCTGTTTTTTCCATGCGTCTGGATGATAAGTCTGCTGAACACAGAGGATGACATATACGGCAGATGTATACTAAGAATGCCTCGACAAGGCAGGAGGAGCCAATGATGTTACAGGGGGAGACCCGATTGGCACGGAGTGAGGATCGCATGCAGCTGATGCCCGGATGGACAACTCGACGGGGGATAGGACAACTCGACGGGGGATAGCACAAAATGGTAACGGAGCTGATCAGATGCTGGGGCTGCACCATACAGAGGAGTTTAAAGATAAAGGAGGATCACTTGACGCCCCCCATTAAAGTACTAATGATGCCAAGACAGTATGGGACACTATGAACAGAGGGAGTTACTTGCAGATCAGCACACCTGTCATTTATCTAGAATAATTCACAGAGGGCATTGTGGGATGGTGGGGATATAAAAGAGACTACACAGGACATTGTTATTATGCCACTTCAAATCACTTGAGAAAGACCGCATGGTCGAAATGTTGTGCTTTTGGCTTCAAATTAGAGTTTAGCAAATCCGTCAGAGCTCTGCGATTTCTTCCTTCTTTTTTTCACAATATATACATGCTTAAATTTTTTTTTTTTTTAACACATGAAATTATTGATTGCCATTGTGGATAACTAGGCCATCTCAATGGGGAGCCTAGCTATCCACTTTGTAAATAAATGGTAATCCACTAATAACAATTTTTTTTTTTAAACTTGTTCTTTATTTGCATTTTATGTTAGGACCAATGGGGGATTGGGGTACAGAACATAAAAAGGGGAGGATGTTACTTTGGAATTACATATCGTTGTATCAGGCATATAACATCTTTTAGTGGGGAGACAATAATGACATCACTGTTGGGACAGCGTATAAAATAACTTGTACAATAATTTAACTTAAAAAGACTGGGGGAGGGAAAAGGAAAAGACAAAAAAAGAATGTCATTACTTTTAGCAACAGTTTTCCACTTGTTGGTGTACCCTTAATGTTTTTGCTGTTTTTTAACGTATGTATATTTTGTTTAATGGCCTAAAACACTATTAGCCATATTTGGCTAATAGTGATGTTCGGCATCAGTCTAAAGGGGGTGGGGGTAAATTGGGTGGCTTATATGGGTAGTTGTCCTGGGGTGGGTGGTTAGGACACCTGGGAGGTGGCCGGAGGGGTTTATCCTTTCCTTACCATAGCGGTTAGCAACTAAGGTAATGAAGGGTGGTTATTAATGTCTTTTAATATTGTTCACTTATTTTTTGTATAATAGCTTACCATTTATTGCCAATATGGCTATCTAGGCTCCACAGGAGAGGGCATAGGTATCCACAGTGATAAGCAATAGTTTTATGTGTAAAATTTATTTTTTATTTGATTATAATTTTTTAATACGTTTATTATTGTATGTTTAATGCCCAAAACCACAATTTGGCTAACAGGGATCTTGGTCATTGCTCTAGAGAGGGTGGGGAGTTATTTTTGTTGTTGGAATAGGGTGGGGGGTTCTCCTGGAAAGGGTGATAAGGCCTCCTGGGAGAGGAGGGGTACGGAAGGGGCTAACCCCTTCATTACCTTAGTGGTTAGTATAGCATTACATGGCAATGCTTTACGAGCCACAAAGTTGGGCAAGGGGGTATGCAGTGCCGCCAACAAGGGTGTAGAGCCAGGACAGGCCACCTTCTTTGCCTTGCTGCCGGTACTCTCGTTGCCACCGGGCCTGGCTCTCCCCCAGCTGCAGGCCTCCCTCACTGACTGCCTCATACCGAGATTCTGATGCTAGGGTGCGCTGGGCCTCCGATGTCAGAGAGAGAGAGCAGCCCGATGCGCAATGATGTCAGAAGCTCAGTGTGGGACAGTCAGTGAGGGAGGCCAGAGGAGCTGGGGGAGAGCCAAGACCAGCGGCAATGAGAGGACTAGCAGACGGTGGGCCTGGCCAGAGGCTTGTGGCCATCCCTAAGGTATGTAAGTTAGTATTTAATTGGTGGGAGTGGGGTTTATGATTGGGACAGCGTGTTTTTTAAAATATATATACAGTATTTGGGGCTGGGTGGAGGTTAATATGTATTTGGGGCTGATTGGGAGGGGTTATATTTATTTGGGGTTGTGTGGTAGTGGTTATATGTATTTAGGGCTGGGTAGGGGTGTGTAAGAGATGTGCGCAGAGGTACGCAATGGAGACAGTTTTAAGGTGAAATTAAAATAAGGCTTTATTGTGCCTGTCGCTTTAAACACAGCAAAGAGCAACATAAGAGAAAGAGTGAGCCAAACAAAACATGCTCCACTATGGCATATATGTATCCTTATATTCCAGCCCTTTTTAACTGGGTGGCTACCCAAGCTATTCATCAGCCCAAGTCATATAGATATATATATAGACAACAGTCATTGGAAAATAAAGTCTTATCTGTTTGCTGGGTTGCTGCCGGGGTTGCTGCCTTTTCTCCGGATAATCAGCATCCAGGTTTAAAAGTCTTATTTGTCAGCTCCAGACATCTGTGTTCCCTCGGTCAGTCTCACCTGTGAGACTCAGGAACCTCTGCTCTGTTTCCTAGTTCAGCTCACGTGTGAGCTCAGGAGGAATATCCCTTCCTGTCTCAAAGGCAGGCTTTTCTGATATCTGTAATCAGCCAGGTGGTGTTGGTTAATTGTCTACCAGCAGTCAACCACCACACTGCTTGATTAGAGGCACATTTCTGAACAGGGATAAGTCCACTGTTACATACTTCCCCTGTTTATGGGAAGCTCGGGCTTGCCACGGCCAAAGCCCATCCTTCAACTCTCATTCGAGATATCTCAGTGACTTGAATGAGAGTGGATGGAGGAGGATAACCCTCAGTCCCGCTGGGATTGGAGCCCTTCCTCCAGTTTAATAGTGTCTCCTCCAGAAGGTGCTTGAGATCAGCAGTCCTCAGTCGCTCAAGGAGTACTTTTTCCAAGTCCAGTCTTTCTACTGACCATGTGGTCATGAGCTTACCCCTGTGTCGGGCGCTCCTCTTTTTGTAGGCAGACTGTATGGCGACAGTCGCAGAGCGTTTATGCAAATCGCTTTCTCTCGCCATCTTTCCCATGTACTCCACTTTAGCATCAAATGTCCATTTCATGGTATCACAAGAGCGCCCAAGAACAGCCACCTGAGCCCGTAGTTCTTGAAGCTGTTTTCCTGCACTTTTCCCATTCAATGTAGTCGCCAGTTCATCTTCTTTGGGATTGAGTTGCGCTTCCAGTTCCATTTCCAGAGAATGTCCTATCTTTTCAGCTTCCTCAGCTAAGGATTCTTCTGGCTTTGATTCTGCACTCTTACCTCTGTTTGTTGCCTGTTGGGCGGTTGCAGGTTTGGCTAGTGCTTTCTTAGGTGGCTCAAACTTCGTAATCTTGTTTTGAAGATGAGTGGTGTCCCCAGCTCTCACTGTACCCTTGTCCTCACGGGCATTAGTTACTGTGGGATACCGATGCTTGGGCAGAGCCAGTACCTTTTCCCGTATTGGAGGCATATGTAAGTTACTGGTCTGCAGAGTCTCACTCTGTTTCTTGAGTGTTTCCTGCCATTCTCCTTTCAGGATCTTTATTTCTTCCCTGTGCTTTCTCTGAGCTTGCTTCCACCTATCATACATTATTTTGTGGAGCACTGTGAACTTCTTCGCTTGGGCCGCAGAAACTCGTCTCAGTTTCTGGACCTTTTTGCGCTCCCTCTTGTACCGAGTCACCTGGCCTCTAAGCTTAGCCTCTAGCGATGCTTTAATGATGGTCAGGGTAGTCTTCAGTTTATCCTGCTGCTTTGCGAGGACGCACTGGGTAATCAGACGTTCCTGCAGCACTTGTATTTCCTGCATATTTTCTTCCTGCAGAGTTCGCTGCTTCTGCTCAGCATTCTGGAGGTGTGTATGCAGACCTTGCAGTTTGTTCTGCAGTCGGTGCTCTGCCTCAAACTTTAAATCCTCCAAAAGTTTCTTTATTTTTTCAAGCTTGTGCAGCTTTTCATTCTTTTCATTGACGTGGTCTGTCAAATTCGAATTTTCTTCTTTTAGTCTTAAATTGTCTCTTTTTTCAGTCCCTGTAATATTCAGGGCTGCCTTGTAGTCCCCCTTCCATTTACGCACTTCGGCTTTGAGACTCCTGGTCTCCTGGCGTGAGACTTCCATCTCTAGGTTGAGGGTCTGAAGCTCCTTCTGAGACACATTAAGATCCGTATTAAGACTGAGGATAGTTTTTTGAGAGATGTCCAGTTCCTTGGTGAGACTGTGAAGTTCCTTTTTAGAGACTTCCAGTTCTGTGTGGCAACTGCTGATCTCTTGGTGTGAGGCATCCAGTGTTGTGGAGAGTGTGTGAACCTCCTTCTGGGATATGTCCACCTCTGTCCGGGCACTGTTGACCTCCTGGTGTGTGGCATTCAGTTCTATGCGGAGAGTGAACCTCATTTTGAGAGACGTCAACCTCTTTATGGCACTTGCAAACCTACTGCTGAAAGACTGCAATTTCCATTAGTGCCTCCTCATACTTCTGCTTCAGATTAGCAATCATTCTATCGGATTGACTCTGCTTTTCATCCATGGCGGTAATAGTAGCAGTATCTAGCTCAGTCTTGAGATCGTCCAATCCTGTTCTGGCCAAAGAGTACATTGAAGCACATTCTTCTGTAGCTCCACATTATTTTTCAGTAGCTCTGCGTAATCATCTTTCTTCAGTTTCAATTGTTCCCGGAGCAGATCACAGTCACGCCTGGCAATTTTCAGGGCATCTTCAGGGCTGGTCAAGGGATCGTCACTCATTGGTTCCGGCTCCGCTTCCCTGGGATGGTTGGTTGAGGGTTTCTCACTATTAGCACCGGACAGACATTTCTTTGGGGCACACGACTTCTGCCTTGGGCCCTCTGGATATTCGGTCATCCGCGGGACGAACTCCATTTTCTCTAGGCTGCAGGGCATTTTGGACCCCCTTTTCCTCCGCAGGATCTGCAGATGTGTCTGTTCCTTCCATGCTAAGTGAAGACCCCTTTTTCTTTTTCTGCCTTTTTTTTTGACGACTCCTTCCCATAAGGGATACTGGGGTCTCCGTCTTCATTTGAAACTTCAGCAGCTTCAATTTATCCGCCATGTTTTCCTTTCAGTTGCGTTAGGTGGCGTAAATATCCAGCGATTTGCTGTTCCCGCTCATCCTCCTGCCGATCACATTTGTCATCATGGAGAGCGGTCTTTTCAGTTCGTACCGAGTTCAGGCACCCCCACCATTCTTGGGGTGTTTTGTGGGTGTGATTCGGTTCGGGTTCCCCGTAAGAGATGTCTTCCTCCTTATCGGACTGGAAGGGCCACTCTTCCGTGGGTTAGGGTTAATTACAGGAACAAGAAAATAAACGGAGGATACCTGGCGCTTAAAGAGTCACTGTGTCCTTTTGAAAACAGTCCAGCCTTTAAAGAGTGTCTCAAAGTCCAAAACTTGAAGTGGGTTGCTGTAGTTTTTCTTCACTGCTGCAGCTCCTCAATACACCTGAAATTGATACAAGGGTACACCATTGCGCAGTACTACTGGTGTTGGATGTTAACCCCTTACTGACAACTTCCCCAGTGTGGACTGAATACACTTACAGGAGTGTTTCTTTCAGGATACAGTGGAGACAATCTGTGCTTTATTCCCTTTCCGTTCTTATACACCACGAATCTCCTGGGTGCTTCCTTTGTCTCTTGGGATTTCGTGATTCCCAGAATCCCCCGAACTCCACGAGCCCCCAGACAAGGAATTGAACAATAGCAAACAAAGGGGGTCACAAATTTAATTATAAAAAACGGCTTAAACAAGCCTATAAAACGGCTGGTAAACCTGCACTAAAAACAATGGATGATTTACTCACATGTACTCACATATGTACATGCATAACAACACTTCGTAAGGATGCCGTCCGCAGCTTGTGCCTCCTGTGTTTGCTCCGGATGTGAAGGGCTCTCTCACAGCTTAACTCCTCCGGTTGGTTCTAATAGAGTCTCTCCCCCCACCTGGCTGCGTTCCGGTTTACAGCCAAGGGTTCTGGCAGACTCCTCACCTTTCAAACACTGATGCTGCACTGCACTGCTCACACGGGATCCTAACTCCTCCCACCCTAACGCGTTTCGTGACGTAGGCACGCCACTTTCTCAAAGGAATGAGGAGTTGTAGCTGATCTATCTTTAAATACCCTCTAGGGATAATTAACTTTGCCAGTAATGAACTAATATGCAACACCTGTTAGTATATGCTTGTCCGCTATTAACCAATGAGTATCTAAGGGAATTGACACCTTGGGATTCAAATACACCAAAATCAGCAGACTTACAACTAAACGTGATACAACATGTTAGTACATATATACATCCTAATAAAATCTATACTTGCTAAAACAGACCAACCCTGTGTGGATAGGGCTAAGGGCATTATTGCAAAATAAAATGGAAAGGGCATATAATCTGTTTATTCTTTTAGAAATGAAGCCAGATCGAATTCTATGTTTAAACCCTTGGGGGCTAAGGTTTTTAAAGTATATATCCAAAAACTTTCTTTTTTAGATAAATAATTTAACCTATCGCCCCCCCTCCAATTAGGTTTAGGACAATCTATTCCTTTACATATTAAACCTTTGGGATTTTGTTTGTGGGCTATTCTGAAATGATTGGAGACACTATGTGTCTCCAGACCTCTTTTAATGTTATATATGTGTTCTGCTAGTCTGCGTGTCAGTGGTCTTCCCGTTCTTCCCACATGTTGGAGTCCACATGGACACTGCAGAAGATACACACAGAACCTACTTTTACAGTTGATAAATGTACCAATCTCATACGTTCTATTCGTTACTACAGAATGAAAGCTGGCACGTTTCTCACTATAGCTGCAGGCCGTGCACTTGCCACATACAAAATAACCTTTAAAATCAGACAGCCAATTGGAAGGTTTATGCTTCAATCTATCATTTGGACAACTTGGTGCTAACGAAGATTTTAAATCATTAGCTTTTTATCTACTTCATCCCCAAACTTCACAAGGACCCTATCAGACCCCCGGGAAGACCGATCATTTCGGGGATCGGTTCCTTAACCTCAAACCTGTCTCAATTCTTAGATAACATATTACAGAATATGTCACACAAGTTCCATCATATCTAAGGGACACCACACACGTGTTGAATGTAGTCGAAGAACTCACTTGGGAAGATGATTACATTTGGATGACATGTGATGTGGTGTCTCTATACACTATCATTGAGCATGAAACAGGTTTAAAAGCAATTAGGATGGCACTGGAACAAGACAATGAAGTAAGTTCTGCACTAATGGAGTTTGTTCTGAGTGGTATTAGATACATTCTCCAGCACAATTACTTCAGTCATGATGGGCAGTTCTTCCTCCAGACGTGCGGCACCGCAATGGGTACCAGGTTTGCACCGAGCTATGCCAATCTGTTCATGGCCATGTGGGAACATGGGCAGATTTGGGGGAACAATCCGTTCGGTGCGGGCCTGGTGCTCTGGAAAAGATATATCGATGATGTGCTGTGCGTCTGGCGGGGCACCCAAAAAGAACTAGCTGAGTTCCAGGATTATCTAAATGCTAACTCCTGCAATATTAGATTCACTTTTAACAGTCATCCTGTGTCCATAAATTTTCTAGACCTCACCTTATATGTAGAGAACAATGTTCTACACACAAAAACATACTTTAAAGAAGTGGATGCCAACACTTATCTCTTGGCGTCCAGTCATCATCACCCAAGATGGGTAGATAATATTCCACAAGGACAAGCCTTGAGAATAAAAAGAAACTGCTCTCAAAAACATGTATATGAGGAACAGGTTAATGATCTAAAGCACAAGTTTATGGCACGAAATTATAATAAACATAAAGTAGAATCAGCTATTGAGAAAGTGAATCAGATAGATAGATCATTACTAGTTGACATAAATCGTAAGAAAACAAAAAAAGTTAAAGAAGGAGAATTCATACCATTTATTACAAAGTATAATAGTATAGCCCCGGAAATAACAAAAACTTTAAAAAAACATTGGGGAATCCTTCTGCGAGATCCCATATTACAATCCATTTTACCCCCACAACCTCAGATCATATATAAAAAAGCTAATGATTTAAAATCTTCGTTAGCACCAAGTTGTCCAAATGATAGATTGAAGCATAAACCTTCCAATTGGCTGTCTGATTTTAAAGGTTATTTTGTATGTGGCAAGTGCACGGCCTGCAGCTATAGTGAGAAATGTGCCAGCTTTCATTCTGTAGTAACGAATAGAACGTATGAGATTGGTACATTTATCAACTGTAAAAGTAGGTTCTGTGTGTATCTTCTGCAGTGTCCATGTGGACTCCAACATGTGGGAAGAACGGGAAGACCACTGACACGCAGACTAGCAGAACACATATATAACATTAAAAGAGGTCTGGAGACACATAGTGTCTCCAATCATTTCAGAATAGCCCACAAACAAAATCCCAAAGGTTTAATATGTAAAGGAATAGATTGTCCTAAACCTAATTGGAGGGGGGGCGATAGGTTAAATTATTTATCTAAAAAAGAAAGTTTTTGGATATATACTTTAAAAACCTTAGCCCCCAAGGGTTTAAACATAGAATTCGATCTGGCTTCATTTCTAAAAGAATAAACAGATTATATGCCCTTTCCATTTTATTTTGTAATAATGCCCTTAGCCCTATCCACACAGGGTTGGTCTGTTTTAGCAAGTATAGATTTTATTAGGATGTATATATGTACTAACATGTTGTATCACGTTTAGTTGTAAGTCTGCTGATTATGGTGTATTTGAATCCCAAGGTGTCAATTCCCTTAGATACTCATTGGTTAATAGCGGACAAGCATATACTAACAGGTGTTGCATATTAGTTCATTACTGGCAAAGTTAATTATCCCTAGAGGGTATTTAAAGATAGATCAGCTACAACTCCTCATTCCTTTGAGAAAGTGGCGTGCCTACGTCACGAAACGCGTTAGGGTGGGAGGAGTTAGGATCCCGTGTGAGCAGTGCAGTGCAGCATCAGTGTTTGAAAGGTGAGGAGTCTGCCAGAACCCTTGGCTGTAAACCGGAACGCAGCCAGGTGGGGGGAGAGACTCTATTAGAACCAACCGGAGGAGTTAAGCTGTGAGAGAGCCCTTCACATCCGGAGCAAACACAGGAGGCACAAGCTGCGGACGGCATCCTTACGAAGTGTTGTTATGCATGTACATATGTGAGTACATGTGAGTAAATCATCCATTGTTTTTAGTGCAGGTTTACCAGCCGTTTTATAGGCTTGTTTAAGCCGTTTTTTATAATTAAATTTGTGACCCCCTTTGTTTGCTATTGTTCAATTCCTTGTCTGGGGGCTCGTGGAGTTCGGGGGATTCTGGGAATCACGAAATCCCAAGAGACAAAGGAAGCACCCAGGAGATTCGTGGTGTACAGTAGCGACATCTTTTATTCTAGTAAATGCCGGCGGCATGCCGGGATCTACCCCAGCTGCCGCCAGTCAGAAACGCGCGCCGCCGCGTTTCCCCCACGCACCCCCCCTCCACATCGCGCGCAATTACCCCCCCAAAGACACCCCGAACCCGGCTTCTACTCTGCCCCTCTGCTTCCCCGCACCCCCGCTTACCTAGATTTGAACTCCAGGGGTGTCGGGGAAGCCTGGGGAAGCCGGGGAAGACGGGGAAGCCGGGCGCGCTTGTGACCGTGACGTCACAGTGCGCCGCCACGCGCCGCGGCTACCCGCTTCCCAGCCTCATTCAGCCAGCGGCATTTGCTCGAATAAGAGCTGCCGCTGCTGTATAAGAACGGAAAGGGAATAAAGCACAGATTGTCTCCACTGTATCCTGAAAGAAACACTCCTGTAAGTGTATTCAGTCCACACTGGGGAAGTTGTCAGTAAGGGGTTAACATCCAACACCAGTAGTACTGCGCAATGGTGTACCCTTGTATCAATTTCAGGTGTATTGAGGAGCTGCAGCAGTGAAGAAAAACTACAGCAACCCACTTCAAGTTTTGGACTTTGAGACACTCTTTAAAGGCTGGACTGTTTTCAAAAGGACACAGTGACTCTTTAAGCGCCAGGTATCCTCCGTTTATTTTCTTGGTCCTGTATGCAAATTGAGATATTTGCTTTGTGGGAAACCTTTGGCAGCTTTTACCTCTTGTTAATCACAGTTGGTTTTGTTCACGTGTATGTCACACATTAATAGGTTTAGTGCTTGAGTTAGGGTTTCACAATATTTTGTTTTATTTTAATTACAGGAACGCTGCACCTTGTCCCCCATTTTGGGGCGACCAGGTGTATTTTTTTCCTGACCTCAGGAGGCGCTATTGCAGCTGTTGCCACTGTATTTGCTAGAACCCCAAATTGTGGTAGACCTACAGGTGGGCATATTTTGCTTGTAGAGGTCGCAGCTCTCACAGGCATCTCTGTAGACTTTTTCTTCCCTTTAGTAAGTTTTATAATAATAGCAGTACTGTGCATGCATTCACTCTCATCATCTGAATAAGGCCTGAAGGAACACTGCTCCATTTGGTGGGGTTCATTACACCAGGAACAAATTTTCTTCCCCTTTTTTGCAGAGTCTGTATTTGACTTCAGCTGGGCAGCCATTTCAAATTTCCAGAATCAGTACCTTGCGTCAGCAAGACTTGCATCAACTTTCACACTTTTCTGCATATACTCCATTCACAGCTGGTAGTCCTATGCGGTGTGGCAGCCTTTACTTCCAGAATCAGTACCGCTTGTGGGTCACCGTCTATATTCAATGCAATTTAAAAAAAAAAAAGAAAACAAAAACAAGGCCTAGCTCCTCTGGAGCGCTAACTCACTTCTTGAACCCTGACTACGGCTGGAAGGCAAAGCCCCTTTATCAACAACCATATTACACATTATTGTGATAGGCAAGTAAGGTTTACCTGCTTCAGCAGTCTCTCTCTCTCTCCTCTTGGGATTGGGGAAAAGAGTCCATCTGTGGTTTTGTGGCTTTCTTCAGTGCAGTGTAGTTTTCCTGCCTTGATGTGTATCCCTTTAATTCTGGTCTCTGTTGCAGGTGAATCTTTGCTTTGTTGCTCAGGCTGTTTGCAAGACTGCATGCAGGTAAAAAGCACAACAAATTTCACAGCCAGTCTCCGGGGCCCCTTTTAACTTCAAGGGCCACCTCTCATCCCAACTTCTGACACCATATGTAAGAGATGTGTGCAGAGGTATGTAATGGAGACAGTTTTAAGGTGAAATTAAAATAAAGCTTTATTGTGCCTGTCGCTTTAAACACAGCAAAGAGCAACATAAGAGAAATAGTGAGCCAAACAAAACCTGCTCCACTTTGGCATATAGGTATCCTTATATTCCAGCCCTTTTTAACTAGGTGGCTACCCAAGCTTTTCATCAGCCCAAGTCATATAGATATATATATATATAGACAAAAGTCATTGGAAAATAAAGTCTTATCTGTTTGCTGGGTTGCTGCCTTTTCTCCGGATAATCAGCATCCAGGTTTAAAAGTCTTATTTGTCAGCTCCAGACATCTGTGTTCCCTAGGTCAGTCTCACCTGTGAGACTCAGGAACCTCTGCTCGGTTTCCTAGTTCAGCTCACGTGTGAGCTCAGGAAGAATCTCCCTTCCTGTCTCAGAGGCAGGCTTTTGTGACACCTGTAATCAGCCAGGTGGTGTTGGTTAATTGTCTACCAGCATTTAACCACCACACTGCTGGATTAGAGGCACATTTCTGAACAGGGATAAGTCCCCTGTTACAGGGGGTTATATGTATTTGGGTCTGGGTGTACTTTTTATATATTTTGGGGCTAGGTGGGGCTTTTGGTATATATTTGGGGCTGAGTATGGTCTTTGTGGTACATATTTGGGGGTGGGGGTTTTGGGTATAAATTTGGGGGGTGGGGTTTTGTATGTATTTGGGGGTGAAGGGAGTTTGTATTTATTTGGGGGGTGGAGGAGGGTTGTATGTATTTGGGGTGTGGGGATTGTATGTATTTTGGGGGTAGGGTATTTCTTTTTATGTATTTGGGAGTGGAGATTTTTTTTTAGATGTATTTGGGGCGGCAATGTTTTTTGTATTGGGGGTGGGATTTTTTGGTCGGTAAGTTGTAGGAGGGGATTGTATGTGTAGGGGGAGGGAATGAGTGAGGACGAGGGATTTAGTGAGAGTGGGGTAATTGATGGAGGGTTGGAGAGTGATAAGAGAGAGAGGGTGTAAGAGAAGGGGGTTGGAGTGAGTTATGAAGAGAGGGAGTAAGAGAGATGGAGGGGAGAGAAATACATGTGAGGCGGGGGGAGGGATTGAGTGAGTGATGGAGAGGGGAGAGTTAGAGGAGAGAAGGGGTGCGTGAGGAAGAGATGGAGTGAGACAGAAGGGAGATAAGTACATGGGAAGAGGGGGGAAATTGAGGGGGCTCAGGAGGTGTGAGATGGGATGGCTCGCAATACCAGTGACATATGGGGGGCTCGGTTGTAACTCTAGTTCTGGACCCTGGGAAATCTGTCTGTGGAACAAGGAAAAACCCGGGCGCTCCCTGATGAAATTCTAGAACAGGGGAAATGTAGCAATGAATATTACAACCTTATAAACAAAGGTCCCCTCTGGTTCGTCTTCTTGTCCTATGGCTCTGACCCCAATAGGATCCTTATCCAGGATCCTTATTTGTACAGGGATATAGAGAGAAAAAGGGGGAGCACAGGTTGAAGAATTTGGGATATGTATAGTGTCTTATTAGATATTTGTGGGTGTGCTTGAAAGATATATTAAATCACTTACACGGCCTTGTGTAAATGCTCTCACAGCAAGGTTTACTTGTCTTTGTGTTCTCTTGATTGGTTTCCTTCTTCTTTTCAGGGCTTGGTTTTCTTCCTGGATTTCTTCGACAGTCCTCGGCTTACAGTGAGGATGTCTCCCTCGGAGTGAACAGATTGAAAGACAGTTGTTTAGAGGGGAATACAGACAGTATTTATAATGTCCAATACTTTCAACTCTAAATATATATATATCCAAAGGCAGTAAATACTGCCAGCACTCACACGGGCAAGTGTGAGTACACTCCTAGGGGAAGGTATCTTTTTATCCAAACTGGTCTTCACACGTGGTGATCTATACGTGTAATTAGGGTCTGGTGTATAATAATAAATGTAAATCAAATAATACTCACACGGCCTTGTGTGAGTAAATACACATCAAGGTGTCTTTAACTAGAATATTTTCTTTCTTCTTTTCAGGTTCTTGATCTTCTTCCTGGTTTTCTTCGGCGGTCTTCAACTCCCAGTGATGAAATCCCCCTCGGTGTGAACAAATTTGAAAACAATTGTTAGTGGGAAAATATCAACATAATTCTGTGGTAACCCACTAGAAAAACCCAAGCAGATATGTAAAAGCAGCAAATGCTGCAGGCACTCACACGGGCAAGTGTGAGTGCAATCCTAGGGGAAGGTATCTTTTTCTCTGTTGGTGTCTTTACACCTGCTGCTTTATGAGGGTAATGGGGGTCTGATATAAAGGGATCTATAAAACTAAAACTAATAAAAATAATACTCACACGGCCTTGTGTGAGTAAATGCACATCAAGGTGTCTTTAACTCCTTTGTAGTGCTGATAATGTTAAATTCCAAGTGGGCAAGTGTAGGTGGATGACCCCTCCTTGGTGTGGATATAAAATTGAACAATGTCACGATTCTGGTGGACTACAATAAATTTTATTCTCAAAAGCTCTAAAAACAAAACATATATAAAAACAATGAAAAAATGCATAAAAAGAAGAAGCAGCCCGTCAATAGGAAATTGCTCGTGGGTCTCGTGGAGCGCAGCTAACTTGCTCTGCATCCGGATATAGTGCTGCCTCCTCTCTGATCCACTCCTTGACGGTGGCTGTGCTGGATCAAAATTGCTTAGTGGTGAGAGCAACGCATTTCGACCCTTTCTGGTCTTCCTCAGGCCATGTGAGTATTATTTTTATTAGTTTTAGTTTTATAGATCCCTTTATATCAGACCCCCATTACCCTCATAAAGCAGCAGGTGTAAAGACACCAACAGAGAAAAAGATACCTTCCCCTAGGATTGCACTCACACTTGCCCGTGTGAGTGCCTGCAGCATTTGCTGCTTTTACATATCTGCTTGGGTTTTTCTAGTGGGTTACCACAGAATTATGTTGATATTTTCCCACTAACAATTGTTTTCAAATTTGTTCACACCGAGGGGGATTTCCTCACTGGGAGTTGAAGACCGCCGAAGAAAACCAGGAAGAAGATCAAGAACCTGAAAAGAAGAAAGAAAATATTCTAGTTAAAGACACCTTGATGTGTACACTGCCGACACACTTAATTGCAGTGCGGCCAGATCCACAAGCCGGGAGATTTCCCGGCTTGCTAGTGGCCGCCCCTCGGCGTGCCGCGCGTCATAGACGCGCGGTCACGCGTCTTCGGGAGCCTGCGCCCCCTGCACGCGCGTCCAGGGCTCCCCGAGGGAGCCCTGGTGTCCCGCGATGTGGGGGACGGCGGCAGGGAGTTCCGGGGGACCCGGCGGACCCGGCAGCGGTAGGGAGAGCACCCCAATCGGAGGGCGCTCTTCCGCTGCTTCGGCGCGCGCCCTTCACCCTCGGGCGCGCGCCAGGCTACTGCTGCGGCCAAGAATGGGCAAATGCTCGAATAAACTTGGCCGCAGCAGTATTTACTCACACAAGGCCGTGTGAGTATTATTTGATTTACATTTATTATTATACACCAGACCCTAATTACACCTATAGATCACCACGTGTGAAGACCAGTTTGGATAAAAAGATACCTTCCCCTAGGAGTGTACTCACACTTGCCCGTGTGAGTGCTGGCAATATTTACTGCCTTTGGATATATATATATTTAGAGTTGAAAGTATTGGACATTATAAATACTGTCTGTATTCCCCTCTAAACAACTGTCTTTCAATCTGTTCACTCCGAGGGAGACATCCTCACTGTAAGCCGAGGACTGTCGAAGAAATCCAGGAAGAAAACCAAGCCCTGAAAAGAAGAAGGAAACCAATCAAGAGAACACAAAGACAAGTAAACCTTGCTGTGAGAGCATTTACACAAATCTGTCTGTGGCCCTGGGGGTATGTGGCATTGTTTTATACTATATTAACCCCTTTGTAGCCCCTTGCGGTCAACTAGTCATGAAAACCCATTAATAGTTGACTTGTGGTGTAGATGGTAATGAAGCACTGCCAGAAAACTGCCAACAATGGGCAAAAAAAGATGAAAAATCCAGGGCAACTCGGATATAAAGTGCTCAGGCATGAAACGCGTAGGTGGGTTTCTAACCATCTATTATTGAGCTTGCAATTAAACTGATCTTTATATCTGAGTTGCCTTGGATTTTTCAACTTTTTTGGCCCATTGTTGGCAGTTTTCTGGCAGTGCTTTGTTACCATCTATACCTCTGAATCTACTCTACTGCGGACTGCATGCCCTGGTGGTACTGGACTGTCCTTGCAGCTTAAAGATAGTGGGCTATAGTCCCTTATATTACCTTGCTACATATTGAATTGGATTTTGCTATACCAGTTTGGGTAGAAGTGAGTATCTCATGTTGTGGTTGGCAGGTTGGCACCACTAGACACATATCCCTCTCTGGCTGAGATATAATATATGAAACATTGGACAATCCAAACGGTACCTGGATACAAATTTATAAAGGAACATATTTATGTATAGAGCCACATGTGATTTTGAGCACCATTTTCTACAATATGTAGTTGACCTGTGGGCTACTATGGGGTCAATATGTACTGTATTTTAATTACTGTTTTTTTCATCTGTTTCAAGTTGATTTAGCTTATCTTGCCTATATATATATATATATATATATATATATATATATATATATATATATAGGCAAGATAAGCTAAATCAACTTGAAACAGCTGAAAAATATATATATATAAAGGCTAGTATATTGACCATTATATAAATAAGAAAGACAGAGTTAACGCCAGCCTTGACTGGGTGATAAATTATTTGCATCATTTATCAGAACTTGATATATGGCAGTTTTTACCTAAAAATGCAGTATTATGCCTGTTTTTTCTTGGATGCAATATAAAGTCCCTTATTTTTGGCATAAAATAAAGAAGGCACTTTTTTGGCGCTACAGTAATACCGCATTTTTAGGTTACCATAGCTCGACGTATCAGGCCCTAAGTGCCTAAAATATATCTATTAAAGTATTTAAAAAATGATTGCATCTGGAGTTTAAGATATCATTATAAGTCTTTGAAATTAGTGCTTGGCGTACATTGGAATCTTACAAGTATAAAATAAAGCTCTAGATAGAAAAGACGTTTGTTTTTGTTTTTAAAGCTTATTATTGAAGCTATCTTCTGTTCTATGAACAGATTACACAGTTCTGGCTGCATGGTTTGTTTATGCAGCACTATGCACATTGCTTGACAGATTCACATTTGGGAAAATCAGAGAAAGGGGTCATATGACCTTTGCAAACATGAGAAAACTTTGTTCTTCTCAAGATGACCTGAAATGTTCTAATTATTGGTTAATCCCTGTAGTCACTGAGGCAGCCAAAAAGCACGTAAAGTTCAGTGAACCCACAAGTGTACAGCTGCTATCTTTGACTTGTGGCCAAAACAACAATTGGAACAGAATTTACCCAGACATGTAAAGGTTCCTGATAATTTTCCGAGCCAGATAAACAGCTTTGAAACTGAGAAGAAATTAATACCTTTCTTGAATATTTGAACCAACCAAGGTCATGGTCTCAAAGATGTGATGTTAACATGCATTATATAGTTGACTGCACAATAATCGCCACAGAAATCCCATATTGAAACCCACAGAGATGGATTCAATTTTCGATTAATTTATATGTTCCAGTTATATTGATGCAGCTAGAACATGTTGTGAGGTTAAAGTGTGCCAGTGGTATTCCATATGTAGTAATGGATTCTGCTGGGTAAAAACTGATTTGCTTTCATTAACATAAACTAATTGAAACATTTACTTTTTAAGTTTTTAGAAATTTTAAAGGCTGACAAATTTAATTTCAATATGTCATGTAAAACACAGAATGTAATACAAGAATGTAGGCACTCTGGGCTGTCAAATTATCACTTCAAAAATATTGTCTCAAGTTTAAGGATCACCATGAATAAAAACCTTGACTAGTGAAAAGCATGTAATCAAACTGCAGATAGTTCAGCATGGTTAATATGTCTTATTTATTTATAAAATATTTTACCAGGAAATAATACATTGAGAGTTACCTCTCGTTTTCAAGTATGTCCTGGGCATAGGAGTTAAAATGACAAATAATACATAGTTATTATATAATATAATTTATGGAGCTTGATAGAGGACATCCTAGAAATGCCTGGCATTTTACCATGAATTCACATGACTCCATATAATAAGACTCAATGAGACTTATTTGGGGAGAGAGAGCAATAGATACACAGACAAATGCATGGAAAATGTTTATTGTAATCAAGCTACAGTATCTATTCTGCCCACATTCATATTATTGACTAAAGTAAGGGTTGTTGTCTGAGAATTCAATGGTAAACAAAGAAGCCCCAATGCACATCAAATATGACTAATTATTTAGTTAATTTCTATGTTTTTTTCTTCTCATAAGTACTGTATGGTCATTTATTTTCAATCGTTTGGCAAAAACCTATCATGCTTGCAACCACATATATTTGTGGTCACTTTCCCAGTGGCACTCTAATTGGCACAATTAAATATATAAATATATAATAATGTGGGTCTGAGCTTGTTAAGATTGTGTTTGTCTAATTGTAAGTGGTCTGGCTATTCACCCAGTAGGATGCTAGCCTGTGTATTGGGGGAACGTTGTTGGAACATTTCTAAAGTTTACTACAACACTGCAATAATAAGAGTGTAGCAGATTGTGCAAACTATTTTGGTTATATGACCATTAATGCTGGCTGCATAGTATTTTGTCACCCATGGCAAAAGGCTATCCCTTACTGCAGTTTTGAAATGACATATATTGTATTACATTTTTCAAGATCTGGGCCTATTTTCACAGAAACAGTTTTGTACCATAAGACACCATCTGACATTGGAAAACACCAAACAATACATTGACTTGAAAGGGCAAGGTGCCTTATGGCAAGAAGACTGCTTAGTAAATGTACTCCTTTCCTTCCACCTGTTGACATTGTGTTGATGGGCGTACCTCATGAGGTTCTCTTAAGGCAATGTCCTGGCCCATGGTGGGTACAGCATTGCTCTCCAGTTTGATAGCCTAGCCACATGTCCGATCTATCGTTTTGCACAGAAAATGCCCAGTGTCCAAGCTAAGTGATGCTGACACGGGATGGCATTGTTGGAGTTACGATCACCAAAAGTGGAGTTCATGGTTTTTCTGTTGCTTCCCTTTTGGTGCAAAGTCTTCCTTCCCAGTAGCTTTGTTCTTCTCACAATTTTTGAGAGGTTCGACCATTTAAGGGTTAACATACAGTAGGGACCAATTCACTTAATCTGCATGCAGCATTGGAGGGTGTGCTATAGAATTCTCCATGTATACCATCCGTTAGCATGCCAATGGTAACCAAAGTGAGAGAAAACTATTTCCTCCAAAATGCAGTTAGTACACCTACGCAATTCCTTTAAAAAAATTAATTCAAAATTAATTTATAGTATATAATTATACTTCACAGTTTTATATTGAAATTGTTTCAGTCAAGGAATAGAAAATTATGTTATTTTGTTATGTTATGTTTGAGCCTACATGTTTGTTGCCCCAAAGTGGATTCCTGAAATTGTTCCAGAAGAGCTGCTCCCCTCTGCACAGAACCAGCATGTTAAGGGTTAACATCTACGTTTGCTTACTGCTATGTGTTTCATCAACCCCACCTACTGGAATGTTAATGACCCAGGAGAACAAAGGATTCTCAAACCACAGCTACATTCATTCAGAACCCCTTCAGCCTATGTCTTAGTCTTACCATTTAGATTGTAAACTCTTCGGGGCAGGGACCTCCCATCCTATTGTTACTGTCATGTCTGAAGTGCTTATTCCCATTATGTGTTATGTTATGTTATTATGTTGAACCAAAATGTGATTAATTAGGTGCTCTCATAGAGCAGTGATATAAAGTGCAAAGATTAAATAAATATAGAGTATATAGCAATAATGTGCCCAATATTTTGTGTATAAAGTGATACAGGAAGTGAAAAAATACAGTTGTAACTCCATGCTCAGACCCTCTGTTATGGACTTTCTCTGTTAGTCCAAAAAAGGCTAAATAGTTACATAGTTACATAGTAGATGAGGTTGAAAAAAGACGCACGTCCATCAAGTTCAACTTATGCTAAATTTAGAAAACAGCTACTTTATCCTATATCTATACTTACTTATAAATCCAGAGGAAGGCAAACAAAAAAAACAGTGTCATATCATCCAATGATATCTCATAAGGGGAAAAATACATTCCTTCCTGACTCCAAGAATTGGCAAACGGATTAATCCCTGGATCAATATCCTTCCCATGTATACTTATTTGGTATATCCCTGTATACAGTACCTTTCCTTTCTAAAAAAGATGTCCAACTTTTTTTTTTTAATCTATTGCATCTGCCATCACAGTCTCCAAGGGTAATGAATTTCACATTTCAACTGCCCTTACTGTAAAGAACCCTTTCCTTTGCTGCTGGTGAAATCGCCTTTCCTCCAACCTAAAGGGATGCCCCGAGTCCTTTGTACTGCCCTTGGGATGAATAGTTATTTTGAAAGCTTCCTGTACTGTCCCGAATATGTTTGTATATACTGTAGTTATCATATTCCCTCTTAGACGCCTCTTTTCTAATGTAAATAAATCTAATTTAGCTAGCCTTTCCTCATAAGTTAGATTGTCCATCCTCTTTATTAACTTGTGGCTCTTCTCTGCACTTTCTCTAGTTCCATAATGTATTTTCTAAGGAGTGGTGCCCAAAATTGTACTCCATATTCAAGGTGTGATCTTTCTAATGCTTTGTAAAGGGGCATAATTATGTTTATTTCCCTTCCATCCATTGGCTATTTAATGCAAGCTAAGATCTTGTTTGCCTTTGCAGCTACTGCATGACTTTGGGCACTATTGCAAAGGTTGCTGTCTTCAAGCACTCCTAAATCCTTCTCCATCAAGGATTCCCCCAATTTATCCCCATTTAATTTGTATGTTGCCTGTTTATTCTTGCATCCCAAATACATAACCTTACATTTATCTGTATTAAACCTCATCTGCCATTTACCTGCCTATGTTTCCAGTCTCTCCAAGTCCTTCTTAAGAGAAATTACAGAATGTTTCTTCACAAATCCAGGGGGAGCAAAGGAGATGATCAGCATAAAATGAAAAAAAGAAATTCTCTAAGTGCAGGTGCCTTGTGCAATGCAGGTCTTAGCTAGCTCGTGTATGATGCCTACTCACACTGTGGTAGACCTCAGTAGACAGCACTCTTCATGGAGATGAGATCCTAAGGCTAACCAGCCATCATTGCAGCCAAAGATAGGATTTTATCCTGAAATGCCTATTTTTACTGCTACAGCGCAAGTAGCCCCTGTACTTGCACTGTGAGTTCAATATACAGTAGCGGCACCTTTTATTTGAACACTTCCCGCACGGCAGGATGCGTGCGGGAAGCGTGGAGACGCGGCCTGTTGCGGCGCACTGTGACATCACAGTCACGTGCGCGCCCGGCTTCCCCGGCTTCCCCGGCTTCCCCGGGCTTCCCCGACACCCCTGGAGTTGAAAGTGAGGTAAGCGTGGTTTACATTTTACACATCAGCTTATCATTGGCCTTTTATTCTATAATACGTGTACATACGTGTTTCGTGTATATCTTACACATTGTGGCAGCATCCAGTGTTACTATTCTGATATTGTTTGCACACAATTTGCGCCCTTATCCTTTTTTATTTATATATAGATGGGACTCTTTCGAAATGTCACTTTTATGTATGAAGCACTTACTGTATTCCCATGACCTGTTATTTGTACTATTTGTTATTTATATGATTGTCATGTGTATTACTACTGTGAAGCGCTGTGTACACTAATGGCGATATATAAATAAAGACGTGTGTGTGTGTGTGTGTGTGTAGTTATCTCTATCTATATACGTCTATGAGAGAGAGAATGAATAAATATTTTGTAATTACAATACAGTAGATTTATTGATAGAAAACCAATATTTTCGTCCCCATTGAGACCTTTATCAAGATACTGTACCAGAGTGTAAAAAAAAAAAACCCAGCTTAAATATCCCAGCGCAAAATTGTTATGCCACTGGAGCCCTCTTGTGTGATGTAACATTTCAAGTATAAATAAAGTATTGTACTTCTCCTCACTTTTAAAGCTTTACACTCTTCTGCCCCTCCTTACATCTCAGCCCTAATTTCTCGTTATGCACCATCCAGACTCTTGCGTTCTTCTCAAGGATGTCTTCTTTCTACCCCCTTTTTATCTAAAGCCCTCTCCCGCCTTAAACCTTTTTCACTGGCTGCCCCACACCTCTGGAATGCCCTTCCCCTCAGTACCCGACTAGCACCCTCTCTATCCACCTTTAAGACCCACCTTAAGACACACTTGCTTAAAGAATCATATGAATAGTGCTGTGGATATTCTGAACACATGATACATAAAGCTTTGCCCCCTGCAGATGCACTTACCAGAACTCCCTCCTACTGTCTCTGTACGTTCTACCTACCTACCAATTAGACTGTAAGCTCCTCGGGGCAGGGACTCCTCTTCCTTAATGTTACTTTTATGTCTAAAGCACTTATTCCCATGATCTGTTATTTATATTATCTGTTATTTATTTGATTACCACATGTATTACTACTGTGAAGCGCTTTGTACATTAATGGCGCTATATAAATAAAGACATACAATACAATAGTAGAGGGGGGAAAAGGAGAAACAAAAACCCAGTGTATGTGTACACCTGTATACAAAATAAAACATTGTTATATTGAACCAAGTGTCTGTGTCATACATAGTGCAACACTGTAATAAACTGGAAAAGAGTTGGTGAGCCACACAAAGGATATTTGGCCCAAAAGAATCAGGATCAGGTAATGAAGGTGAACCAATGAAACAGCCAAGTATAGCTGCAAAAATGGATGTAGACCAAAATGTTTGATTGTGATATTGAACCAAGGGTATCATGCAGTAAGCGGCGGAAAAATGCATTAGCCAGTTTAGCAATTAGCCATGTTTTTGGCGTGTTAAACTGGCTGTATGCTTTAAGGGGCGAATCCATGGCGAATGAATTAGGCACCACCATTTGATGAAAAGGCGTGTAACCGGTGGCGGGACGGCTGCCTGGCGAGAAACTGCCGAGAAGCCGTCCCCTGCCGAGTTGTGTTTGCAGCAGAGAGAGATCCGCTGCTCTCTCGGCGCAAACATCAGCACAATAAAAATTATTTTTAAAACAACTTATATTCATAGTGTACATGTGCAGGGGGTCTCCGGAGCTGAACCACATTGGTTTCAGGTCGGGGGACTCCCTGCTTCCTGAGATACAGGCCCCTTTATGAGGTGCCGGTATCCCTCTGCATTTAAAGGTCCCGATCACGTGACCGCGGAATGTAAACAAAGCAGAGGGATACCGGCACCCCATAAAGGGGCCTGTATCTCGGGAAGCAGGGGGTCCCCGGACCTAAAACAAAAGCACTTCAGCTCCGGAGACCCTCTGCACATCTACACTATGAGTAAAACACACATATCAATAAAGACTCGTTCCTTACCTTACAGGGTATCTGCTATGGTAGCGAAGCAGCATTAATATTTATTTAATAATACTGTACAGTGAGCAGGGGGTTCCCCGAGCTGAACCGCATCACTTTGTGGACCAATGACCCCCTGCTTCCCGAGTTACAGGCCCCGGTATGTGTGATCGGATGGGCAGTGTCGCCGCCATGTTTATAGCGTCCCATACGCTACGTGCCCGCAATAAAAATGGCGTCCACACTGTAACCGATGCCCCAAACCGGGGCCTGTAACTCGGGAGGCAGGGGGTCTCTGAGCCACAAATAAATGCGGTTCAGCTCAGGGGGCCCCCTGCTCCCGCACAATATTATTAAAATACATTAATGCTGCTTCATTACCATAGTGGATAGCCGCTAAGGCAATGAAGGGGTTAATACATAATAGCATGTTTATTGGGGACAAATGCCCCCAATAAACATAGCAGCAATACACAACATACTATACAGTAATGGGCAACATTACTATTATCCACAAATGGATAATAGTGCAGTTGTCCATTTAAAACACATACAGAACAATAAAGACATTAAATACATATAGCACTCACCCATGTGCGGCTGTCACGATGAAGGCCATCCTCATCTTGATCCTGCCCATGCCCCATCCGCTTCTGCAAAACAGACACAAGAATAAAAACATCCAATGTAATGTCCCCTAACCCCTTAATCACCATAGCGGTTATTAACCGCTACAGTCATTAAGGGGTTAACCCACCATCACCCACATACCCTCCCCCACTAACCCCCCCACCCCCTGAGGCCTAACCACCCTCACCCACTACCCACAAGGGAGGCATACCACATACCCTTGGGGCCAATACCCCCTCCCCCCAACACATACAGTACAATAATGTGCCAAATAACTATTATCCACATAGGGATAATACATTATTTGGCCATTATTAAACACATTAAATACCGTAGTAAAATAAAGAAAATTCTACTAACCTCATCAATAAGAAGGCTCCGTCGCCAGCATCATCCTTGGGGTCCGTTGCCAAAATAATAAATAGCCAATACATATCAATGACATTAACATACCAATGAACCCCTTAATCACCTTATCGGATACTAACTTCAAAGGTAATTAAGGGGTGAAGCCATCCTGCAATGGCAACACCACTTATGCATAACATCCTCAATGAATTAAAAAGCAATTTCCTAAACAAATCTCATGTAATCATTCAATCTGAAGCCTCAAATGCCACTTAAAACATTGCATTTACAGTGTATACATGTAGCATAACATGTAAACTACATGTACACGCTGCAAATCAATGTTAACAATACAATAATCCAACTAAAATAGCCTGACATTACAAGAAGTATATTATGTAATCCAATAAAGTCACCATCAATGAATTAACAGACATGAATTACATCCCTAAACAATTAAAATACCATCCATACCAATTACACAATTAACTATAGCTATCGTTACAGAGAACAAGTTCAAAACATACAAAAAAGGACACATAAAAATAACAATATACTAAAGCAAGCCTCTCCATAACCTACAGTACAGCATAGAAGCCCAAAAATTACATCTCTCTAATAATAAAATACATTTAACACACATCTATGCATAGCAGCATAGCCACAATCATTTACAATACAGTAAATCAAGCTTTTACAACACTATCATTTCTTACCCTGTATGTATATATCTCTCTAGACATACATACATACATATATACAGTGGCAAGAAATGATATGCATAAAAAAAATAAACACATGAAAAAGCAAAAAAAAACACAGTTACATTAAATACATTTCTTTATTTAACTTACCATTACTTGACCCCACCGACTCCCGTTGATCAGCTTACTCACAAACCAATCCACGAACAGGAACCCATAAAATAATAAACCAGAAAATAATAAACATTAAAATAATAAAACACGACAATCCAGGGGTCTTCTAGTTGTCATCCATCTTCATCTGTATTCTTCTACCTTCTTCCGGGGTCTTCTTCCCGTCTGGTGCCACGCCCCGGTCTTCTTTCTTCAGTCGGAGGTCCTTCCTCCTCGGCGTCTGGCTTCAAAATGAGACGACATAGGCTTTGAAAGGCCTATGACGTCACATTTTCGTCATATGGTTCCCACGGCCCTGATTGGGCCATGAAAACCATGTGTTTTGGCCGATGTAAAAAAAAATTATGCCGTCACTTAAAGGCAAAGAAAGCACAGCCAATCAGAATGGCTTTGCTTCAATTGCCTTTAAGATGACGTCATGAAAAGAAACATGGCCGGACTCACATGGTACGGCAGCCAATCAGAGCGTGGGAAGTCTATCCCTACTCTGATTGGTTCAAGTACTGTAACGATAGCTATAGTTAATTGTGTAATTGGTATGGATGGTATTTTAATTGTTTAGGGATGTAATTCATGTCTGTTTATTCATTGATGGTGACTTTATTGGATTACATAATATACTTCTTGTGATGTCAGGCTATTTTAGTTGGATTATTGTATTGTTAACATTGATTTGCAGCGTGTACATGTAGTTTACATGTTATGCTACATGTATACACTGTAAATGCAATGTTTTAAGTGGCATTTGAGGCTTCAGATTGAATGATTACATGAGATTTGTTTAGGAAATTGCTTTTTAATTCATTGAGGATGTTATGCATAAGTGGTGTTGCCATTGCAGGATGGCTTCACCCCTTAATTACCTTTGAGGTTAGTACCCAATAAGGTGATTAAGGGGTTCATTGGTATGTTAATGTCATTGATATGTATTGGCTATTTATTATTTTGGCAACGGACCCCAAGGATGATGCTGGCGACGGAGCCTTCTTATTGATGAGGTTAGTAGAATTTTCTTTATTTTACTACGGTATTTAATGTGTTTAATAATGGCCAAATAATGTATTATCTCTATGTGGATAATAGTTAATTGGCACATTATTGTACTGTATGTGTTGGGGGAGGGGGTATTGGCCCCAAGGGTATGTGGTAGGCCTCCTTTGTGGGTAGTGGGTGAGGGTGGTTAGGCCTCAGGGGGTGGGGGGTAAGTGGGGGAGGGTATGTGGGTGATGGTGGGTTAACCCCTTAATGACTGTAGCGGTTAATAACTGCTATGGTGAATAAGGGGTTAGGGGACATTACATTGGATGTTTTTATTCTTGTGTCTGTTTTGCAGAAGCGGATGGGGCATGGGCAGGATCAAGATGAGGATGGCCTTCATCGTGGCAGCCGCACATGGGTGAGTGCTATATGTATTTAATGTCTTTATTGTTCTGTATGTATTTTAAATGGACACATGCACTATTATCCATTTGTGGATAATAGTCATTGTGCCCATTACTGTTTTGTATGTTAGGGGGTTATAGGTGTTATTGGGGTCATATATATATATATTTATATATATATATATATATATATATATATATATATATTTATTTGGTTAGTGTGGGGCTGGTGTGTGTATTTTTTTTTTATTGTGGGTAGTGGGGGTGGGTGAAGGGGGTATTAGCCCCAACGGTGGTTTTTTAGGGCTTGCGGGTGGGTAGCGGTGGGCCTTAACCACTTCATGACCGTAGCGGTATTAATCGCTACGGTCGTGAAGGGGTTAAGTGCACCCGCAACCCCCCGCAAGCCCTAAACAAACAACAAGGGCCAAATACCCCCTTCACCCACCCCCGCTACCCACAATAAAGCTGGCACGGCTGCTTAACCCCTTCATTTCCTTAGCGGTTAACCGCTAAGGTAATGAAGTGGGCTTTAAATGCATTTTTCCTGCCTCGGATGCATGCCGGGGGGGTCCGGTGCTGATATTAAGGGTATCAGCTCCGGAGACCCCCGGCATCAATCCCAGCCAGGAAAAAGGCCTGAATTTTTTCTAAGTGCCGATCCGCCACTCATCCGCTGCCTCTGAGCAGCAACTTGCCATCTTTTTCTTGCGTGGCTGATCCGCCAGCAAAACAGTATTCTAGAGAGGCGAATAGCTCCGCTTAGCTACTTGCTTCTACTAGAATACAGCGTGGCGGAAAAAGTTGGATTTTTAGTCGGAAAGTGCCTTCTCGCCCCGCCACCGGCGGAAAAAAAAAACCGCCAGCCAAACTGGCGGTTTTGTTGAATCTCGCCACTTTCTTGCCCGTTACTGTATACGGATAGACTTTTTAGGCGGGAAAGTGGCGAGAATTGCCTTTCCGCTGCTTACTGCATGAACCCCCAAGTGTCTATGTCATACATTGTGTACTGTATATAGCAAAAAAATATCACTTGTGAACACATTCACGTCTCAGACAGGTCTGCAACCATGCTTTTAACCATTATCTCCTAGTATATAGCGCTTTCACTGCAACTAGGGATTCTGGAAAATAACATGCAAATCAGCACAGAAACCTTCAGATGATGCAAAATAAAGTATAGATAGATAGATAGATAGATAGATAGATAGATAGATAGATAGATAGATAGATAGATAGATAGATAGAAGAAACTCATACTGTACATGGTATGGAAGCTAGGGAAACTGGAGGAAAATGCAGTACTTCTAATTGGCGTTGGACACAGAGCTATATCAGAAAAGATAGAACATTGTCATACAAAGATGACTAGGAAAACCTGAGTTTTATAAGCCGTCTAAAATTACAGCGAAATAGCACAACAAATAAAGTATCAGTATGTTGAAATATTTCAATAATGTGACTAATAGCAGCAAGAAATAGAATTGTAAAGAATAGAATTATAAATTGCAACAGAGAAGGGATTCATAGTCAAATGGTCAGTCATCACTTCCATAAAGGCATTTGTGGGAGTGAAAAAAGAAAATATACCCAATATTTTGTTGAAGTACAGCTTCAATAGAGTGAATTATATTACACCTCAAGGCCCAGGAGTCTATGGAAGAGACCACCACGTCACAGAAGTTTTCATATGGGATCACAATTCGTGATATACATATATCAGTAACAGTCCTTTAGAATGGCCCTAATAAAGACACCTGTGGGGAAAGCTTATAGAGTTACACAGTAGTCCTTAAAGAGATACCACTGGATCTATAATCTGACGGGTGAGACAGCAACAAAAATGTAGCAGACATAATCCTAATATGCCTTGAAGGAAGTAAACATGACACCATCACCCAAAAAATTAGCTACATACATATAAAATACAAAAATAGAAAAGCACCCCACTTGATTTATACAATAAAAAAAATATATGTATCAAAGTTAAATAAAGATCAACGTTTCGGTCCCACTTTTAACTTTTATCAAGACACATAAAACAGTGTATAAGGTGTGATACTTTCAGAGGCATACTACTGTAATTAATTAAATGCTACCCTCTTTTTTCTGTAGTAAAGAAAAACTGGTACCAGAAAGCAATTAGAATATAGTTGCTAAGCAAAAAAGCCAAACAAAGGCAGTCAGACTCAGGGCTGCATATATGTAGTAAAACTGTGGTGACACATGGAATTAGCATTCTACAATGATAAAGTGGATAGGTGTTATAATTAAATCAAACAGTGATACACAAAACATACAATATAATGTGTTATTTAAAAAGATCTAGAAGGAGATCAGTGTAGTCTAAAACAAACTGCAGAGGCAGTGAAATATGTGTCAGAACTGCAACTTCTATATATTAACTTATTACAAATAAAAAAGACAAATAACAAGGAGTACACTAATATAGAGTAAACAATACATTGTTGCAAAATTACATGCATTGATTCATCTAATCATTTTCATCTGACAAAGACTCATTGTGTGTCACATATGGAAAAAATAATAAAATGTTACGCTGCTCAATTAGCTACTCTGTTAAGTGTGTGATAGAAAAGGCTAGCCTTTATATCAACATCATTTTAAGACCGTTCATCACATCATTACCCTCACATCTTAAGGACACTAAGGATATTTTAAATAGACTAGACAGTATTATCATTGATGATGATACCTACTTGGTAGATTTGAATGATGAATTCTTATATTCAAGTATCAGGCAAGAGTATGGGGTATCAGCTATAGCTCACTATCTTAATACTTTACTGGGACATGTAATAACCATTGGGATTGTATTAAATCTGTTTAACAAAAGCATTTAAATATTTTGTTTCATTACCCAATCATACAACAAGTACTATGTAATAGGCCAATTATTGTTAGGCCTCGTTCATGGTGCAGGCTTCGGAGGGAGGGCGTGCTGATGTACGAGCTGCTGTGGGACACAATGTATTCAAATTGAATACTGGTTGTCAGGGTAGCAGCTGCCCTGTCTCCGAAGTACGGAGTTGATGCTGGCTACAGGTTCAATAAACAACCCAAGTCGTTTTTTGAAGCTGCAGCAGCGTCACTGGGACCTCGGCAGCCAATGAAATCATTCTTGAAAATGATTTCAAGACTGCAACTTGGATCCATAAGCTGCCGTTTGTAGCCCCGCCCCCTCCCCGCCTCCTCAACTCCTGAAAAAGTCTGCTGGGGAGGATGAACACACATCGCCCAGCAGACTGCCGACTGCCCTCGCAAACGCCCGCCCTCCAACTCCTGCCTCTGGCACCCTGAACGAGGCCTTAGTGGGAGAGCTAAAAAACTTAATGCCTGGTTAGTACATAGCCACTTCTCTCCAGAAATAACTTTACTTGGCAACATAAATTACGAATCTTGGGGTCTTTAGAGTGCTCTACCGTACATGTAAAGTTTGTGATTTTATACTCCTGACCAAAACCTTCCCAAATTGGGACGGAGCAAAGTCCTTTGACATCTGTCACTTTCTAAATTGCAAAGCTATTGGGTGGTGACACGTATATGGCACAATGTAGCTGCAACCAAAAATAAGTGGAAAAAACACACCATTTATTTCGCCATAGATTGCTTGAACACATTAGTGCAATATTAAATAAGTTAGATCCCCCAGTAGCGCGACATGTAAACACTTTTCATCAAGGTGACGTGAACTCTTTAAAGTTCAAAGCGATAGATTGTGTTTCACCCAGCATCAGAAAAAGGTGACTGGGACAGAGAGATCCTAAAAAAAGAGTGATTAAATGGATTTATATGTTTGGCACATTTGTCTCTTATGGTCTAAATGAAAAATGTATCTTCTCGCCTTTTATTGAATAAAATGAAGGGTATCAATTTGTCCCTTTTCTTTTACCCGCTTTTTTAAAATTGGTTTTCTGTCTCCCTCAACAGTCCTGACACTATCCTTATGTCTTAGGGTAGGGGTAATCAGGGAGTCTGTTATACATTTTTTTATTCTCCCAAGAACCCTATCTCATTTTTCACATACTGGCTAAACTAATAAGCCAATTATTTTGATGATGTAGACATATAGAAACATTGAATAGCCTAGTGTAACTGGTGCTCACCACAAATACGATGGGACCGCGAGGCTGAGGTGGGGATGTTAGTGGCCACCGACCTACAACCGCGTAACCGCCTTCGGAGTGCAGCATATGGGTTGTGTAGCCGTGTCAGGATAGGAGAGGTCATGGTGGTTGTGATACTTGCCTTGGTCTGGTATTGGAGAAGGTAGAATCGTTGTATTCGTGGTCAAGGTGGACAGATGGTGGGAGTTCCGGAAGTAGGCCGAGGTCTAGGGGTCAGAGAAGGCAGGAGTCCAAGTAAAAGCTGGGGCCAAGACACAAAGGAGAAAGACAAGAATACAGCAGGGGATCAGGATGCTTGAGGCAAGCACACGATACACAAACAGAAGTTTTTTCTGAGCCAATTTGCTTGTGGCAAGGCTGAGCATATAAGGATCCGATAGCCAATGAGAGAGCAGCACAAGGCTGTGAGCAATGAGTAACTAGACATAGGCTGTCCACTGATAGGCAGGGGCAGGGTGTATCGCTTGTGAGGAGTAGCTGATAGTATTAACCTTTGAGTGCCTGTTTTAATGCGGCGCCGGCATGTAGTCCTATCAGTGCTAGGAACGTCCACCGTGATGTCACAGACCGCATCGCAGGGGCCAAAGTCTGATCCCGGTAGGTGCGGCGCTGCACTTGCGCATGATCTTTGTGCGGGGCACATCACGGGACATGTCACGAGGGCGGGGCTTATGCCTGAACCACGTTGTGTCCCCAAGCGTGAGAGCAACTGTGCGCAACTTCAGTGTGAGGTGCGTCACTTGACTTGTCACGGGATACGTCACAGGGGCGAGACCGAAGTCCAATCCTCACACCTATACAGTAATATTAAATTATTTTAAAAAAAATCACATGTGCTTCCAACTGTATCCAATTCTATGAGTTATAAATGGAAACTCTGTAATCTGCTTTTGACTATTATATTGATTAACTACTCAAAATTATATATAATATGTCACATGGAACATTTAAAAACATTACTATTATTACTATAATACTTAATGGTCATTATGGTTTCCATTTTTATTCTTTTTTTAATGGTGTACATATTTATTTTAACTAATGTGGGACTTCTTAGTGCTTTGCGGGCATAAAACAGTTAATATACTTGTGTGGTCTTTACTACTTAAGTAGTTCTGTTAGCTATAGGTTAACTATAAAAAAGCATTGCTATGAAGCAAAATGTACGTCGGTTGTGTGTCTGACAACATCACATCAGTCTTGTTAGTTAGTTCTGGGTAGTCCAACAGGGAGCTTGACAGCCATCGGAGCACCTCTCCCTTTATGATCAAGTAATATCAAGCCTCTTGATTGACTTAGAAAAAAAGTTACCTAAAGCAACTAAGAGACAACTAGAGAGTGAGATAAAATGCAGCACTGGCCTTTACCAGAGTGACGACATCATTGCGGGAGTCCACGAAGTTGAATGGAGGATCACCATCACAATGGAGATGCTCAGAGGTGTCCATAGTTGCACGAACCCAACGGAGGGGATTGCAGTAATCACAGTGGCCAGTGGATCTCATTTCTTACCCTAACTCAGAGTTAACACCTTTGGGTGTATCCTTACACAATTTTTTATTATCTTGTATCATTAAAACAGTGTTGCCCTACAGTATGCAGGTGTTATGTGCTATTATCTACCTTATCTCGATGATTTAAAAGGAAGGTGAGAGGTTTACCTTTATCAAGAAATTGTTTGGTAATGTTCTTAATATTTCTAAGATATTAAAAACGCATTATTTTGAGACATCTATTGGATTTCCCCACATACAGATGTAGCGGCCATTATTTTAAGGCATCACGGCGCCGTTTTTGTGAGCGCTGCTGTACTTCACACGGTATTCATGCTGCATTTCCGCATTCACACCGCCAGGTTTACCCATGGTTTACCGCTGTTGATCTGTTTTAATTTAATGGTTTCGGATTTCTTTAGGTGCAATTCTTCACGTGTCTGCCAGGTGGCAGAAATTAATGAATTGTAATGTGTACAGTTCTGTCTGTGCTACTGTGTCAATTTGCAGGTGTGTAAAAAAAACCAGATAAAAAAACAATTCTACCACAATGGTCTATTGTGATTCGACCTTGGTCTTGAAGACGCTGAAGACGTTATCAAATGAAGGCGCTTCATAATAAAAACGTATAAAACTTAAAGCTGTGTGCTTTTTTCTACATTACTACAGTATTGTTGCATAATTGATGACTGGACTGGGTACCATGTGTACACCATACATGTATAAAAACCTGACTGTAGTTATTTATTTTTTAATATTTTCTGCAAATAATGCTGCAGCAGATAACATGGCGACTGTGTCCTGTGAAGATTGAGATAATGTGTGTGGCTCAGGCTATATGAAGACAGACTATCATCACCTCCATTTTGGCCTAACCGGCATTTTGAGTGTTTGCATGTATGAATGCTTATCTGTTTTATTCGTGAATGATCTGTAATGTTTGATTCTGCAGTGTATCGCTCCTAGATGTTTACTAGCCCTTTTTTCCTTTCTTAGATAATTCTGCTGACCTTAGGTTCTGTTATTTGACAGATACAGTAACACACAAGGCTGAACAGGGTAACTCCTTAAAGTCAGAAAGTCAAGAGGCCCACATTATGGTAAATTATAGGATAAGAATATAGCGTATGCAGCATATTTATGTATCAATATGTATTTTTGTATAAATCATCATATTGTTTTTATCTCTAAGCCAGCCCCCTTAAGGGGCATATTACTCATTTTGAAATGTATAAAAATGTGATACCAAGCAATATGTTTTCAGAGGCATGAGTTCATTTTTGAATTCTATTCTCTCTCATGTACCTTGGTGCAGATAAACTCACGTTGTTACTTTGAACCCTTGACTCATTCATTTTATTTCTACGCTTTCACAGTCCGAAATAAATGAACATTTAATTTCGAACTACGATTTTTCCAAATTTTCACCTGACATTCGTGGTTAGAAGCGTTCGATAAGAAAAACGTTAAGTAACATTCAGTCTTTTTTTCGCATTGCCCCTTCTGCTGGAGATACAAGAGGGTATTGGGGTGTGGCCCCTCCCTGATTTTTACAGTATGTTTGATCGTGGCAACTTCAAAAGGAGAAAGGTCGGGTTTAATCCATATAAAATTTGTCAATTCCAATCCAGCAATGTAACCGCACCGGCAACAGCGCCAGCACCGGCTTACAATAATGGTCCGACCATCAGTGAAAACCTGGTGAACGGCAATCCTTGCTACCTTTCCCAATCGGAATACCTTCAAAATTTACAGCCTGAGCCTGATTTCATGTACAGGTACACTGGCGACACACTTTATTCGAGCTCGGCTAGTCCCACGAATTCGGGTATACCCGGGTGTATTGAGGTTTGTGACTGTTTTCTGCCCGAGTGCATTGAGGTATTTTCCAAGCAGGGATTGAAGCATTTTATTCCCGCTGGCTGCAATACTGCACAGTATATATATATATACTGCATTACAATTCATGAATTTATGCCATCTGGTAGACACGCGAAGCATTGCAGCCTATTAAATCCTAATCATTATCATTTAACAGATCAGCCGCCCGTCAGCCAGGCATGAACCCAGGCTGGGAAGGCAAACGCAACGGGGCTTGTCAGAGGTGAGGAGCGGCGCATTCCAGGTATCTGCCAGGTACATACTGGGTATTTGCTCGAATAAAGTGTGTCGGTGCAATACCAGCAAGCTTGTGTGTATCAAAAAGATTTCCAGCTTCATCAGCTTTCAAATACAGGTGTAGCAGGCTAGTTATCACCTGTCATCTATAATGCTGATAGCGGGAGTGACAGTGGCTCATCTCCACCCATTTGGCAAAGTTTATAATGAAGGTAAATACAATGTACAGTACAGTATTAAGTTTAAAGCTGCAGTTCAAGCTGCCATTTAACAAAAAACATATTCTTTTTTAAAAAAATAAAACATTACAGTAGTGTATGTGCATCAATACAATATGCACACAGACAAGTGATTAGCTACAGTAAGCTGCAGATCGATCCGTTCTCCTGTAATCAATTGCTTTGCTCAGGGTTATTTAATTTAATTCAATTCTTGCACAATTATTGAAATGGTAGTCCTGCAATATGATTGACTGAGCCGTTACTACAGTAGATACAATTGATGGACTGCTAGGGAAAGAGCGGGGCTCAAGAGCCAGAGCCTATCAGAAGTTTGTTCTCATCATACAGAAGCACATGTACTGTAGGATATTGCAAGAACTGCTGCTTTAATTCCCAATTGCGCGACTTGACGCATGCGCAATACAGGGAATAATAGCATTTTTTTCCCCCAGAAAAGAAACTTTGACATCAAGCTGAAAAAGGCAAAAGGAGGGATTTCGATTGATTTCTAATATCGCTTTTTTTAAATGTTGCTAATGCATTGTTAATCTGATTAAAAAATCCAATTAGGCAAAACATTTAGAGTGTCAGTGCAATTTTTTATTGATTAGGGTAGAATAATTGTGAGCTTTATGGAAAACCTTATAAAGTATGCTTGCTTGTGTAATTAACTCTGCTAAGAAACCCCAAAAATACAAGTGTATATTTATTTTATATGTATTATTTATTATTCAATACTTTCAAAACACATATGCGTGTCATCACATTTAGGCGCATGTGTGTGTGTCTCATTGGAACCTTGTTGAAACGCATATACGTGTAATCCCATTTAGGCGCATGCGTGTATGTCTCATTGGAACCTTGTGGAAACGCATACAGTATGCGGCTTTTAATTCTACACTACAGTCATGTATACTGTACTTTATGAGGTGGAATTCATACTGTAATTTTTATTTGGGGTTGTGGGGTTCAAAAAATTCTGATGACCTGTTCAAAAGATTTCTTTGAACTACATCCCCCCCCAACACACACAAACAAAGTTCAAATGATTCTCATGAATTTAAAGAAGGAACAATTTTATTTCTGCAGGATAATCATGGAAAAATGAATAATACAAAAATACAGTAGGTCGCCTCTTCAGTATACACAGTACAATACTTCTACACATGCACCCCCTTCCTGTAGTGCTGCAGCTCTGAAAATAAAAAAATAGTGCATTAAAGTGCATTAAAGGCATTGAGTATTTCACTATATGTCACTTTATGTATATTGCACTAACTATATACTGTATAGCTATAACACGGTGTGTATATATAGATACAGGTCTGCAACCATGCCTTTCTTCTGTCGCCTTTTTCACCCACCATAACTATATATGTGTGTGTGTATGTATACACACACACACACACACACACACACACACACACACACACACACACACACACACACACACACACACACACACACACACACACACACACACACACACATATATATATAGTTATAGTGGGTGAAAAGGCGACAGAAGAAAGGCATGGTTGCAGACCTGTCTAAGACATGAGAATGTGCTCAAAAGTGATTTTATATATATATGAGGGGGGCGGATGGGAAGGGAGGGGCAGAGGAGGAGGAGGGACCATCAGAGATAACGGCTTCAGCAACATTTATTTTCTTTTTTTCATATAGCGTGCGAAATGGTAGAGTACACTACATATTCCCTTGACTGAATATTACACTAACTCAGCAACTATTATCTACACCAATAACATATGTTGATAAGGTAGGGGGGAGGGGGTGATTGGGAGGGTAGAATGGGGGGTAGAGAGCAGGGGAAACTAGCTTAGGAAAGACGGGTGTACGGGAGGGTGGGGGGGCAGAAAACAAATCTTAGCAAGCTCATTATGCTATGTTTTTTTTGTTTGTTTATTTAGCAGAGAGCTGGTCTTATCCTATTCTAAGGCTCGCAAAATAGTGTGTGCGGCCGTGCATACCTGTGCGAACACACGTGCACGTGCTGCACACTTTTTGTGTGTATATGTGTGTGTGTATTAAATATGTTTATAATAAATAAATACGTTGGTTAATAAATAATTTATTAGCATTGTACATACACACACACATATATATATATATATATATATATATATATATATATATATATATATACACATACATACAGTATACATACATTTCAGTGGCTGTAGTGGCGCAAAATCTTTATTTTCCCCATCTTCTCCCCTGTCGGCCGGCTCCACGCTCACTGCCGTGCGCACACGCGGTCCTATTATAGAAAGGCTGACTAACCACAGCCAACTATAATTGCCATGCACCCTCTATACTGTATAACAGCCCTAAGTTCAAGAAGCTATGCAGCTTGGCAGACAAACAACTTAGTCTAGTTACTTAACTGTTAACTTTTAACTTTCAACTTTTAATTTTAATTTGACCACCCCAAATCCAGTACTTTATAGTCCAGTAGCGAAGGATCTCTGTCTGCCTTTATTAGAGGTGAAGGTAGGAAGCACAGAATCAAACTTCTGTAGCCAACTCCACATCTGGACAGTCAGCGGTCAGAAAACAGGAACATCAGCGGAGAGTCAGACCGGATCGGAACAATCCTCAGGCTCGGCAAAGGCATCTATGTTAAATCGCCTCTACGGACCAGGATTTGAATAAATTCTTAATGAGTAGTCAGCTCTGGTTTTCAGGTAGGCAGAGTTTTCGTTTGTCTTGAAGTTGGAGTATTCATCCATGCCGGGCGCTGAGATTTAGGTGAAGGATGAGCCCGCTGGGAGGCACCGGGTCCTCTGTTTCCAGTAAACCTAGTGATCTCAATTTTTCCTCACCTTCTTCTGGTGAGAGGAAAACATATATTGTTCCTGGTAGGTGAACAGTAGCTTGCACAGGAAACCCAAGCGATAACAAATGTTGTTGTTTCGCAGTGTGTTGGTAATCTGCGCGTACGTTTTCCATTTGTTCAGCATGATTTGAGCCAAATCAGGGAAGACAAGAAGATGGATATTGTCCAGCTCAATCTTTGGGGTGGATCTAGCAGACCTTAGGATCTCCCCTTTGATATGGAAATAATGTAGACGAGTGATCACATCTCGTGGCTTTGCTAGATCTAGGTTTTTAGGTCTGGGGAGCCTGTGTGCTCTGTCCATCTGGAGTTTATACCCCGATACTTCCGTTGAGAGACGTAAAAAGCCGAATGAGATATGCATCTAGTTGGGCGTTGTCAATTTCTTCCGGTATTCCTCTAATTCGCAGATTGATATTTATTTTCTTGACTAGTTCTCTGTATCTTTGTCACGGCTGTGCTTGCCACAAACCTGGGTCAGACCGCGTGGCTGAGGTGGGGTTGTAAAAGCACCGACCTTAGACCGCGCAGGCTGATCCAGATTGCGCAGTTCGTAGTCGTACGTAGCAGGATCAGGATAGGAGAAGACAGCATCGTCGGTGGACACGCCAGGGTCAGGACTGGAGACATCAGGGTAAACGTTGTTCAAGCAGGAGTTCGGCAACAGGTAGTCAGGAGAGCCCCGCTTCAGCTTAGGAGCGTGGGAGTGGCCTCTGCTCGTGCGGCGACCATGGCCCATGGTACTGGTCTCAGAAGATGGTAGACAGACCAGAGTAGCACACCGCCTAGCTGCACTGGTAAACCAGTGCTTCAGCGCAAGAGTCCTGAGCGGGCTGGGAAATCCTTCTTTTCAGCGCAGGAACCAGGACACGGCCTCTGCAATAGGGAAAGAGCAGCAGGCCCCAGGAACCAGGAAGCTGAAGAAACACAGGGGAAACCTCCACTTCAGCACAGGCGACAGGAACAGACCGCTGTGTGAATATAGCAGCCGGTCACAGGAAACAAGGAGCTGAAGTAACAAGGAGTGTACTCAGCTTCAGCACAGGAAACAGGAACTGACCGCTGCATGAGACTAGCAGCCGGTCACAGGAACCAGGGAGCTGAAGACAACAAGGAGAGTACTCCGCTTCAGCACAGGAACAGACCGCTGCGTGACACTAGCAGCCAGTCTCAGGAACCAAGGAGACAGACAAGACAAGGCTTATGGCAGAACACAGAGACATCCAGGAAGGACTATGCTCGGCAGGGAGCATTGTGGGAAAGCAGTACTTAAAGGTCAGAGAACCAATGACAGAAGGGGCGTGTGGCAGTATTGCTTTGGTGAGTGAATCCAGGCTGCAGTAAATATCAGGGGAAGTGTTCCAGGACTGCACACGTCTGCAAGGTAAGGCAAACAGTAAACCAAGGAGCGGATTCCTTACAGTACCCCCCCCCCCCTTCACGTGAGACCTCCGGGCGAACAAGACCACTCATAGAGTTGGGGGACCAGGAGTTGTTCCTGAACCGTCTAGGATTGGTGTTAGAGTCATGGTCCAGAGACTCGTGGTCACTCCTTTGTGTACCCCCACCCCCCGGAGAGAACAGCGGACAGACAGGGCCATCCATGGGTCTCGGGGACATCGAGTTGTTCCTAAAGTTTTTTAGGCGGAAAGGGGATCCGTAAACGAGTAGTTCCTTGGTGAGTACTGTTCTAGGATATGAGAGTGGTGGTAGAGATATCATTGGTACATGGCTCACCCCGCGAAATGGCTTGGGAATCCAAGGCTGTGAAGAACCAGAGGGTTCTGGAGCAGAAACGGCAGAAGAACCCCCACTGGGAACCCAGTTTATAGTAATGGGACCAGAATTTAGGATAAGCGGCCTTGATAGTTGATCGAATATACCAGGTCGACCTTCGGGACAGACAAAGTCTTGGCTGACCTCTGCATGTAGGAATTTGAGAGGGACTTCTCCTCCAGAGGTCTCCCAGGTAGTGGTCAGCGAGGGTATAGGGAGGGTGGGAGCATTTCTCGGTATTGGTATGGAAGGTGACAGGGCAAGGTAAGTTGGAACCATGGAAACTCACAATAGCAGAAACCATTGAAGTAAAAGGAGTCTTATCCAAAACTGCAAGGGCCCTAACAACAGGGGTGCTTGTCATGACAAAAACAGATTTAGGCGTGTTTACTAGTGCAAAAATTCTGATAACGGGACTCCTAGCCAGTGGTGAGGGTGTCAGGATTTGACTAGTGAGAAAATCAGATATAGTGATAAGTGACTTAGAATCGATCACTGAGGTTCTATGTTTGCTGGACATGTGTGAGAAATTACCCTTTAAGACAGGAATTTTAATTTTTACCCCGAGTAACCCAACGGTTGCTGGAGCACGTTTAGCTGCAGCGCTGAGGGACTGCGGTTTAGCAAGGGCAGTAAAACTAAATAGCTCAGATTTAAACACCAGGACTTGTACAATAGGCAGGGTGGTCTCAGACTGTACTAAGGGGGTAACAACAGATATTCTGATCCCTGGAGGGTTTGCATGGGCAGAGAAATCAGGGGAACTAACAGCAAGAACGACCTCTATAGAAAGAGATTCTGAATCTGAAGGGAGGTTTTTACCTCTCCGAGTATCAGGGCCAGCAAGGCAAATTTCAGAGAGAGGGGAAACTGTGTGCAGGCTTCTAGCTAGCACATATGAAAAAGCGTCATTTTTGAGTGAAAACAGTGTGTTAGCAAACCTTCCTGGGAACACCACATGAACCCCAGGAGGGGCATACTGTACGGTTTTAACCCTAAGCTTTGAGAAGGGGAGAACACAGACAGTACACAGGGGGTAATCAAAACTATACTGGTCTCTGAAGTGGGTATTTGGTAAGGAGTGTCTGGGAAACCAGAAATGACTGCAGATTCCACGACGTGGGGACTATGTGCTGAAGCAGGGATCATCGCTCTCTGGGTGACAGACTGGTTCAGCGAAGTACCCGGGAATGGGAACTCTGCGACCAAGCTTAGGGAAAAACTTGGTAACTGAATACATTTAACTGGAATCAGAACTTTAGCCGAAGTTTCAGGGGGCACAGCAGCTGAGACTTGAGCTGAAGCAGGGGTTTTATAGCAAAAACTAACTAAGGATTCAGCAACCTTGGGGAAGTCATTTAATGCAACCTCTGCTGTAGGATTTGGGGACACATTCTCTGAGGCTAGAACGAAGGCATTAGCTTGGAGGCAGCAAGAATTTACAGGAGTTAATGCAGACAGTACCAGAGAGTAGAACATAGAGAGTTTTTCCTCTGTAATAGGTGAGACAAGGGATTTTTCCTCTGGAGCTAGGGACGTGACCATGGCTGGCGGAGAACAGGGGGTTACCAAAGGGGACTCAGAGAGCTGCCCCACAGGGGTTAATACAGGAATGACCCTGGGAACAGAACTTAGAAATTCGAACTGAGTACGTGGAGGTAGGAGGGATTCGTTCTCTGACAGGGAAGGCATACAGAACTGCCTAGCAGGGGTTAAAGCAGGAAAAACTTCAAGGGCTGAAAAGGGAGATTCAGAGTTAGGAATAGAGGGACAAAGGGAATTGTTCTCGGATACTAGATCCTTAGTGTTGGCTACAGAAATATACGTATATTGCAGGGGAACCTCACAGGACTGATCAGCAGGGGTTAACGTAGACGTATCATTGGTGTCAGAGTACCCGGGTGTACAATCAGGGCTAGGGACCGTGGCAGCTTCTACGTTAGGGGGCAGTGATAGTGGGTCAGTTTGATCATTTCCTGGAGAGGGAGATGCGTCCCCAGGTTTAGCGACAGGACTGGCAGCACAGGTGGACTGCCAAGCGGCAGCGTAGCTGGCGAGGAGGGGGTCCTGTTCCTTTATGCAAATGTCCAAAGTCTGGGAAAGTACACGGAGTGTGTCTTGAGCATGAACCAACATGAAGAGAGGGTCCTGTTGTACTACGGGAATGTCCAATGATAAGGCCAAGGCAAAGAGTATATCTTGGGCCTTGGCAAGTTTGATAGGATTCACATTATCCCAGGTTAAAGGGGAACCAGGGGAGCAAACACAAGCGGCCAGAGACTGTTTTAAGTCCTTGAGGCAGTAAGCCTTAATAATGAGATCGTTACGGCATTGTCTTTGCAACGGGGTTAAACCTTCATACATAATCTGTTCTTCAATCAGGGGTAGTATTTCGCACAGATACTGGTTTTCAAACTGGGACTGGTCTACAGGCCGGGACAGGATTTCAGACAGAAACTTACCAACCCTCACCACAGGGCGGTCCGAGTTTGTGGGGCCGAGCATACTGTCACGGCTGTGCTCGCCACAAACCTGGGTCGGACCGCGTGGCTGAGGTGGGGTTGTAAAAGCACCGACCTTAGACCACGCAGGCTGATCCGGATTTCGCAGTTCGTAGTCGTATGTAGCAGGATCAGGATAGGAGAAGACAGCATCGTCGGTGGACACGCCAGGGTCAGGACTGGAGACAACAGGGTAAACGTTGTTCAAGCAGGAGTTCGGCAACAGGTAGTCAGGAGAGCCCCGCTTCAGCTTAGGAGCGCGGGAGTGGCCTCTGCGCGTGCGGCGACCATGGCCCATGGTACTGGTCTCAGGAGATGGTAGACAGACCAGAGTAGCACACCGCCTAGCTGCACTGGTAAACCAGTGCTTCAGCGCAAGAGTCCTGAGCGGGCTGGGAAATCCTCCGTTTCAGCACAGGAACCAGGACACGGCCTCTGCAATAGGGAAAGAGCAGCAGGCCCCAGGAACCAGGAAGCTGAAGAAACACAGGGGAAACCTCCACTTCAGTACAGGCGACAGGAACAGACCGCTGCGTGAATATAGCAGCCGGTCACAGGAAACAAGGAGCTGAAGTAACAAGGAGTGTACTCAGCTTCAGCACAGGAAACAGGAACTGACCACTGCATGAGACTAGCAGCCGGTCACAGGAACCAGGGAGCTGAAGACAACAAGGAGAGTACTCCGCTTCAGCACAGGAACAGACCGCTGCGTGACACTAGCAGCCGGTCTCAGGAACCAAGGAGACAGACAAGACAAGGCTTATGGCAGAACACAGAGACATCCAGGAAGGACTATGCTCGGCAGGGAGCATTGTGGGAAAGCAGTACTTAAAGGTCAGAGAACCAATGGCAGAAGGGGCGTGTGGCAGTATTGCTTTGGTGAGTGAATCCAGGCTGCAGTAAATATCAGGGGAAGTGTTCCAGGACTGCACACGTCTGCAAGGTAAGGCAAATAGTAAACCGAGGAGCGGATTCCTTACAATCTTCCAGTTTTTCGAAAATTATTTTAACTTGAGTTTTTAGTTCATGAATTTTCTGGGCCTTGGTCTTTTGAGCAAGGGAGGTGGTGTCCACCTTCTCCTCCAAGTCCACAATATGATCCCCTATAGATGCTATCTCATCTTTGAGACTGTGATGAATACTCTGTATTTCAGATTGGAAAGAACGTTTGATATCCTGAACAAATACCAGCATTTCTTTACGTATGAGTGGGGGGTCTACTTCTTCTTCAGAGTCTGGTTCTGGATCCACATCTTTGCCAGTGACAGATGCATTTTGATCTTTAGCCCCCGTATTGTGTTTTTTGAAGAAAAGGGAGGCCTCCCGCGGGGCTGCCTGTTTTTTGTTGTTGTTTGTTAGATGGCATGGTGGGTTGTTTGGTCGGCAAGATTTTATTTATAATTACAGCTGAGTTTTTTTTGGTGATGTATGATTTCAAGTTGACAAGTACTAGGAAACAGGGTTCCTAAATTCCGTGCTCAGCTGTGGGGTGTCTCTATATGAGTGTATTGTAATCTGATATATAACTACAGAAAAAAGGAAACACCACTCTCTTAACATATATAATCCGTGTCTCAATATTGTCTCCTAACATGTGGGGAACCTGTGTAGCTAGGTGAAGTTCAGTAATGCATCTCTGACCTCCCAGTAACACAGTATGACACGTCCCCCTGGAGAAAGACACTAATAATGTATGACACCCAGCCCGTAGTGAACGGACTGGGGTACTCACGATTGAGAGTTCTGTAAGGCGATTCCTGAAGCGTGCGTCACGTAAATAGTAATGCAGCAGACGATTCCTCAAGGGAAAAACAGAGCACAGCAATGAAGGAAGGGGGCTAGACACCGATGAATAAAAGTCCTTTAATCCATGGTAGACATCATGGCATGGGATAAGTAAAAACTCTTACGCGTTTCGGGCCGTCGCCCTTTTTCAAAGAGAATATTTTACAGACTGCGTCTGCAGCAGCTGATATAGGAGTTCCCCTGCCTCCAGATGATCAATGATGTGTACAACTCATGGCGCGAAATTGTCAGAGTACAATCCGGTTGGCTCAAGCCCTGAACCAATGGGATGAATGAACTGGTAACTACGCGCTCGAGTCGGTGGGCGTCATATATCAGATTCGCAGCAAGTGTATGCTGTAACAAAACAGCACACACGAGAAGAAATTATAAAATATTAAAAAACAAACATATAAACACAATAAAAACAATCTTATAAACTGATCTGGTAAGGAAGAGGATATCAATGAATCATAGTACATATCAATATAATAGCAAAAAAGACGGTGTGAAACAGCGCTACAGACAATAAAAAGTGTACTTCATATAAAGTGAATGAACACTGGCAGCCAGGTAAATACTGACAGTACAGTCAGTCAGGGAACACAGAAAAAAAGAGGATACCGGCGCCACAATAAAAAAGTGGAAAGTCCAAACCATAAGGTGTATTGTCCAAATGAAGTCCTTAAATGACTAGTGATGAAGGAATCTCACATCAACGGACAGTGCAATATGTGGAGAAAAGAAGAAAAAACAAATTATGGTGCAGTATGCCAATCACTGTTGACTAAAACCATAGAAGACTAACAACATAAGACAAACAAGACAAACAAACGTAAACACACTAGCAAGGCTGAACTATAAAAACAAAGCTAATTTATTATGACTAAAGCTAGATCCTAGGAGGGTCACTGACATAACACGCATTACGGAGGGGTAAAAGTGAAACCCTACTCAAAATATCAATATAAATAAAGTTATAACCAAAGATACACGTACAAACGTTAATATTTTATCATTTCTTCTCGTGTGTGCTGTTTTGCTACAGCATACACTTGCTGCGCATCTGATATATGACGCCCCCCGACTCGAGCATGTAGTTACCAGTTCATTCATCCCATTGGTTCAGGGCTCGAGCCAATCGGATTGTACTCTGACGATTTCGCGCCATGAGTTGTACACGTCATTGGTCAGCTGGAGGCGGGGGAACTCCTATATCAGCTGCTGCAGACGTAGTCTGTAAAATATTCTCTTTGAAAAAGGGCGACGGCCCGAAACGCGTAAGAGTTTTTACTTATCCCATGCCATGATGTCTACCATGGATTAAAGGACTTTTATTCATCGGTGTCTAGCCCCCTTCCTTCACTGCTGTGCTCCGTTTTTCCCTTGAAGAATCGTCTGCTGATTTCAAGTTGAGTTAAGCTCCCTTCATAACGATGTCTCACTCACTCGCTCATTGTTTGGAGATTTTTTGCTTGTTTGAGCTTTTGATTCTCCGTTATCTCTAATCTTCCTCCTCTCTCCCGGGTCTGTTTTCTGGAGTGCACGGAGCCCGATGGACAGTGTGGGATAGGCGTTGGGGTTCAAGGTAAGGTATAGTTGGATGGGGGAGGGTCTTAGATGGCGCTCTCTTTCACCCCTGTGGAGGTTCAATCCTGCAGTTGTTCAATCCGCTGGAAATAGATTCCTGGTGCCAGCTTCCCCTGATCTACTTATGCACCTCTTCCCCTTGTTCCTGGCAACACATCAGGGGGACTGCCAGCTCCCCCTCTGGTGGGGTTCTCAGGGGCTGATCAGTAACCTATGGGCTTGTGCTCCCCTCCTCTCTTCACTGTTAGCCGTCGGCAACCCTCCCACAGCCGGATCGGGCGAACCAAGATGGCCACCAACCTCCCCTCAGCAGGGCCGCACCAACCGGCAGCCTTCTTCCACCTGGGCGGATCTCCCCCCTCCACCGGACCTCGTGGGGCCCCAGGGTAACAAGGGGAAGCATCCACTCCAGCTCCGCCGTGGCTGCACGTCTGTTTAATAGATTTGGTGCCTTCCACACCGGCCAGCACCATCCGACTCAGTGTGGGTGCATGGTATACTTTGGGAGGGGGCGGGTGACCACCACTCCACTTTCCGTGGTGTGCCCCTGCCTCTCGGTCGTGCTGTAACCCGAGGCTCCCCTTACCTCCTTCCGTCTGAAGGGCTCGGAACTCTGTATTTAGCTCAACCGTGCAGTTCAGGTGGCCATCTTGGATTTCCTGGAAGATAAAGGGGGACCCCCGAGCATTCCAACTTTTCCCAATTCTGGGCTTAGCTGCAGTCAGGGGTGCCCAAAGACCTCTTCATCTGTGCCCTGGACCTATAAATATGCTTTTATTCTAGCTTTTTCCCGAGATTGTCTTGGCTCTGTTGTTGGTTATCTGAGGAACAAAACAATCTACGACTAGCTCGCTCAGCCTCCTGGCCACGCCCCCACCAATACAATTTTTTATACCTCTTTTATTTTTAGTGCGCTTTTTTTTTTGGAGTACTCCAAATAAACATCTCCGAGGGGAACTACTCATTTGGAGTTTAACTGTGGGAGAGCTTAGACATGGATTTCAACACTTTCTTCTTTTAATAAAGGTGAACTCGAAGTAAAATATCAGGCTACAATGAATGAATGGTTAAAAAATATGTGTTGCTCATCTAGTCTCAGTCACATAATAACTATTGGAGCAGAGTGCAGTAGAGGGTACACTGATCAAAAAGCTTCCTTGTATACTTAGCTAAACTGAGCAAGCATATCGTATCAGTATGTTTGGGGACTGTATCTATGTCAAAGGCGTCATAGAAACAGCCTCTTGTATAGTGAAATATAACACAATAATTGTGCCGTGGTTCATTAGGTTAGGAATACATTGATTGTATTGAGATAGTTGATATAGTGCTTAGCAGATAGAGTTAGTGGTAAACTACAGTAGGGTTTAGTACACCATGCTAAGTGGAGTTAGTACTTAGTGAGTGTATAGTTAACAATTGTATCTGCATCAAAAGTGACAGTATTGCTTAACCGCTCCACTCAGAGGGGTGGGCGTATAGTGGTATAATAAACCTCAATATCTGAATCAATGTTTTAGTATGATAATCTCTCCACCAAAAAAACAGTTACGGTGTTACCCCAAAATAGCTACCATCTCTGATGTATAATAGCACCTAGATATAACCACGTTTTGTATACACAGAGGGGACCAACAGACTTGCTGCTGGAAGTGAATAGCAAGCAGTGGTAGGGGATATTCCTAATCGTATACCAACCCAAGCCGGGAATCAAACAGACTCCGGTCAGTAGAAGCTAATTTAAACTAAATTAATATGGCTAAGGACTTAGGCAATAGCAGGGACAACAAGTCATAGGGTGTAGGAAACAAATTATCCACACTCTAGTCCACATAAAATAAGGAGAAGAAAAAACAAGACTTAAAAACAAGAATAGAAAAAGATTAAGAATATGCACTTGTAAGCATCTCAGCAGGACGAGTGAGTGGTAATAGGTGTTATCATGACAATGCTCTCTCCCTTTGATGTCATTAGCATTGAACATAACTACTTGCGGACGTAGATTTCACCGACTCTTTCCAAAGGCAAAAGTCAGCAACAAGAAGGGCCTATTACTTCCTTATCAACCTTATAATGACAGCAACACAGAGAGAAATGGAAGAAAAGAGACAGCAACGTGGACTTTAAAAGATGAGAAAGAGAAGGAAAAAAAGTGGGGAATGATGTGAAATACTCAGCGTGAGAAAGTAGTATGCCTACTCCACTGCCATGTCCGTTTCTTGATCTAAGGTATGACTAAGTAAAGGAACTCCACAGGAGAGAGAAGCAGGGCAGGCGATACCTGTGGGGGTGAGTCAAGTTTCTGTAAGGGCTAGGAAGTTGAAAGTGTTAGAAATAAATAAGCCATGGAGTGCTTTAAGTTTATTGCAGACAGATCGTGAATTCCATAGAGCACAGGAGAAGGGAAGGCAAGGGAGAGGGGAAATGGGGACGATATTGGAGTGATTGGCAGTGCATGGTGAAAAGAAGGCTTTGGGTAGGTTGTCGGACGTGAAAGGATTGGTACAGCTAGGGTCGCCTTTACCCTAGTGCGGCCGTAGCGGCGCAACTCTGATAACCGCGGGCAGATGCAGTTTTTTTTTGTCCGGAGTGTATTGCAATATTTTAGCGCTCGTAATATTAGCATTTTATTAGCGCTGTCTGCAATACTGCAATACCGTCTAAAAACCCAGGGGGGCATTCGCGAGCTGTTGTCTTCGAAGTCAAATACTTTAGCAGTTCAACCTATGTCAGTACACAGTCTGCGTGTGCGCGCGCAGTAATTGTAAATTTGCATATTTATACATACATTTGCAGTGCTGTATGTCTCATTTGAAAATTGTTGAAACGCATAGGCGTGTACAGTACTGTAACAGTATCACATTTCGGCATATACAGTGCTCTCCCCTCGCTCGCCCCCGCACACACACAGGATAATTTACTGCACTGCAGTATTTCAACTTCTTATCTTATCTACAGTACAGTACACCTCTCCCACACCATTCCTTTGAATGTGTGTCTTTCTGGTTTCAATCACATTCCTGCTTGATAGCTGATGATTACAGCGCATGCGTCTGTAAGTTCACCACTGCTTGCTTGCGAAGTTCAAGAGTGAGTGACCAAAAAAAAATATTTTTTTTTTCCTCATTTTTTATTTTCTCCACAAGCCTGCCTAAACCTTCTTGATATTACGATATTCAATCTGTGCTGTAGCTTTTGACTGCGACAAGCGTTTGACTGCACATGGTTCATTTGTGTGCTTTTTATGTATTTGGGGGTGTAGGGATCAAATTATTATGATGACCTGCCTTTGAAAATATGCCATTTCTTTGAACTGCAGTACAGCTAATCCTTCATGCAGCTGTACCCTGTACCCCACTCCCACACACAAGGTTCGCTCAAGCAAGGATTTGAACCTCTTATCGACAGATACCTCTCCAGAGCCATTCCGTTTCTAAAGCTTGCCATTGTGTTTTTAATCGTCCGTCCCTAGCCGAGCATCACCTCTCTGCGCCTGCGTGCCTAATTTTCCTATTGTTGGCTTTGAGTCACCTCTCTTTAATCCTCTTTGGGACGGGAGCTAGCTGATGATTACTGCGCATGACTCACCCATCCACCCCCCCAACACTTTGAGGCTTTGTTTACGGTAGCGCTTTTGATAATCCCTTCTCAAATTTGATATGTAAATCTGATTTGCACAGCACTGTGAAATTGAGAGTTAAAAAAACATTATCTAATTCATGTTGTTGATGCTGTAAATTGAAAAAAAAGAAAAACCTGGCGCCCAAAGTTCATTGGATAATCCTGTACTCCTCAGGGGATCAGCACACTTGCTTGACAGGCCATATAGGGGAAAAAACACAAACAGACACAGATCATAGTGCAACACTGTAGGGTTAAAACAGGTCTACACTAATACACACACTGCACATTTAACATAGAGACTCCTAGTGACTATAAAAACTAATTTATTAAATAAAAAGAACTATGCCATAAAATGGTTTGGACAAATGAGAACACCGCTGGTCATCCAGATGTGAAAAATCAGAGCCCTACTTACAAGCAGCAAGGCAAATACAGGCAATGCAACAAAGAGTCTTCCGGCTGCTGCTGATGTCTTTGCAGAGATGTAATTCCTGCTGCACCGTGACTTTCGTGCTGACTCTCCCTCCAGGGGTTAACAGGAACAGTGGCAGTGTTGGAAGCCTGCTTGTGGGGCTCACAGCTCTCCTCCACGTGAGGCTGCTCTCCTCACTTCCTCCTCCGGTTACACAGGCTGTCTCAGCGTGCCTGCACGCGAGTGTGCACGTGCCCTTAAAGGGACAGTACAATCGTCCTGTATTCCAAGAACTAACGGCTGCAATGGGGCTCAAATGTGA